>NW_021703768.1:15013949-15218949 GCF_005190385.1 Monodon monoceros | reverse complement strand
CTCTGCAGGACGCTGGATTGCTGACAGACCTGCTGTTCAATTCTGACCCCGGCCCTTAGCTGCTGCCTGCCTCATGGGATTATTATGGGAATAAAGTGCCCAAGTGTGGGTCGAGTACCTGCAGGTTCATTCCCTTGTCCCCTCAATATTTACGAATGATTGCATTTTTGTGCGTATTTACCAGAAAGTTACCACTAACATGTTCATTCATTTAACGGATGCTTACTGAGTGTCTGCCACCAGCCAGGCACTGTTGAGGGGTCTGTGACACTTTAGTAAACAAAACCCCAATCCCGGCCTTTGCAGAGCTTACCTGCCACGAAAGGCACCATCCCTCTTATTACCTGAGCTTCGTGAAGGTGGTACCTCTGTTTAGCTTGTAGGCTGAGGGAGTCATTGGCAACACAGAGGCCGTGCAGCTGCCAGGAGGAGGGACTCTTCTCTGTAACTCAGCACTTTGAGCTCTTTCCCACTGTTCAGGAGCTGTACAGAGTGAAGTACGTCAGAAAGAGAAAAAATATAGTGTATATTAATGCATACATGTGGAACCTAGAAAAATGGCACAGGTGAACCGGTTTGCAGGGCAGAAATAGAGACACAGATGCAGAGAAGAAACGTATGGACACCAAGGGGGGAATGCGGAGGGGGCTGGTGGTGGTGGGATGAACTGGGAGATTGGGATTGACATGTATACACTAATATGTATAAAATGGATAACTAGTAAGAACCTGCTGTGTAAAAAATAAAATAAAATTCAAAAAAAAAAAGTTGCTCTGTGGACGAATTGGACTGACACTGGCCAAGCTGGGGTTTTTTTTTGTTGTTGTTGTTTTAATTAGAAGCACAAATTTCTGCATGTTGTCTTTCAGTGGTGAAAGCGGGGCAGGTAAGACCGAAAGCACTAAGTTGATCCTCAAGTTTTTATCAGCCATCAGTCAGCAGTCTCTGGACTTGTCCTCGAAGGAGAAGACATCGTGTGTTGAACAAGCCATTCTTGAGAGCAGGTATTTGGCCATCGTGTTTCTCGTTTCCAACTAATAGGCTTCACTTTCCTCACCGTTTGGCTTATTTAAGGAAGAGTTGAAACTCGGGGCGCTCTCTTCTCTTTTTCTTGACTTGGCTTTCACGATTCCTCAAGGAAAAGTCTCCACACACACACAGCGATTTCTAATGACCTGAGCCCCCATCGCTGCATCGTGTTTGAGTTGGTGGCTGAGTGAGTGAGGCACATTCGGCAGCTGCCTCTTACCTGGCAGCCCTTGGCTGGCTGTTGGGAGGCCTCGTTATCGGCAGAAATTCCAGCCTCCGTTCACCACATCACAGAGGGCTTAGCGGTCAAATCTTTGGAGGCATCTTATGAGCACAATGGCACTGTATAGCCTCTCGTGTTGCAGAACAATGCCACATCGATGGCAGTGACCTCAGAGCTTTGAAAGAGGGCCATGGTGCAGTAGCCTCTGAAATTCTAATGAAAACGTGTAATTGCCCTGTGTCTGATTGGTGCCTTGTAAGGTTTTAGAACCAGTAGGGACTTTTCAGGTCCTATTACTTAGAAATTAGTCCAGGAGGCAGCAAACTTCAGCCTGACGCTGGTATCCTGCAGCCTGTTTGGGTTTTGTTTTTTTTAGCCTTCAAAATTTATTTTTTAAATTGTGCTAAAACGCACATAACAAAAAATGTATAGCTTTCAATAGTTTTCGGTGCACGGCTTAGTGGCGTGAAGTACACTCACATTGGTGTGCGGCAATCGCCACCATCCGTCTCTAGACCGTTTTCATCTTCCTCCTGCGGCCCGTTTTGATAAATAAAACTTTATAGGAACACGGTTACCCTCGTTTGCGTATTGTTTACAGCTGCTTTCCAGCTGTAGCGGCAGAGCTGAGTAGCTGCATCAGAGGCCGCATGGCCCACAAAACCAAAAGTGTTTACTATCTGATCCTCTACAGAAAAAGATGGCTGACCCCTGACCTAGTCTGACCACATTTTACGGTCGGAGGAGACCCAAGGGAGTTGTATGTTCCCCCCGGGACGTACAACAAATGGGTGAAATTTCCAGGGCTGGGACTTTTTCACTTCCTAGAATTCAAGCGGGGGCTTTTCCTGTGCAACCCCTGGCTCGCGTATATAAGCTGATCTGTATGGGGACCAGCCATAGTGGTCTCCTTGACTCTCTGTAGCATCCCCTGCCCGCACACCCAGCTGCGAGTTCTCTGCCCCGAGATGGATGCTCATTATAAACCCATTTCAGCAAGTGCTGGGAAAATCTGGCTCTTTTGAAATAAACATGATCGCCAGAGGTCCCTTTGATTTCAGATTTTTCTTGCAGTTGTCTGCTTTGCCGTCGGTGAGGACTGTCGTTGCCAGTTTTAGATGGACCCTAATTAACACCGGCTGCTGTCCTGGCTTCTTTCACAGCCCCATCATGGAAGCCTTCGGCAACGCCAAGACTGTGTATAACAACAACTCCAGTCGCTTCGGGAAGTTTGTTCAGCTGAACATCTGCCAGAAGGGAAATATCCAGGGCGGGAGAATCGTAGATTGTATCCTGTTTCGTTAAGCTTTTGCTCTATAGTACTATGACTCTCTAGTGGAAACTGTTCTTGCTTATCCTAAGGACAGATAACAGGATATGAAACGTTTCTTTCTGGTTCTACCTAGTCACTGCTCCAGTATTACTGTTCCTGACCTGTTAATTATCCTAGGAGATAAAGAACCATCTTTCTTTGGGGAAGTTCTGATATCATGTCCCTTATCTGCAAATTTGGACTCCTAACCAGACATATATTTGTTGTTTGAAATCAATTCTTTAACCAGTGTGATATTTCCTGGGTACATGTGTCATGCCTGAAATTGGATTTTGATGAAATAGTCTGTATCGTTTGCTTACCTTTTGCACCAGAAGTCTCAATGTCCAACACACAGGAAATTGTAATTACTTGGGCAACAAAGAATAGAAAACTAAAGACTAATTGAGCCTCGTGTATCCTTGTTTTGTTCCTTGACTTACCATTGCTTATCACATGAAGATTTATTAGAAAAAGTAAGTAAACGTGATTTAATTCACATTATCTCTCACAGTAACTGTTTTCGGCAATTACCGGCTCATGGTCATTAAGCAGAGGAAACATCTCTGAACAGAAATCTGATTTCTCTTCACAGAACCGAGTAGTAAGGCAAAATCCCGGGGAAAGGAATTATCACATATTCTATGCACTGCTGGCAGGGCTAGAGCGTGAAGAGAAAGGTGAGTGATGGGACAGCTGCAGAGACATATGTGCTCACAGCTCATTTTGCCTTTAAACCCATCTGTGGATGAGGAGACATCTGTTTGGACTTTGTTGTTCTTCCACCAATTGAAACAAAAAGTGTGAGATGACCAAAGACACTGAGTTCATTTAGAGCCAGATAACGTAGGGGGAAAATCATCAATAGAGAAATCGTGAATTTTTTTGGTTTGTTTTGGAATCTTAGTTCTTTTCTGATTTAAAGAATATTTGTGAAAAATACATAATGTGGGCTTCCCTGGTGGTGCAGTGGTTGGGAGTCTGCCTGCCGATGCAGGGGACATGGGTTCGTGCCCCCGTCCGGGAGGATACCACATGCCGTGGAGCCGCTGAGCCTGTGCGCCCGGAGCCCGTGCTCCGCAACGGGAGAGGCCACAAGGGTGAGAGGCCCACATACCGAAAAAAAAAAAAAAAACAAAACAAAACATAATGTATTACAACTGGTTTTACTTTTAAGTCACACCCAAATAACGCTAATTTCTAAACATTTGATTTTTAAGAAACCAATCAACACAGGATCCTCATCAGTTACTTTTTTCAGTAACATTTTCTTCCATCCCATAGAATTTAATAATTCTGATTTCCCTAGATGATGATTGAGAGGGAATGTTTTAATCTTAATAGTGGACCATTAGGAGCATAGAATTATTTTTGTACTTTAAAAAATAAAGTTGCAAAGTGAAAACTCTTTTAAATTATGTCTTACCCTGGCCAGTCAAATACTGATGTTGTGTTTTTCTTTTTCTTTTTGTAGAAGAATTTTATTTATCTGTGCCAGAAAACTACCACTACTTGAATCAATCTGGATGTGTAGGAGACAAGACAATCAGTGACCAGGAATCCTTTAGGGAAGTTATTGTAAGTTACTTTCCTATTTTCCTTTATTAAAGGTGACAGAAAAAGTGACAGCTTTCATTTCTGCTTCAAAAACATTTTTTTAATAAAAAAAGAAATCACATTTGTACCGCTGTGCGAGAATAGGTCCTTTCTTCTTGTTCCAAGTCATGGAAGGGAATCCTCTCTCTTTAGAAGGTGGGTGAATGTCTGACATTCAGGACAGATGGGTGGTTGGCTTGGAATAGCGGTCAGAAAAGCAAAACAAAAAAATCACAGGTTTGGGACTGGAGCAAGCAGATCCTCTGTTTCAGGGCTTACAATTAAAAATTTTTTTGAATAATTGGTTCTACAGTTAAAAAGAAATCTGTCAACAGTTAGACCAGGTGACTGTTTGGGTCTCATCCTGTTCTCATAGCCTCATCCTGGTAACCGATTCTGATCACACAGAAGTAGTCATTTTAAGACTCTGCAGTGTGGACCTGTGCGGTTTCCTGCAGTTCTCAGATTTCCTGGGACTTTGTTATAAAGTGACTGCATTTAGGAAGCCTGGTCATCGAGCATTATTAACAGCCCCACCTGATTGAGTGGGGCTGGTAGATTTCATCAGCGTGGTCTCAGTTCCTTTGCCAGAGTCATTAGTTCAGCATTTGGAGTCAGCGGATCTAGAATTGATCCATCATAAATGCAGCTAACACCGACTGAGGGCCTACTCTGCAGACTTACCATCTCCCTGCTTCTAACGACCCTGTGAGGGTAGAACTATGATTGTCTATGTTCTGTGACTCAGAGAGGTTGGTGACCAGTCTAACCACACACAGCACCTAATAGAGCCTATATCTAGGCAAAGTCTAACTAACTCCAAATCCCACACTCTAACCAGGAGGCAGGTAGGTAGTCACTGCTTTACGTGCACCCAGATTTGTCTTTCTAGTTGTTGTCGACAACTTGGTTCTATATCCCCATTTACTTTTCTAGATTGTTCTTAAGAATGCCTCGTGGAATGGAATCAAAGTATATTTTTAAATGGATATATATCACACATCATTTCCCCACATCTAATGTATGTATCCTTAAACTGAAAATGAAATTAAAAACAGATGAGGCTATAATATCGTGATCATCTTCCCCTCAGCCTTTCTTTTAAAGATGTCCCATTCTGCCATTTATAACGTAGAGCGGTGTCTCTGTCATCTCTCATTCCTTCATCCTATTAACAAAAAGCCTCCTGCTGACAGCGCCTTTTGCTGTGTACCTACCCTAGGCGGCATGGGATTTGACCCTGCAAATTGGACTTTAAGAGATGTTTAAGTATTTAAAATTTTCTTTCTCAATTTTATTTTGGCATCCTGGACTTCTTTAACTACACGAGCTTTCTCCATTTACTTTGTGATGGAAGGTGTTTTTTTGCAGTGGTAGACAGACTCCCAGTTATTCAAGTTGCAGTGTCGCTGCAGGGCCATACTGACTAGCTCACTGGCCCCAGTGAGCCCCTGGGCAGCGAGGCCCTCCCTCGTCCTGGGAGTGACTGGAGAGAGGGTACTCTGATGGCTTCCTCCTGGGGCATTGTTTTCTGATCCAGAATTGTTTGCTCTTTCTGGTAGCTACAGAAAGGAAGCTTGTGGAGCTTGGCCTGTTTTCAGTGATTGCTAACTTTTATTTTTAAATTGAAATGATAGGTTTTGGCATTTGAAATTTGGTCCTACCATGAAAAGACATGTCATCTAGAAAGGAAGAAAAATTTACACATGAAGTTGACATAGTGAATGTACACATCAGACTTATAAGAAGTCTATTTATAGATACTTAAATATTTACTTTGCAATTACTTTTTAGTGTCCATATATATAATCCCTACATTCTGCTGAAGAAATAAAGGCGATTGAAATAGATTATGCTATGTTGTTTTATCATGTAATTTGTCTTTATTTTCTTCCAAAATCAAATACCATTTAAATTTGTATCTTCATACTTTAATTCCATAAAGCTCCTTTTCCCAGAGGTTTTGAGATTAAAGGAAGGGAAAGGACCACATTCTATTGGGACTCAAGGACATTTGTTTGAAGAATGTGTTAAAATGTTAACGGAGAGAGATTATTTCTGTGAATTACATATGAAAATGTCACCTCTGGTATTTTCAGCTACTAAAAAGAAAAAAGTATTCCTTTCTATCAACTTTAATGTCAGTATACTCTGGCAATAGGACCTTTTAAGAATTTTGCTTATTTCATTAAGAATTCATGTATTTTTAGAATTCCTTATTGATACCAACTGACATTAATATAAATATGTACCTGTGAGGGATCCTGAGCCATTTTAAGGAACCTAGTTTTTCCTGGGGCAGAGATGGTGAACATATGCTAAATTTCATAGCCATTTTTCTGCAGCCTTCCAAGTTCCACTATAAATTGTTGAGTCAGGATGAAGCTATTTCAAGTCAGTAACAAGGAATTTATTTTTACTGCCTGTGTTTGACCCACCAGAATGATGGCTGATGAAGTGCGTGGGGGAGTAACAAGAGTCTTTGATGAGTGATAATCTCTTCATTCTTTGACTCCACAAATATTGAATGTTAATGGCGTGCCTGGCCATGGACCAGGACTGGGGTTTCCTTTTAGGTCTTACTGGGTGTCCATTTAGGTCTTACTGGGTGTACCCATCTAGGTCTTACTGGGTGTACCCATGGATTTTTGATGGTGTGAGCCCATGCATCCATAAGTTGACTCCTCGTGAGTCAGATATTATAAAGATTTAAAGGGCTCTCAGCCATAAGAAAGGAACAATATAATGCCATTCGCAGCAACATGGATGGACCTAGAGGTTGTCATACTGAGTGAAGTAAGTCAGACAGAGAAAGACAAATACCACATGATATCGCTTATATGTGGAATCTTTAAAAAGGCTGCAAGTGAACTTATCTACAAAACAGAAATAGAGTTACAGATGTAGAAAATAAACTTACGGTTACCAGGGCGTGTTGGGGGGAGGGATAAATTGGGAGATTGGGATTGACATATACACACTACTATTATAAAATAACTAATAAGGACCTACTGTATAGCACAGGGAACTCTACTCAATACTCTGTAATGGCCTATATGGGAAAAGAATCTAAAAAAGAGTGGGTATATGTATAACTGATTCACTTTGCTGTACACCTAAACTAACACAACATTGTAAATCAACTATACCCCAGTAAAAATTAAAAATAAATAAATAAAGGGCTGACTTTATACCTCAGTTTTGCCACAGTTAAAAACTTCAGTCTCGGGCTTCCCTGGTGGCGCGGTGGTTAAGAATCCGCCTCTAGGGCTTTCCTGGCGGCACAGTGGTTGAGAATCTGCCTGCCAATACAGGGGACATGGGTTTGAGCCCTGGTCCAGGAAGATCCCACATGCCGCGGAGCAACTAAGCCCATGCGCCACAATTACTGAGCCTGCGCTCTAGAGCCCACGAGCCACAACTACTGAGCCCATGTGCCACAACCACTGAAGCCTGCGCACCTAGAGCCCATGATCCACAACAGAGAAGCCACCGCAATGAGAAGCCCGTGCACCGCAACAAAGAGTAGTCCCCGCTCACCTAGAGAAAGTCTGCGTGGAGCAACGAAGACCCAATACAGCCTAATATAAAATAAATAAAATAAATTTAAAAGATAATAATAAAATTAAAAAAATTTTAAAACCTCAGTCTCGTTCAGTGTTGGAAAATATGAGAGTAGAAGCAAATTTTATATTATAAAATAACATCATCTTGCCTAATATAAAATTACACAATGAATTACCAAAGAACTTAACTTGTGATTTACTGTGCCC
Source organism: Monodon monoceros (assembly GCF_005190385.1). Lineage (NCBI taxonomy): Eukaryota > Metazoa > Chordata > Mammalia > Artiodactyla > Monodontidae > Monodon > Monodon monoceros. Next base: position 15,211,016 of record NW_021703768.1, on the reverse strand, counting down.
AGAACAAGCCTCCTCTCCCCCCATTTTATTCATTTCACTTGTTCGTGACTCACCTGAGGTCCCTTGGCTCCCTTGGATGACGATCCCCACCTCACCGCTGAGACCCTGAGTGGATGTACCTTTTGTATCTGAAATCCGTCCCTCTTCCCTGTTTGTTTCTAGCGTGAAAAGCCTGGCATCCTTTCTTTCATCCTTAGCGGTTGGGATTGTATCATGTATTTGTCGTCACCACCCCACCACACACACAGTCACCTGTTTTCTATGTGCTTAATGCTTAATAAAGACTTTATTGAAAACATTTTGTATAACTTTGTGCCAGTTTTATAACTAAATTGCCATTTAGCGCTTCTGAACTGTGCTGAGAATTTCCCAGGGTTATTTTTTTTTGAGTCTTGAGCCATATTGTTGAGAAAACATAATTATAAGGAGGCTTAACAACAGTGTAAACCAACTATATTTCAATAAAATTTTTTTTTTAATAAAGAAGGCTTAAAGGGGCTACTCTTGCCAAAGGGGTGGAGACTGCTACTAAAAAGACTGTAAAATAGGACAGTAGGAGACAATGAAAGGAGACTCTTGCTGGCGCTGGTGGTAGTTGTTTGCAGCCATTAAATTACCCCATGGTCTGATTAATGCAGTTGCCACTTGTCACCACACTCCTGACTAATTAACTAATTCACTTAGAGTTAAACTTGAAAGTGAAGAAGTTACAAATTGGTTCATACAGTGAGCCCATTTTATTCACTTGCTTTCATATCTCCGTATGAAATCTTTGTATGTATTTTCAGAATTTAACCAAGAATTTTTTTCACAGATTATCTTTTGATATTTTTCATTCTACAGTTTGAAATTGTCTACTACTGGGAACTTATTTTTTGAAGATTTTTTTTTTTTTTTAACACACGTATAGAGGAGATTTTTTTTTTTTTTTAGTTGAAGTGTAGTTGATTTACAATGTTGTGTTAGTTTCTGGTGTACAGCAAAGTGATTCAGTTGTACATATATATTGTTTTTTGTGTTTTCCATTATGGTTTATTACAGGATATTGAAGATGGTTCCCTGTGCTGTACAGTAGGACCTTGTTTATCTATTAGTTTGTATCTACTAATCCCAAGCTCCCACTCCAACCCTCCCCCATGCCCTCCCCCCTTCCCCCCACCCGTGGCAACCACGAGTCTATGGAAGATCTTACTTCTTTAGTGTTATATAGAGTCCAGGCAGGTGACTTAACAGTGAAAATTTTCATTTCTGTGGTCATCCTAAAATGAGCTTAGAAAATTTTTATAAATTAGTGTTGAATACGTCTTGTGATACATGAGGAAAACTTTAGTCATAGAAAGGGAAAATATTAACTTTTTCACAGCATAGGTGCTTTATAATTATTTTGCTGAGGTCTGATTTGGTCCTTACCAGTGTTTTAAAAGTCTTGAGCATAATAAATAATCTGTATTTCTTAGCCATATTTCTTTGCTTTTAGAATAAGTAAATTTTTTTTTTTTTTTGCGTTACGCGGGCCTCTCACTGTTGTGGCCTCTCCCGTTGCGGAACACAGGCTCCAGATGCACAGGCTCAGCGGCCATGGCTCACGGGCCCAGCCGCTCCGAGGCATGTGGGATCCTCCCGGACCGGGGCACGAACCCGTGTCCCCTGCATCGGCAGGCGGACTCTCAACCACTGCGCCACCAGGGAAGCCCAGAATAAGTAAATTTGAATAATTATTTTCCCGTAGGCTTTTAAAGATTGATAAGCACTAGGCTAATAGTTCCTCTTCTTTGTGTCAGTTTCTGTCTGAACCCATGAAATGATAGTCTTCTCTACCTTGGTTAAACAATTCATTGTCTTTTAATTTTTTTGTAGGCAATTTTATTGCATTATAATGTACCTATAATAAAATGCCCTCATGGAAAGTGTATAAAGTGAATTTTTAATTTATGCACCCATATACCCACAACCACAGTCAAACCGAAGGACAGTTTTACACCCTAAAAGTTGCTTGTCTCCCTTCCTAGACAATCCCAGCCCCAGCCCCTGCCTTGGGAAACCTAGGAAAGTGTGTCTTTCCTAGAGTTTCCTGTAAATGAAATCATACAGAATCTATTCTCCTGTGTCTAGCTTCTTTCACTCATCCAAACCACACATCACTCAATTATTCTTTTTCTGGTGAGTAGTATTCCACTGAATAGACAGCAATCTATTTACCCATTGATCCATTAAGAGACTCGTTTGTTACAGTAAAAACATGTCAACAGCATTAAAAGACATCATCGAATGCAGTGTCCATTAACCTACCAGCAGTAACATGGCAACCATTTTTAATTTTGTAGATTTTCTTCCCAGATGATTTTCTTGAAAAAATTAGTTACAAAAATAATTTTTTACTTTTTGCATACAGCTATCATAAATATCGTTTCTATATAATGTTCATAATTTCCTTTAAAAACTATATACTGTTCTAACAAGTTCATTGGCTATATTGGACTTGTCTGATTGTAGGAGAGCTAGATTTTTTTTTCTCTCTGAAAGTGTTGTTAAGAAAACACTGTAGTGAATATTTTACAAAACTTTCTTTCCTGTTGAGATTTTCCTCAGAACAAATCCCCAGTGTTGCAGTGAAGGGAGATTACACAGGAGATGGGCTTTCTAAGGACATAAAAAGAAAAAAAGCATAGAGCTGGATAGACAGTAAGTTCCTAGACTTTGGGTTCATCAGGCCTGACTTTGAATCTTGGTTGTGTAACCCTGAGAAAGTTAAGTAACTTCTCTGAACATTATGAGATTATGCACATATGTGGCCCAGCACAATGCTGCCCCATTATCTTGTTTTCCAAAAAGATTATACTAACTTATACTACCAGTGACCAGTGCATATATACCTCACTTTCACCCATTTTATCATTCAGAAAAATTTTTGCTAATTTAATAGAAGTTATCTCATTTTCTTCAATTTGTGCATATTGGATTTCTAGGAAGGAAAACATTTCTCTGTGGATTTGCATTTCCTCTTACGAGAAGTGCCTATTTTATTTTCATTGCTCATGTGTCTCTTAATATAGCTATTGCTCCTTGCCTTACAATTTTTTTCTTTTAATTCTGTTTCCCTGTCTGTTGTTTTTGCCCTTTGTTTCTGGCTTTGTTTTTTTCCTTGTAAAGAAATTAAACTCTTCACATTTTAAAATCTCCAGTCATTTCCTTTTGCAGTTTCTATGGCTTCAAAGTGCTGTGTGGCTTCCTTCTTCACATCTCCCGTGGTCATTGTAACAATTATGGTCCGAGTTCTCTTTGTAGCTTATGTTCGTCAGTATAGCCAGCGATTCTGTCCTCAGTTGTGTGCACACGCGTGTGTGCGGTGTGTGTGTGTTGGAGGGGGCTATTTAGCTCTTTTTCTGATGGCTCCCAAGTCATAAGAGAAAATGAGCAAATCTTAGATCTGATTCAGAAGATGCCTGGCTTCAGCTTAGATACTTGTTGGGGATCAAAACCCCTGTAGGTGCCTGTTTATTTTTATTTTTCCCAAATCAGCATTATGTTAACTTCCATTTAGTATCCAGAGGCCAAAATAAGACTTGAAAAATCCTTTGGAGAAATGGAGAAGAGCGATGTGATGACTTTCCAGGGAAGACAGATCTAGATCCACTCAGGTTTTCCATCAGCATCTTTTATAAAAGGAACAGTAGACTCTCCTATCTGTCCAGCCTCTGATAGAGAATTTCATTCCGCCTACTGGGGTCCCTGCTCATTTAAAATTATGACAAGTCCCCAAAGTTTACACTAGAGGAGTCTCATGAAGTATCCCCCCCACCGTTTTTTATGTGTAAAATAATAAATGTTCCATTACATTTTGATACATATAGAAAAAGTATTTCTTTGTCACCATCATTACTGTGACTCTCTGGGGTAATTCTTTTGTGGCATGAATAGGAGTCTTGTATGTAAGGCAGGTATTTACTTTTATCTTACTGATTGGGTTATTTCTAAGTATTCTACAATTCTTTCTTAATGTCATGCTTTTCTTTTATGTGTACCTGTGTAAAGTCATTTATCATTTAAAAGTGAGGAGGCGGGACTTCCCTGGTGGCGCAGTGGTTAAGAATCCGCCTGCCAATGCAGGGGACACAGGTTCGAGCCCTGGTCCAGGAAGATCTCACATGCCGCGGAGCAACCAAGCCTGTGCACCACAACTGCTGAGCCTGCGCTGTAGAGCCCGTGAGCCACAACTACTGAGCCTGCGTGCCACAACTACTGAAGCCCATGTGCCTAGCTCCCGTGCTCCGCAACAAGAGAAGCCACTGCAATGAGAAGCCTGCTTGCTGCAACTAGAGAAAGCCCACGTGCAGCGACAAAGACCCAACGCAGCCAAAAATGAATGAATTAATAAATTTTTTAAAAATCTTAAAAAAAGTGAGGGGGCATACATCTATTTCTTGCTTTCTTGCCTTGAGAATAATACTTAATAACTTTACTGAGAAAGGAGCATTTTTCATTTTCTTTAGTATGAAAACATTAAAAATTAAATATTTTCTTCTAGATGGCAATGGAGGTAATGCAGTTTAGCAAGGAAGAAGTTCGGGAAGTTTTGAGGTTGCTTGCTGGTATATTGCATCTTGGGAACATAGAATTTATCACTGCTGGTGGAGCACAAGTTTCCTTCAAAACAGGTAAGATTGTTCCTCCCTTCTTTACTTCCTTGACTTTTGCCTCATAGGAAACATAGATCTAAAATCCTTACTATCTGGTCTTTAACAGAAAAAATTTTTCGAGCCCTTGAATAAGAGCTACAGAGCTTTGTATCTGATGTGAACGGTCAGCTAATAAAGGGTCAAAGCATCTGACAAGTGATTACTGGCTGTGTTCTCATGTTTACTAAGAAAGAAGGACAGTGGGCCCAATAAGAGGAAATAGGAGCGACAAGAATTGGATGTAGGAGAAATGTTATGAATCAGGCATAAGTGTTGCCATAGCTAGTCATGGTTATTGAAGGCTGCCATGGTGGAATGGTTAAGACCATTAGTTTTCAAGCCAGAATGATTGGTTCGTAGCCCAGCTCTGCCACAAGCTGTTTCCTTGGGTTACTTATCCCTTCAGTACTTGTGACTTCTCATCTGTGAAGTGCACGACAGAGGTGTGTTGTCAAGATTGAGTTAATAGACACATAACAATATCAGTTATCATTTTCCTGGAGTGATTTATTTTTTAAACTTTTCTGATAGATGCAATGGATAAGGGCATGGAGGCTGGGAATTGGATGAGTTGAAGTTGAAAGTAGCCCTAGAGTTGCCCAGGGCTGCAGGCCTGTTGTTCTCAAACGTTTGCTCCCAGTGCCTCTTAATAACTTTAAAATCACAGAGAATTCCGAAGAGCTTTTGTTCCTGTGGGTCATATCTGGTGATGTTTACTGCATTACAAATTAAAACAGAGGCAGTTTAAAAAAAATAAATTTGCTCTAAAATAACCATAATAAACCCATTGCATATAATACAATAAATACCATCATTTTCTTTGAAAGACCATCTTCCAAAACAAACCAAAACAAATCGGTGAAGAGTGACATTGTCTAACGATTTTGTAAATTTTTACAATATCTGATGTAACAGAGGACAGCTGGATTCTCCTGCTTCTCTGCCTTCAGTTTGTTGGGCTACCTCATGTCATGTAGCCTCTGGAATATTCTTCTGTATACTGGTGAGGGAATGAGAGTGAAAAATCAAATAACATCTTAGTCTTATTATTGAAATAGTTATGACCTTGCAAACCTCTTGGAGGTCTTGGGGAACCCGCCTCGGGGTCTTTGGACCATACTCGGTCCAAGCACCAGGTTCTTTGCTGTAAACCTAAGACTTATTAAAGGAGTGAATAACCTACCAGAAGAATGTGTGTCCTATAGGTCTTGCCTGAGGGACTTAGGAATATTCTCTGCTTTACTGTGTCGCTCTGTGGAGTTGGCTTTGCACCCATTCGGGGTCCCATGGCCTGTGTGTCCACGTTTGCCTTGTCCTTCCTCCCCAGCCTTGGGCAGGTCTGCAGAGTTACTTGGGCTGGACCCGGCACAGCTCACAGACGCCTTGACCCAGAGATCCATGTCCCTCCGGGGGGAGGAGATCCTGACGCCTCTCAACGTTCAACAGGTAGGCGTGTGGCCCTCAAAGCAACTTTTAAAGATGCTCCTGGGTCTGCAGATCTGTGGCTTTGATTCGAATAAGTAGCTGCAGTGAACCATTTGAATGAGTTTGGCTCAGGATCAAAATAAAGAAGACATCCACACTGAGGGGGGTACACAAAGTGGTTCAGTTGTCTTCTTAGAGACAGTGTAGCAGAGTCATTAGGAGAAAGGGGCCTGATGGACATTTCCCGAGTTTGAGTCTTGCCTCTTCGGCTTATTATATATTGTTCTTGGGAAATTTATTCACTGTGCCTCAGTTTCCTCCTCTGTAAGACAAGGATAATAATACCGAATTCACAGGATTCTAGTAAGGATGATAATAAAAATATATATGCTAAATGCTTCATGCCTGGTGCAGAGTAAGAATTACATAAACATTAGCTGTAATAATAATAATTATTATTACTAATGAAAACAGTGCAACAGTATGTTGTATTACTTATTTTTGCTTCTGCTACTGCCTTGAGCCTCTTACATGCGCTAGCCCATCTCACAGCTGTTTCTTGACTGGGTAAGTAGAAACGCTAAGCATGCCGTGAAGAAAACTTTTATGTGTACAGAGTGAAATATGAGAAGATGATAATGAGAGAGGTCAGGTCTTAATTATTGTTTGAAACCTGATAAAATTTGTAGCTGTGGGTTCAGATCCTTTCTTACAACTCAGTCTATAAAGTTGAATTCGAAAACCTGACTTCAAGGACTTCTTGGTGAATCGTGCTGTAAAGTGAATAAGCAGGCTCCAGGTTACCCTTTCTTTAGACAGCTGTGTTATCCTAGACGGTATTGGCTTACTTGACATGGGGTGCACAGATGTTGAGTGAGTGTGTCTCCCGAGTGGGACAGGGATGGACTTGCCTGTCTGGGCTGCCCGGGGTCATCTGGGCACCGTGGCCCTGTCTCCTCTCCCCACAGGCAGCAGACAGCAGGGACTCCTTGGCCATGGCGCTTTATGCACGCTGCTTCGAGTGGGTGATCAAGAAGATCAACGGCAGGATCAAAGGCAAAGATGACTTCAAATCTGTCGGCATCCTTGACATCTTTGGATTTGAAAACTTTGAGGTATGCTTCCAGCGAGTGGGATAATCTTAAGCAAGCCTCTTGAAACGAACATTGATATGTTTCTCTGCAGATTTTTTTTTTTTTTTTTCTGGTACGCGAGCCTCTCACTGTTGTGGCCTCTTCCGCTGCGGAGCACAGGCTCCGGACATGCAGGCTCAGCGGCCATGGCTCACGGGCCCAGCCGCTCCGCGGCATGTGGGATCTTCCCGGACCGGGGCACGAACCCGTGTCCCCTGCATCGGCAGGCGGACTCCCAACCACTGCGCCACCAGGGAAGCCCTTTTTTTGCCTTTTTAAAAAAATGTTTTATTGGAGTATAGTCGATTTACAATGTTATGTTAGTTTCTGCTGTACAGTTATGTCAGTTATACATATACATCTATCCACTCTTTTTTAGATTCTTTTCCCATATAGGTCATTACAGAGTGTTGAGTGGTGTTCCCTGTGCTCTACAGTAGGTCCTTACTAGTTATCTGTTTTATATATAGTAGTGTGTATATGTCAATCCCAATCTCCCAATTTATCCTTCCCCGCCTTTCCCCCGTGGTTACCATAAGATTGTTTTCTACATCTGTGACTATTTCTGTTTTGTAGATAAGTTCATTTGTACCATTTTTTTTTTAGCTTCCACATATAAGTGATATCATGATGTTTGTCTTTCTCTGTCTGACGTACTTCACTCAGTATGACAACCTCTAGGTCCATCCATGTCGCTGCAGATGGCATTATTTCTTTTTTTTTATGGCTGAGTAATATTCCGTTGTATATATGTACCACATCTTCTTTATCCATTCCCCTGTTGATGGACGCGTAGGTTGCTTCCATGTCCTGGCTATTACACGTAGTGCTGCAGTGAACATTGGGGTGCATGTATCTTTTTGAATTACAGTCTTCTCTGGATATACGCACAGGAGTGGGACTGCAGGATTGTATGGTAGCTCTATTTTTAGTTTTTTAAGGAACCTCCATACCTTTCTCCATCGTGGCTTGTTTGGCCTTTTTATGTAATAGTCAGGGCTCTAAAGACACTTGTTGAATGGTTTCCTCCCTTAGGTGAATCACTTTGAGCAGTTCAATATAAACTATGCAAACGAGAAACTTCAGGAGTATTTCAACAAGCATATCTTTTCTTTAGAACAACTGGAATATAGCAGGTAAGCACTCATCAAATTCCATTTCAAATTTTTTAAGAAAATGAGCCCCTCCATTGGATAGTTTTGAAGCTATATTTGACTACAACCTGGCCCTTTTTAATCTTTGCACAGAGAAGGCTTAGTGTGGGAAGACATTGACTGGATAGACAATGGAGAATGCCTGGACTTGATTGAGAAGGTAACACACTGTTGAAGAATTGGTAACAGTCCCAAGGGTGTCCAGCTGGGCTGATTCATATTTATGGGAACAAAACAGCTTGTACTAACACGCACATCAAAGATGTGAATGTTTAGAGCACAGTGGACCGTTTGGAAACATACATGTAAATGTGCAAGGTTGCATTTAAATACTTGGCTGCTTCAAACCCATTGTCTCGTTGAAGTCAATATTTTAAGAATCAACAGTGTGCAAATTGGCTTCCCATAGATTTTAAGTCGTCATCAAAAACTTTGCAGTTCCAATAGTGGATTGGCCAGTTGTAAAAGTTTTGTCCACCAAATTGCAGGGGGTTCAGTTTTTTTAGTGTGGAATGAACTAGATTTCTTAATAGTGTGTCTTTCTGAATTTTTCAATCTGAGAAGTTATTATGCCCTTTTGACCACTTACTTGATAGAGAGCAGAGAGGAAAGGAGCTGTAAAAATAAACAGAGCCAAAAACTTCTAATTCCTATTTAACCTTTTTTCCCCTCTTCTAGAAACTTGGTCTCCTAGCCCTTATCAATGAAGAAAGCCATTTTCCTCAAGCCACAGACGGCACCTTATTGGAGAAGTTACACACTCAGCATGCTGTATGTCCAAACCTGCCAATTCCTCCTTGTGTCTGAATAGCACATCTGTGGATTAAGATGTGACACATGACAGATTTCGGTGCTGTTGACCCTACTGTGCCTCCCACAGTGAAATGTTTTTCCTCAAACGAAAGTTTTTCTCTGCTATAACTCAATGGAAATAAGCCAAAGGCATAGACTGTAGGCTGCTTGTCAGAATATGCCCATGTTTAGCTAGTGTATAAAATTTAACATTTTTAACCTAATGTAATGACACAGACCAGAATTGCCTGGTTTCGATGAAGTGCGTCACACGATGTGTGCTAAACCTCTGATAGGTCGTGGGTTTTGCAATTGTTTTCACCGTCAGTTATAGTTATACTGTCAGGAAATCAGTGAGTGAAATTAGCCATTTCTATTTGTTTTGTTTTGTTTTAGAATAACCACTTTTACGTGAAGCCCAGAGTTGCAGTCAACAATTTTGGAGTGAAACACTATGCTGGAGAGGTAACTCCCTTTTTTTTTTTAAATTTATTTTATTGATGGATAATTGATTTACAGTGTTGTGTTAATTTCTGCTGTACAGCAAAGTGATTCAGTTATTATATTCTTTTTCCATTATGGTTTATCACAGGATATTGAATATAGTTCTCTGTGCTATACAGTAGGACCTTGTTTATTCATTCTATATATAATAGTTTGCATCTGCTAATCCCAAACTCCCAATGCAACCCTCTCCCCCTCCCCGCCTCCGCCCTCCCCCTTGGCAACCACAAGTCTGTTCTCTAAGTCTGTGAGTCTGTTTCTGTTTCGTAGATAAGTTCATTTGTGTCATATTTTAGATTCCACATATAAGGGATATCATATGGTATTTGTCTTTCTCTTTGTGACCTCACTTAGTATGATAATCTCTAGGTCCATCCATGTTGCTGCAAATGGCATTATTTCATTCTTTTACTACAAATAGTTGAGTAGTATTCCATTGTATACATGTACCACATCTTCTTTATCCATTCCTCTGTCAATGAATGTCTAGTTTGCTTGCGTGTCTTGGCTCTCGTAAATAGTGCTGCTGTGAACATAGGGGGTGCGTGTATCTTTTGAACTAGAGTTTTGTCCGGATGTGTGCCCAGGAGTGGGATTGCTGGATCACTTGGCAACTCTCTTGTTAGTTTTTTGAGGAGCCTCCGTACTGCTTTGTGTAGTGGCTGCATCACCTTAGTGTAGGAGGGTTCCCTTTTCTCCACACCCTTGGAGAGGTAACTTCTTAGTCAAGATCCTTGCTGATACTTGCCCATTTGGTATTTAGAGAATAGTAATTTCAGAAGCCAATCATAAATATATTGAGCTAACATCTTGTCGTGGACCCAGCTTTTAAAGGGGATGCTTATGGCCCGAAGTGATTCTTTTGATCGGTTCTGCCTTCTCTTGTTTATTTTGGAAAACCAGGTGCAGTATGACGTGCGGGGCATCTTGGAGAAGAACAGAGATACCTTCAGGGATGATCTTCTCAACTTGCTGAGGGAAAGCCGGTGCGTCAGTCTTCTCCCCGAGATGTCAGACTGATGTTTGTCAGATGCTTTTAATTCACGAATACAGAAAAAATTAATGTGTGGGCAATTGGTTTATCATCTTCTTCCCCGGGCAGTATTTCATCAAGAAAGTGATCCGAGAGATAGAAAATGGTACCAGCGGTAGTGACTACCATTTAATGAGGTAGCGTTGGAATAGTAAATCCATCATGTTATGCGGGTGAGGAAATTAAGACTTAACAGTGATTAAATGACTTGCCCGAGATCCCTCAACTAGATTTGATCTGGTCTGCTTGGCCCAGGGACCGAAGATTTTAACCAGTAGGACCTACTGTCTTCATAGCAAGCTTAGAGCTGTGCGTTAAATTGACTTCAGCCTCGGGTGTGTAGGACCCTATGTCTCTCATTAGTGTAAGGGGTATCGAGAGAAATAAACAAGTATTATTCAGCTAAAATGATAGATTAATTACCCATTCGTTTATTCATTCATGAATTGTAAATTCACATCATTAAGTCAGTAGTTAAGGAAAGCATGCTGAAAGTTTTAGTGATTAGTTTAGCTCTTTGTACGTATTAAACCAGGAGCCTTCCTATTTTTAGGAGCCTTTGTGAGAGAGAAAGGAGGAAAACAACCCTTGCCTTAAAGTTGTCAATACCTGTATCAGATCCAGCGTGAGTCTCTAACACACATATTTAATATCTAAGGAGGGAAAGCACAATTACTAAAAAGCTGGAATACTTTTAGAAATGAAAGTATTAGGTGACCACCCTGTCACTTAGAATTGGGGTGAAGGGAACCCCTCTAAAGCGTCAGCTTAGAAGCTCAGGGTGGAAGTGTTTGATCTTTCAACTTGTTTTAACCCTCTTTTATGAGGATTCCCTAATTACAACCTTGTCAGCTATTTTTATTTTTAGATAAGTTTTCAGGCCTGTAAAAATGGCGACGTTTTAAAAATACCATAGCAGGTTACCTATCTCTCAAAGCAGATTTAAAGTGATACATTTAAATAAAAGCAGTGTCTTGAGGTTACCTGGAACATTTTGTTGTGAAAAAGAGCACAGGCCTGGAGACCCGCGAGATGGCCTTTCCCTGGTTGCCGCTGTCATGACGTCAAGTGGTTGTGGAAGTGGGGTGAAGAACGTTGTTTCAGCCCCAGGTTTCTCTCTGTAGAAGGAGGGGCTTGGCCTATTTGCTGCACCTGCTCTCTTTTGCCTTTGGCATCTGTGACGTTTTAATGGGTAAAACTTCAAAGCACAGAGAAGTTCAAAGAGCGAGAATGAAACATCACCCTGGGATGCAAGTGAGAAAGGGTCAAGCAGAAGAGAAGTGATGAGGGAAGTGCTGGCGTTGTCCCCCTGAGGGGCGTGGATGCCCGACCGCCTCATTCCTGGTCCCCGCGAAGGCACCCCCCCCCCCACACACCCCACCCCGGTTTTATAGCCCAGAGCATCTTCCGTGCAAGGAAGATAAAAAAAAACTTCTGAGAAGCCTTTTACTCTCAGTAGTGGCAGTAGATTTTACAGAACTTTTAAATAATAATAACAACAAACATCAGCACTTAGGATGTGCCAGGCACCACGCTCAGCCTTTTGCCTTCGTTTCCTCATTTCATTCTCACCCCAGCTGTATAGAATAAATCCTAAAGTGGCCCCCATTTTCCAGATGAAAAAACAGGCCTAGAGAGAGGCAAGCATCGTGTCTAAGTCACACAACTAGGAAGTGGCGGGGGGGGGGGGGGGCTCACTCCAGAGTTAGCATCTTTGCACCTGTTACCTGGTCGCATCTTCGCCACCCTGCGGTGCACGAGACAAACCCCTCCCTTCCACAGGGCGTGGAGGCTGCAGAAGCTCCGCAGAGCTCAGCGGTCCTAAGTGGCTTGTCGCCCTGAGTCATCTTCATCTCAATCCCCTTCTCTTCTGCAAGACTCTGGTGCTCCGGAGCGGCCACGTCTGTTTTCAGTGCCTAAAGCTCTTTGGGAGTGGTTGGTGTGAAATCTTTGGACACTGTCTTAGCTCTTCCAGGCCTTGGTGTGTTATTTTCAGCGGGGAAATGCATTGTGATTACAGTAATCCAGCACCTAATAACTGGGTGTGCACCCCTCACGGCCCTCCTGCTCTCCGCTCACACAGATTCGACTTCATCTACGACCTCTTTGAACACGTTTCAAGCCGCACGAACCAGGATACCTTGAAATGTGGAAGCAAACATCGGCGGCCCACGGTCAGCTCGCAATTCAAGGTTAGTCTACGCTGCTAGCCTGGACGGATCCATCTTTATTGTGATTTTAAGAATTGAAAATAGGAAATGGGTATCTGTGAGGTCTATGAAAGTGTTTATTATTATTTTTTTTTCTATCATCCTTTTAAACCAGTCAGGGCTCTAGGAAGAAAATATACTTTTCTTTTTTTCTGAGCCAGATGAAAAAAAAAAAATGTAAAATTTTTTTTTTTTTTTTTTTTTTTTTTGTCAAAAATAAATAGCTACTTATTCTAAGCTTACGAAATAGTAAGTCTTCATAAGAAGGACTGTTTGGTCATTTGGGATCACTCTGATTTGTATTTAAAGACTCATGTGCATATAAAGTATCTTTCTTCCTGTGTCTGGATTGTTTTATTTTTCCCAGGTATGTTTACAGTATCATAACTAGGAAGAATAACCAAGTGCATGGTTAAACAAGATCAGTGTTATTTACCTTGTCCAGATGTCTAGAATTCAGGGAAAATAAGAAACATTCTTACGTGCATTTTAAGTATGTAAGCCTTTTAGGTAGTTTAGAGGCAGATAACATGAAGACCATTTCTCTAACTTAACTGTTCTGCTTTACCCCCAAATCTTAGCATGAGGGGGAGCTGGAGGCATGTCAGTCAACAGACCTTTATTAAATTTGCCCTCTGGGAGGCTCTCTTCCATTTAGTTAATCAAAGTTGGATGCTTTCGAGGCGGTGGGCGAGTTCTGTGTTAAGGTCTGTTTACAGCATGGTTGGGGATGAGCTGGACCCACAGCACCACGGCTGACAGTGCTGGGCAGGTGTGACCCTTACAGGATACAATAATAATAATAGCTGTTGTTTATTATACACCCTCTATGTTCCAGTCATTGGGCTAATCACTTTATATATGCTACCTTGTTCACTTCTCCCATATTCTTAGAAGTACGTATTACTGTCCCCACTTTATAGATGAGGAAGCTGAGGTTTAGAGAATGGAGGCTTGCTCAGTCCCTCTGAGGACTGAAGCTAGGATTTGAATTGAACCTGGGTCGGTCTGACTCTAAACCCTAGGCTCTTAATCATCCAGCAGCGTTGTTACATTGTCTTTTTCTAGGTCATTGTTGCCTGGAGTTGTCTTGGAAGGCTTTGTGGATTTTTGGGACTTAAATTGGACTAGGAATCAAGGAAACGGAAGAGAGTGGGCAGGGCTTCCAGGCAGAGACAAAAGGCAAGAGGCGGACTCCTGAGTCAGGAATGTGAGACCTGTTCCCAGAGGACGGGACACCTTGTAGAAGTTAAATGGGTACCATACCAGAGTATGAAGGGCCATGAATTCCAGGACCTTCTGTCATCTGTGAGAAATCCTAAAGCTTTCTGAGCACAGAAGTAACTAATCAATGTAGTAGACAACCTAGTTTCTTCAACAGTAAAATTGTAAGAAGAAAGAAACAGACAAATGGAGACGGAGGGAAAACCAACGGATTAAAATAGACTGAATAGATATAGCAACCAAGTACACTACCACGGGGACCTTATTTGCATTCTGATTTCAAAGAATACGCTATTTTAAAATTATGAAATTCGAGACAGTTGAGTATTTTAAAATGAAACTTGAGCTAGTTGCACCTTTTCACATTGATATTAAGGAATTTGTGTTAAATCTTTTCAGGAATGATATTATGGTTACCTCTATGTTTTAAAGTTTTTAGCTTTTGATAATACATAGTGAAATATTGAGGAATGAAATAACACAATGTCTGGGATTTGCTTCTCTACTAGAAGTGGGCGTAATGTGTACGGGGACAGGGATGAGATGAGGTGAGATGAGCCGGCAGCCGAAGCTGATAATGGGTACCCATTACATGCTCTGTCTGCTTTGGTAAATGTTAAAAAATCTTCACAATTAAAAAAAACCTAAAGAAAAGACAGTAGTATTACAGAAGATTGATCTGCCTGGTGATTTGAAGGAAGAATGAGAGATTTTAGCTCAAAGACCAGTGAGATACTGGTATAAGCTGTCATTTTGATGGAAATAATTAATTAAGAGGAACAACCAGTGGAGAGTGGATACTTCTCAGGTTTTCTGTATAAACATTGAAATATCCCAGGGTGGTTTTTTTGCTGGTTAACAGAACAGATTTTTTTCTTTCTTTTTTTTTTTTTAATGATACTATGTCAAGGAAGTAATAAATGAGTTTTGTATATGTAAAATAACTTCTATGACAATTATAATACCTTTGTTTTATTAGAATGACATGATTAAAAATGAAAATGCTATTATTCCTCAGATTTATATTGTTTTCTTTTTCTTCTTCCTGATGAGTGCCTAGGGTGCTGAGAAATTTAAAGACATAATAAGAGACTAAATCAACATATACTTTTTCCTTTCTAATAGGACTCCCTGCATTCCTTAATGGCAACGCTAAGCTCCTCTAATCCTTTCTTTGTTCGCTGTATCAAGCCAAACATGCAGAAGGTAAGATTTACAACCAGACTGACACTGTCTTATTTAAGGACACCGCCTCCTGGTGTGGTGACTCAGAGATTTGGTTTCTCCAAAGTCCTTTCATTATAGATGGTTGGAAATGTATATGACATTATTATAACATAATATTCACTGGAAAAAAAATCCCTTTGTCTTTTGGGCCTATTTGTCTGCTTTTGAATGATGCCATTATGCTTTAGAGAAATCTGGTTTAAAAGAAAACATTGTGAAGCCTTCGCATTTTTATTTTAAGCATTGGTTTGAAATTCTTGGGCAAGCTCCAGAATGGGATATGCCTTCTTTGGAAGAAATGACTGGTGTGTTTTTTGTTGTGGTAGAGCTCTTTTTCATTTTATTTTCTTTTGCTTTATTGTTAAACATGACAGAGTGTCTGTATTCTAAGTAGTAATGATGGATTTTAAGGACTTTTACTCGTTGGTTGTAACTAACTAGAAGACTCCTGTCGTCGGAGGAAGTTTTTGTGTCTAGGCTCTTGGTTTTAGCTTTTTAATGCCATATCCCCATCAGAAACCATGTGAGTTCTATACAGAGAATCTATCTGAACAAAAAAGATATAGTATTAGGTGAATGCAGCTGTTAAGGCTAAATGGGCAACTTGCCGTGAAGTGCTGTTAAAAAACTGAAATTATTTCGATTTGGCAAACATCTGCTCTTAGTTACCCCTGTGAAGAAAGGAAATCCCCCAACAAAATAATAATGTCAAGGGCCTCTCATGTGGAAGAACTAGATGCTATCCTCATAAGGATTAAGATAAGGAATCTGACCTGAACTGTTTCCCGTGAGACTGTTAGGTTCCATAATGCCTCTGTCAGTAACTTTGCTGATGCTAAATCTTATTTTTATTTTGTTTACCAGTTACCTCTGACTTAATATTACGGCGATTCCTCACTTAGAGTTTAAGGGTTTTTTAATAAGAACCACAGTGTTGAATTCTGTCTTCTAGAAAGGCAAAACTCAATGAGGGGAGAATAATCCGTTTGGTTTGTTACCTTACTCTGAGGTGTGATGGGGAGAGTTTGGCATCTGTGTGGCGTAAAGTAGCTGAGACTGGGGTTCTGTAGATCTGTGATGACTCGGTGTGCATCGGTTCTGGTAGTTGACATAGTAACTCGTTCCATTTCTCAAATTTATAGTAAAATGTTTTAGGTTATCACAAAAAAACAGCAACTAAGTTAACAATACATAGCTTGTGTTGACATAATGTTGGAAATTAATAGTTAAACCATAACCATGTACCACGTCAGCTGGCTTATATCCACCTGCTGTGCTTTATAAAACCCCAATGGGCAGGATCTACAAGATGATGTAAATGGGCTTTGCGTTTGGGGTCTCCATTCACAGGAGCTGTGTAACCTTTGCCAGTGTTTCTTCTTTTTACAACAGGGGTAATGATACCATCACTTAAAGATGCATGTTTTCCCCCAGTTTAAGGTCTTGGGTACTGAGATGCATCTTGCAGCTTTTTGGCGAACCACAGTTTAAGTGGGAACTCTCTTCTCTCTTCTTAGTGGTGCAGTAATTGTGCAGTTTTACAGCCACTGGCACCTTAGATTCAAAGAAATGGAGGGGACCTGCCGGTGCTTATTTATAAGGATAGAAATTTGAATTTTAAAATCTCAGTCCTCCATGTTTTTGTTTTCTCTCTTGGATGGCACGGACTTAGTTTTTCCTTTAAATCGTAATCACTTTTGAAATTACGCCTGCTTGAAAACACATCAACAGCCAGAATGTTGAAGAAATTGCCTCTTTTTGATGTTTATTTTTCCTTGCTGGGACTTGGTCGTGCCTAATTGCTTTGGTGTTTGCATTTTAAAAAATGACCCAAGCCCATCTCTGGTTCCATTTCTGTTGGCTCACAGCCCTTTTCACCTCCTGACCCGTGGCAGGCACTGATTAATAACGTGCCGGCAGATGGGCTGAAGAAGACTTTGGAAAGCGTCTTGGTGCCATTTTCAAGGCACCCAGCAAGTCAGACATGAGAACTGACTTGTCTGAGGCCTAAGATGTAGGTGTGGTATTAAGTGCGAAGGGGCTGATTAGACTATAGAAATAGTGAATTACAACTCGCTTAGCAGTCATTTAGTTCCATTGCAAATACTGGAGTGTTACTGGTGATGGTATATGAAATGTATGTAAACAACCCTCATTTAGAGTTTCTTACGACATTTCTTTTGTCCAAAGATAGATGCTTCTAGAAATCTCACAGGGAAAATCTTGCTTGCCTTTACCCAGAGATGGGGAATGTGTATTTCCAGTCTGCACCTCATGCCCTCGTCAGGTCAGATGTTCATCACGGGGGCTTGAGAGGATGTATTCAGATGTACGTATATGGAGGTGTTTTGTACATCATTCAGGCATGTAGGTCATGGATCTGGGCAGCTTCTAGAGGTTTCTTTTGGCAATTCTGTGACCCAAAAGGCATAAGAATAAGGGCTGTAAAGCCTGTGGCCTGGAGAACTGGGGCCTTAGAAAAAGTGGAGTAGTGGCTTTGGTGCTTTTAGGAGCCTGTGCAGCACATCCAAGGCTCCCGTGGTGGCCTGGCGAGTGTGTGCACATGGCCCCCTGGGCCCCAGGCCTGTGGTACAGGCTGCCTCCTCTCCTTGGCAAGTGTGTGAGACTCAGGATGGGCACTTGGGCCCCAAGCATCTAGAAATCCTTTTGTGGGAATATTATGGGTTTTCGTTATTTGGGATTTTTATGTTTTGCTTTGAAAAGCTGATGTAAGCGGGGAGAACATAACTGACATGCTGGAACAGTTATGTCAATTCAACTGTTATAGTATGTGGACTTTTTCTTTTTGTGAACGATTTGTAGCTAATCTTGAGCGTTGCGAAGAAGACACTTCACTAACGTTGCTGAGAAGTCCTCCTGGCACTAAGTTATGAAGAAAATAAAGGCATACCTCTTGGTAGGGGCCGGCCTGCAGCCAGTTCTTTGCCTCAGATGGCACTGAAGGATACAGTCCTGCCCTCGGCTTAGAACTTCCAGTTTACAAAGGGCAAGCTTCTCCATCAGACGGTTTTTGGTGGGTGACGTGGCCTCATAACATTTTTCTGTTGTGGTTTGCTTTAGGCAGTAGTGTTTCTGGCCAGAAGTGCCCAAACCAACCCCAGGAGATTTCTATATCAAAGAAAACCTGCTTTGCCTCCTGAGAATCTCTCCCCAAGGGTGTCCCGTGATCTCTGCCTTCTCTCCCTGCCTGGTGCAAATAACTTCTAGTCAGAGAAGTCTGTTATTAACATTCCTCAGAAAACCCCTGAGGAGCTGCAGGACAGAATGAAAGAAGGGGACAGACGGATAAGTATCAGCAGAGCCGTCGGGGCGTGAGAACTGGTTGTCTGCGCTTCCCGGCCCCGAGTGCGAGGCCGGGCCCACTTGCTGCAGGGGCAGAGCAGGGCTGTCGTGTGCAGCTTGCCTGGCTGGCTCTCCTCTCTCTTCTTCTGTGGGTTGGATGTGAGAAGCTCCCGGGTTCTAGGGGGAAGCATCCTTGACTCCTGCAGGGTCATCTTTGAGCTTTGACCCAGCATAAGTGCATCCTCAAAGATTCTGTGAGGTCTTCTCCAAAAAGGCAGGATATGGGTCCCCTGAGTGGCCCTGACCCTGGGAGCTGCTAGGGGAAGGCTTCTAGCAGAGGTGGCTGCAGGGGGTCAGGTTTATCTAAGGGAAGAGTGAGGAAGAGGGGTGTCCGTGCCGAGGGGAGAGCGGAGACCGGGCCTCCCAGGAGGGAAGCCGTGCGGTCTGTGCGCCGGACTGCAGTGGTATTTGCCGGAAAATGGAACATCGAGCAAGAGAATGAAGCTGGAGACACAGGACTGGCCTGGCTGTGGGCATCTTGTCTTAAAGCACTGTCTCCAGGCCCCGAGACGTGAGGACTGTGAAGCATGTCACACCGAAGTCGTCTTTAAGAGACTTCAGAGGAGGCCAGTGCTTTCCTCTTAAATGACTCCTGCTGACCTGTGTCCGTCTCTTTCATGGGGCCACTGCTGACACCAGACTAGGTCCCTCTTTTACACAACGCTCAGGACCACACATGAAGTGAGGACGCTGTGCTGGCATTACGGAAACACGAGCCTTTTGTTTCCAGGGGCATCATGATTTGATTAATGGCTTCACGAATCAAGCACATTTAATCCTGGGGACTCATATTGTGTGTGATCCAGGTCCTGCCTGCCACTTTTTTCCCTGTCTTTTTTTTTTTTTTTAAACAGAGGCCAAACATTTCTTTAAGTAATTCTGATGATACTGTAGCATATTTCCTACCTTGAATTATTTTTGTCTCATTTTATTCTTCCTAGATCTTTTTCTCTCATTTAATTCATCTTATTTCTCTTGAGCCTTACTGAAACTTTATTCCATTGACCCTTTACGTTTCTTTTTAGGCTTTGGTGTCTCTACCTCAGTGCTGTTTTCTGAATAAGGTATTCCACAAATACGGAAGACCTTGACCAAGTACAACTTTGCAGGGCCTGCCTCTGCCATCTTTGTGCCCCGCTGTGTAGCTCAGCCAGCATCCAGGCTGTCATATGTGCTCAGTAAACGTTGAATCAAATTGCTCATAAAAGGACACCATGGAGTTGCTCATGGTGTGTGAGTACTTGACTTTGCCAAAGATGAAGACTTAACGCACTATCTTGAATCCTTACTGCTATGCGTTCCATTTTGGTCTGTTTAATTGTTTTTGAATCATCTTCGATTTGTATAGTTGGAAGTTACCCTAGGGATACACCACTAGGTCAGTATTAGAGTGATGTCCTTACTGTGATCCAGTCTTTCTATGTTAATGTGTTATCTCTCCCTCTCCCAGCTGACCCCCTTCTCAGACATGGCGCCTCCCCCAGCACCCCGCCAAACCTCCAGGGTTTGGAGCCCTTTTGCAACAGCCAAGCACAGCACTGGAGACTCATTCACAAACACTTTGAGCTGGGCTGGGTGCTTCATACTCAAGCACTCAGATCTCTAAGTGGGGTCCCCCTAGGGAATGTGTTCACTGCCATGATTGGGCAAGGAGGTCTGGATGTGCAAATCTGCCAGATAACAAGGGTTTAACCTAGAAGGTTAAACACTGGATTTTAGCATTTTGATTGATCTTTCTGGAATTGTACATCATTCAGTCCAAACATCTATTACTGTATTGAATCAAAGACTCCCATGGTTGTAAAGGGCACCGTTATTTATACATCACTGTGGAAGCAGAAGCTCTACCTAGTTAACCAGGGCACGATGCTGTCTTATCTCCAGGCACTTGCTTTTTAATTTGCAAGAATGAAGTGGAGGTCATTCGTCCACCACAAATCCTTGCTTCACTGATAACACAGTTACACCTTGTCACCCTGTTTCCAGGCCTTTCTGCAGATAAAATAACTTTCTGTTTCACCGATGACTCTAGAGAGGAGTATTTAGACTACATTTAAAGGACAGCTGGACTCAGTGCAAGTACTTCCAATAGTGCCTGTGATTTTCAAAGACAATGAAAAGCTGTGATGAAATCCATGCACATCCGTGTATGGAATTACAGCATGGTGGTCAGCAAGTCACAGACACATTCAGGCAATTTGAGAGGGGAACATATTTGCGTTAAGAATTGATGAAATATGGTCGGTTTATCCCCTTTCAATGAGACACAAAAGGATCATCCTCCCTCTTCCTAAATAATTCCCAGGAACAGAGAATATACTCTTTCCTTACACCTAAAGGCGCCCTGTTGTCTTTTTTAAAACTCTTACTATTTATGGGAAAGGTTGTACTTGTACTGAATGAAATCTGCATTTCCACATCTTCCATTCACTGGTTTTCATCAGTGCATAGGTGACCCTGCGCCACTCCCGCTGAGACATGGGGTGCAAGGTACCCTGGGTCTAGCGAGCTCTGATACACAGAGGCCCCGCCCATGTGGGAAGGCTATTGCTCAGGTGCAGGGCCCCTGAAGCATTGGGATGAAATCGAAATAGATCAAAGGCGTGTGGCTGGGTATCTGTCCAGCCTGTTGTCGCTGAGCAGTTGTGTGACCTTGGGATTGTTTCCTTTGCTCCAAAGTATGTAAAGTCATGGAGCCTGCTTAGGGGAGCAGCTGTAGGTATTAAATGAGGTGACGGGGACATGAAACAGCTACGCTGCAGTGTATGAAGCAGTCCATACTTGCGTTACGTGTTCGGGTTGGAAAATATGCTCACTTCATCCTCACAAGGTTAACCCCCAGTTTAAGCTGAATCAAGGAAAAGCTAAGACTACTGCCAGACCTTTTCCTTTTCGAGTTTAGTTTTAAATCTCATACCCTTGGCAGATTGTTGTAACGAGCTGCTGCTTTTTTTTTTCTTTTTCTTTTTTTAATTTCCTTTAGCCTTTTTTTTTTTTTTTTTTTCCGGTACGCGGGCCTCTCACTGTTGTGGCCATGGCTCATGGGCCCAGCTGCTCCGCGGCATGTGGGATCTTCCCGGACTGGGGCACGAACCCGTGTCCCCTGCATTGGCAGGCGGACTCTCAACCACTGCGCCACCAGGGAAGCCCTCCTTTAGTCTTTGACATGGTTATGGGATGAACATTTTAATTTCCTTTTTTAAAAAAACTAATAGACCTTCTTTTTTAGAATATTTTAAAATTTACAGAAAATTTGAGCGTTAGTGTGGTACATTTGTTATCATTAGTGAACCAGTATTGATCTATTATTATTAAAATCCGAAGTTAACATTAAAGTTCACCGTGTCATATGATTGAGTTTTGACAAATGATACCGTTGTGATGTGTCAAAGTGCTAAATGTTCATAATCTGTTCACAACACAGTGAACATTTTTTTCCAGTAAAATTTTTTAAGGGTAGGATAGTTTCTGATTGCCTGGCCAAAGGGTGAAGATTGAGAATGAAGTTTCTGTGGCACACAACCTGAATGACACTGCTTTATAGAGAAGAGACTGGTGAAAAAGTGGGGGAGGAGAGAGCGCATAGGAGAGCCGGGAGCGAGGAGTTTTTAGAACTGTCTGGACTGTCAGACTCTCAGTCCTCCCCAAATATACTTAGTCTTAACAGCCTTTGGAGATGATTCCACTTGATCTGCATCCTTGCTGGAAAATGCCCACTTGGCATACAGTAACCTTCCATAATTCTTCCTGGCTTTCTGACTGCCACTCCTGTTGCCTCTTCTCCAGTAACTGGAGCATTCTTTGCCAGCTTCTTTGACTTTTGAGAACATCACCTACCCACAACCTAAAAAAAAGGCAGCTCTGCCTTTCCAGGAAATTTTAGTAGAGGAAGCATTAAAGCTACCATTCTTCTCGCTAAACAAAACAATCCCGCTAAACCCCTCAGTGGTCACTTGAATCCTGTTTACCGAGTTGTCATGGCAACTATTCAGGAGCGCTATGCAAAGACCAGGATAAATAGCCAGAAATGAAACTGGGCTCAAGGGAGGGGTGTTGTTCTCAGGGTGGACTTTCCAAGATCACAACTAAATTGCTTGGTTTTGTCCTGGGGCGCTTTTCCTTTTTAATATTAGTCATCTTTGAAAATTCAGGGTCTTTGCACCTTCAAATGACTTTGCACGTTTGTTGGTGCATGCAAGGTGATTCGTTTGCTCCGACGGTCAAAAGTATCTTCGGCAGTTGCTATCCCGCCAGCCTCACCAGACTGGACTTCTTTCAGAAGAATCAGGAATTAAGCAAGCAGAGCCCAAGACACCACATAAAAGACTGGGAACAGCAGTGAGCTGAAGAAAGCCCGTTTTTGTGTCTGTCGGCTCAGATGCTTGTAGCCCGGACTGCTAAAGATGCAGCCATTTACAGTGGACAAAAGCTGAAGGGGGCAAAAGAAACCCAAGGTAGGGGTTTTTCTCTTATTTGCACTGCTTAAAAGTTTCACAGTGATCGCAGTACTGTAGACTTTTGTAGAGGAGTTTTTTAAGCCTGAGGAAAACAGGTTTTTGCCGTCTCTCTGAGTACCGGAAGTGTTTAGTTTCTAAACAAATGGGTAAGTGCTGATTTTGATTGCATGTACAAGTTTGAACTACTAATGCTTTGTAAAAACAAAAGACATAACCTCTTGGATAAGGCATTGATAACGCAGTATATTTTTTGGTACGGAATTCATCTTGTATAGGGAAAATCATGTTTAATATTAGGTTGCACGGGGAAATGGTGAGTGGTCGTTTCTTTTGTTTGAATTTGTCATGTCAAAGAATTTCCCTTTAAAAAATTATATGCTACAGTTTTGCAGCTTTTTCTTGCCCTGTGCTTTCTACCAGCCTTTAAAGAAATCTGCACAAGAATCGCCATCTTTATAAGTTGTACTATAAACTGTTTGATACACAAGTATGGAACTGGGAAAAGTTACAGGAATTGAATGGTGATTTGTTTAATATCATGTGCTTGTTTCACACAAGCGTAAACTTGCCGATATTTTGCAATCTGCCCGGGAGAAACCTGATGAGACACATTTTGCTGAGATCCTCTGGTTCCCCAGAGTAGAAGTCCCTGAAGAAAGAACATAATAAAGAGCGTCTGAAATGCTAATCTCTGCTTCTACTGCCACTTGAATGTGTTCAGCTGATTTCTATTCAGTTGCTAAAAGTGCCCTTTAAGGGAATAAGTGTTTTAAATGTGAAGGTGGTCTTTCATATTAAATTGAGTTACATTTAAAAGAAACGAATAATAATGTGGCTGGCTGCCACTTAGCCAGATCTGCTTTCCCCGAAATAAATTTCTAGTGCCAAGGGAAAACCGAATGTTAGAACATTTTATTTTTACCATCAGTTTTTTCAATCTTAAGGGTAATTAATCTGACATAAAATTAATAGCCATCATAAGAGAAAGATGAAGTGTAAGTCATCTTCAGGAAAGTGCCACATATTTCTGACTCTTTCATCGTGTGGTACTTCTGGGTTTTCTCAACTGTATTTCTGTGCTTAAACATATAGATCCCCAGTTCCAGAATCCTCTTGTTCTTTGCAGTGAGGGAATACATCCACTCTCAGATGAGTAATATTTCGCTCTCTCTGATGAGCACCATGGCCTGGTGAAGGGTATGTTTGCAAAGGCACCCCAGACTGCCCTGCTTGCTTCCCACCTGGGAGGCGGCATCTGCCAAGATGGGTAAATATTTTCCCTGCACCCACTGTGAAGGGTAGCCACACCACCTCCCTGCAGCCCTCTGGCTGTACATTTTTTGGCTCATCTTGAAGAACTTCTAGAATAGCATCCAGTCAGAACAGCAGCCCAGTCCAACATTTGAGCCATTCCCAGTCCCAGACCACCTATCAGTCATAGGCAAACTGCGATCTTGTGTGTGTGTGTGTGTGTGTGTGTGTGTGTGTGTGTGTGTGTGTGTTTTCTAGCCTAAGTGGCTCCGTATTAATGTTTTTGCCGGCAGCCCCCTTAACGTGAGATTTCTGTTTGTGACTTTGCTGTAAAACTCACCACTGCTCACCCAGCATCTGTATGAAGGATCGATTCTAAAAGCTGCGTTTCCCCTCAATGACTGGAGCAAAGGGTCCGGGTTTTGGAGACCAGAGAATGGGTACTGGGGGAAGATTGCAGTGTGGTGCTTGGGCTCAGAGTCTGAACGTCCCTGGCTTTTCTCAGACTTGGAGAAAGCTCTCTGCCTTCACCCGCTCCCCAGCATTTCCCTGTGTTGGCCTTTGACCCTGGGGAGTTCCCCTGTTCCTTCCTCAGGCCAGCTCTTTCCCTTATACTCAAAAATACTACTACAGTGAATAGTAGCTATTTATTAACCATCATTACAATAGTTACTAGGTTTTGCCTGCATCCCTCCCCAGTATAAAGGCAATACTTACTGCTTATAAAAGATTTGGAAAATATGCAAAATACAAAGAAAAAAAACTCTTTAATTTACAGTTACCTATAATTTTACTACCAAGAGACAATCCTGCTTACATTTTGTTGTATATATACCTTTTCCTTTAAATTGGGATCATAGTCTACCTCAATTATGTAACTTACTTTTTTTTAATCAATATTTTTTATTGAAGTATAGTTGATTTACAGTGTTGTATTAATCTCTGCAGTACAGCAAAGTGATTCAGTTATACACATATACACATTCTTTTTCATATTCTTTTCCATTATGGTTTATCACAGGATGTTGAATATAGTTCTCTGTGCTCTACAGTAGGACCTTGTTTATGCATTCTATATATAAAAGCTTACATCTGCTAACCCCAACTTCCCACTCCACCCTTCCCCAAACCCCCTCCCCGTTGGCAAACACCAGTCTGTTCTCTGTCTGTGATTCTGTTTCTGTTTCATAGAAAGGTTCATTTGTGTCGTATCTTCGATTCCACATAAAAGTGATATGGTATTTGTCTTTCTGTTTCTGCTTTACTTCACTTAGTATGATAATCTCTAGTTGCATCCATGTTGCTGCAAATGGCAT
The DNA here is from genome assembly GCF_005190385.1 of Monodon monoceros. Taxonomy (NCBI): domain Eukaryota; kingdom Metazoa; phylum Chordata; class Mammalia; order Artiodactyla; family Monodontidae; genus Monodon; species Monodon monoceros. The sequence goes on along the minus strand of NW_021703768.1, from coordinate 15,185,251 downwards.
TATTTTGTTCTTTTTATGGCTGAGTAGTATTCCATTGTGTATATATATATATATATATATACACTGCATCTTCTTTATTCATTCATCTGTCAATGGACATTTAAGTTGTTCCTGTGTCTTAGCCATTGTTAACGGTGCTGCTGTTAACGTAGGGGTAATAGCAGCAGAACGTAGGGGTGCGTGTATCTTTTTGAATTATAGTTTTGTCTGGACATATGCCCGGGAGTGGAGTTGCTGGATCATATGGTAATTCTGTTTTTATTAACATATCTTAAAGCATTCCCGTGCTTTTTTTCATGACTGTATACACTTGTCAGTGGCTGTGCTTTAAGTCAAATTTCTATTATTGGATTATTTCCTTTATTATTGTAAACAGTGATGCTTACTGTATTATTCATGTGTGTAAATATTTGTGCTCATTTAAGGCTGTTTCCTTAAGGTAAGTTCTCAGAAGTTTATTTGCTAAAATCAGAGTATGCACATTGTTATGACTTTGATGTATACATACACACATGGACAGCTTGGCCTTCATTAAAGCCAACAACAGGAAAAGCTTTTGCAATGTATAACGGGATTCAGAGCCTTACTATATAAAGAGCCCTCACAAATCAATAAGAAAATAACAAATATTTTAGTAGAAAAATGGGAAAAACACTTGAACAAGAAATTTGCAAAAGGTGTAATACAAATGAAAAATAACCTGACAACGTCAATAGTATAATCAAAGAAATAAAACTTAAAATAGTGAGATAGTCTTGCCAATGTGAAGACTGGATGAGTTTTTGGTTTTCCGTTTTCAATAACATGTTTCAGGGGTCTGTGAATATTTGAGGAAACTCCCATTCATGTACTTTGCCACTGGGAGTTTAAATTGTTGCAGCCTTTCTGAAGGACAGTCTCATCCTGTCTTCCTGATTTAACTTTTCTTGCCTCCCCTGGGACCATAGTCCATCAGTTTTTCTCTCTTGGGCTGTAAAGGGTTCCTTCTCCCAGGATCCTATCTCCTTGCTGATACTTTCATTGTATTTAAATATATGTATTTATTTATTTATGTAAAAGAAAGGGGAGGTGGGAGTGAATAGGAGCTTGACCGGGTTCCCCTTAGAGCAGTCTTCTTTTCACTGCTGAACATTTCTAAAAAGAGTCCGTACCTGTTTTCTTATTTCTGAGGCTATGCCATCCAAGCTGCCTCTGCCTCTCTCCTGCTGAAAGCTTCCAGGTAGAGTTTTTCTTTGCCCTGCCCTCCTAATCTCCACCTCCCACCCCCAGGGCTGTGGCATCACCTTCCACCTCCTCCTTCCTGGCACTTCTCTGACCAAGCCTCCTCCCCTTCCCTTTGCCCTCCCCCTCCCTCTCTTGACTGGTTCCCTGGGTGCTGCCCTCACCTCCTCACCTGTGCTGTTCCCAAAGAAACGCTCACTTCTCTCCTTCTGCTCTCAGCCCAGGTGAGTACCTTTCTGCTGTGTTCTCCCAGCCTGAAACCCTCCTCTAAGCTTTGGCCTCATAGCCCAGCTTTGTAACCTACTTTTTTCCTGGGTCTGTGCTTGGCCAGCACTTCAAACTGAAATGTGTCCATGATTAAATTTCACATCCTTTTCCTTCCACCTCCTTGTTTAACTTTTTTTAAATTTATCGGGTTAGGGCAGAGTGTCTCAACCTTGGCACTGTTGACGTTTTGGGCAGGACATTTCTTTGCTGAGGGGCACTGCCCTGTGCATTATAGGACGTGTAGCAACAGCCCTGCCTTCTCCCCATAGATGCCAGTCCCACCCCCCCTCCCCCAAATGTTTATAGACACCTCCAGATGTCCCCCAGAGGGTGAAATTGCCCCTGGTTGGAAGTCACTGGGTTAAGGTGTCAACGCTGATTATTTCTTGGGTTTATCCTTATTTTTCCGTTGCTCTTGGTAAAAAATGGCACCTACAACTTAATTTTTATTATAGCACTTGTTATGGCTTTGAACTTTGTTTTAACTGATGAATATACAGTGAAGATAATATCCTTTAACATTTTTCACAGGTATTGAATCATTAAATGAAACATATATTACTGTTTTCTTTCCTAGTAAGTAGTATTAGAAAATTTAAAATTTGGGGGGGGTGGGTGGAGTGCCCTGGATATCAGCATATCCTGCAGGATTGCGTAATCGCTCTGTGCTATCCACTTTCTCAGATGAATGGATGTCCTAGTTTCAGCCACTGTGAAAGGATAAAACAGCTCATTAAAGTGTGCCAGATGCTTCGTTTGCCAGTATTTCACTAAAAAGGGAATACTGTTTAGCTTTAAGAATTCTGTAATAGACTCAAAAAGTTTGCCATTACGAAATGAAAGTGTCCCTGTTAAAAATGTGTGAAAATTTCACCAGTGAACAATGTTTTAGATACTATTTAATGTTTTTTTCAAAAGTCTCTTTAGATACAAGAAAATGAACTTTGAACATGCACAGTAAGTTTGAGTTACTGAGATTTCAGCCTCTGAGCTTTAGGCACAGGACAAGGGTTTGCATATGAAGTCTGTCAGGCATCCCTTGATGTTGTTTTCAGTGCGACAGTTTAAATAAGGTTGTTACATATATAAGCAGCAGACAGTTTAAATAAGGTTGTTACACTATGTAAGTAGAGGACTGAGGCCAATTTTGCTGAGCTGGAAAGACAAACCCCACCAGATTATTCGAGCCACATGTAAAGAATCTTGAATATGTTGATTGCAGCTTGAGAACTGGCAGAAGGGAAATTAGCCTGACTTGACTTCTTTTCTTTTTTTTCTCTTTTCCTTTTTCTTTTGTTTTGCTATTAACTCTGAAAAGTTGGCCTCTGTATTTGATTCAGTGCCTTCATTACATCAATTCCAATAAAGCTTGGACTGTTCAGTTTACATTGAACCATGGGTACACACAGTGGCAGCCCTGAGAGCCATTTGGTTGGAGGCACCTTGCAAATTAGGGAAATGAGGTCCTGTGTGGAGGTGGAAGGGCAGGTCGGACCTGGTGGTGGTGTCACGTGATTGGGATTTCCCGGGTTCAGACACAACCTGTTAGTGCCGGGGCTGGGTATCAAAGGTGCAAAAAGGTACAAAAAACTGCAAATCTCTGTGGAACTGACCATCTCTTGGACCAGCCATTGTCTGTAGCCTCCTTGCATCAGCAGATGGGCCACTTCTGCTCAGGAACGCCTGCTGTGTCTGGAGCTGTGCTCGGGGCATTTCCTGGTTTACACAAACCTGGAGCTCTGCCAGTGTTGACAGAGTTAAAGCCTTTCCCTTCTCGTGATCGATTAAAAAAAAAAAAATTAACTACAATACAATTGCCACTTGTTCTGCATTACTCACCTTGCCTGCTCAGAGCACATCCACTCTCCCTGTTACGACATGTTGGTATAAAGTATTTTAACGATTGAGAAAGCAGTTTGGGAATATTCGAAGGGCCTTTAGCCACTGGCTTGGGTACTCAGGCTTTTCTGTTCTTGGTTCTGCTTTGATAAACTAGCCTAAAACCCGGACTGCCCTCTTTTGGGGACTGTAAACTGCCAAGGATGCAGAGCCAGGGAGGGTATAGGCAGAGACGAATAGACCTAACTGACATACAGGGATAGATGAAGCAACACTCTTTGGTTGACCATTAACCATATTCAGGGCTTGGGTGCAAAAATATAGGAAGAAATGAACTGGTGCATAGGTCGTGCCTAAATCATTTCCGTTTCAGTTAATAAATCACGGACTGGCCTCGGATCATAGTTGACGATGCCAAAACGTTGATGGGGGAAAAAGGTGGAGACAGACCCAGAAGGACTTTTGAGACCGTTCACCAGTGTACAATGTATCACAGTAGTGTTTCTAAACAACACTGATCCCACCTGGCCTGGTCCCATGGTCTTGTGGCCTAAAACACAGAATTTAACCTCTAATGCAAACCTCATCCCAGCAGCCCAGTGACTCTGTAGCAGTCATTTAACCTGGGCTTGTTTTTCCACATATTCCAAGGCTAATGGCATAAGGTTTCATAGTTCTCAAAGGACAAATTGATTGTATTGCTGTTTGTTAGCGAATACGGCAATCTGTCCTTCAGACACTATATAGTAAACAGATTGATAAAACAGGTTAATCTTTTCACCGTTTCTGGATTAAAATGATTAGCGAAGATGTGTCAGGAGGCTGCGTACTGTGGTGGACTGAGGGGAGTCTTATAGGAAACGCTGGGCTCACTGTCATTCGCCAGCCACGTGACATTGGTCTGCCGACTCAAGTTTGCTTATTGATGGAGTGAGGACAGAAGTCACCCATTTTTAGCGTGGTTACGAGGTTAACTGTGATCATGTCTGTAAAACTTCTAGCTCAGACTCTGGCACACACCTACCACTGATGGTCGTGGTGGCTGATAAATAATAATGAACATATTTGTCGCCCTGGAAAGAGGCAGCGTATGTGCGTTGGTGTGGCCCTTCCATTACTGACTGTGACGGTCCCAACATAAAGAGGCGTTCGTTTCTTCTTGAACTTATTCACCACTTACTAACTCAGCACCACATCCTCCAATAGAATTTATGAAGCATATGCATCCATTTGGGATTAGATGTGTTTAAAAACAAATTCATGGAAAAAGTATTATGAGAACCCTGAAAAGTATACTTTAAATCTAAGAATGGGAAACATGGTAACTGTTAATAAGTAAATTGGATTACTGAAGGATGTGCAGGAAATAATGTTAGTCTAAAGACAGATGAGAAAGAGTGTATTATTGTCATATTTATGTTTTCTGTTTCCTGTGTCTTCCTTGGATCTCCTCATTGGGTCCTTTCCCCAAGTAGAAGGCCAAGAGGGGCATCCAGATTGAAGCATCTTGAGTCACATGATTCAGAAGCCTGTGGTCTGGCTCTGCGATGCTGGGGCTCCAGCATGAACCAGTCCTGTCCAGGCCCCAGGGATGGGAATAACCTGGCCTTTGGGCATCGCCTGACCTCCCGTTTCCTAGCAACTTCCAACTGCTCAGCGGAATATTTTGTGGCGTTCCTAATTTATACTTAACAGATATTGGCTGTGTCTAAGGCTGGCTAATTTCCCATTATGACTTGCAGACAACCAGTTTAATACATGAATAAGCAAGAGAAAGGACTCCTAGGAAGCTGCACTCCCCATGTCCCCTTCTCACCAAACCCTCATTTTCCTTTGGGAAAGTAGAATTTACCAAGGACATGCCAATACGATGCCACTTCTCTCAGAGAAGACCGTGTGGAACAGTTTTCAAGTAAAGTTCTCCATTTGACTTTTTTCTGTTAGCCCAGCCTGTATTGATGAATATTTATAAATCAGCTACATCCATTACCAAAGAGGTGGCTCTTTCCTTAGTGAATTCTTTTAAGCAAACGTAGACTGGTAGCTTCTGCTCAGTTTCTTCCTGTACAAATGGGGTGGTGAGATGGGGTGATTTCTCAAACTCCTTCCAGCTCTCAACTAACAGGAATCTGGTGAAATCATATTTTTTCTAATATTTGACATTTCTGGGCTTAGGCTCAAATTTTCCCGAGGTGCCATTTTTATTTTCCTACTTTTTATGACAGTTCAAATTCTTTGGTCCCAATATGGCTTTTTATTTATTTGCCTCTAAAAAAACATTGTTCCCCTCTGCAGCCTCATTTTTTAAAAAGAACAGGTTTTTTTGCAACTAAGTATGGTGAATGACCTCTGGTCTCCAGGGGGTCAGAAGTTTTTTTTGTCTCGGAAGTTCAAATACCTTCAAGCAAGAAACCATAGAAGTATATGCTCTGGATTATTATCTGTACGCTGAGTAACGCTGCCATGATGGCATGTCTTAGTACCTACTGATGTAGCATTGTAAAAGTCATAACTCTGGCCGAGTATTACAGATCTCAGTGTGACACGTTTTCCTGGACGTAGGTGACTGTCTGCCTACTAGACACCATCCTCTCTTTCTTTCCTCCTCACCCCCTGCCGTACATTTTCGTCCTTAGCATCCTTGTCACATCGACATGACCTTGGTGATGGTATAAACCACCGGGTAAGTTTCACAGCTATTTTAGCATTTTCATGACTGATTTGAGCCTCCTTGCCAGCATCTACAGAGAGCGACAGCTGCCTCCCTAATTTGTATTTCTCAGCATGGTTTTTCACAGCGAGTCTGAATAAAAGGGGACTGTGACCTGTTCAGTAATGGTGGATGGAGAAGTAGAAATAGAACAGCAGTGAATAGAGAGAGATTCAAGTTTAGTTTAGCAAGATAAAAAGCGTTTAATTACATTCGTTAGATAAAATGGCAACAGATTATACCCAAGAGGGAGGCTGTTCTGTGAGGATTTCCAGACGGGGTTTGCGCTAAGGTTTGGACCTTCTGTTGTTGGCTTTACCACGGTTTGTGGTCTGATTTAGGACAAACCTTTAGTCCTTCCCTCCCTCCCCACTTTTTCTGTGTTTTTCTGAGGTTGTCTTTCAACACATATTAACTGACAGGGTGATCTTTTTTTTTTGCGGTACGCAGGCCTCTCACTGCTGTGGCCTCTCCCGTTGCGGAGCACAGGCTCCGGACTCGCAGGCTCAGCGGCCATGGCTCACGGGCCCAGCCGCTCCACGGCATGTGGGATCTTCCCGGACCGGGGCACGAACCTGCGTCCCCTGCATCGGCAGGCAGACTCTCAACCACTGCACCACCAGGGAAGCCCTCAATTTTTTTTTTAAATCTTGATCTACGAACCCCTAATTTTACATGTATGTGGCCTATTCAGAATTTAAATTTGCCCTCCAACCGGCCGTCTCGTCCGTCCATTATTTTTACTCCCTCGTCGAGTGAACATGTTGCTTTTCTTCGCATAGACCTCAGTCCCTTAGTTTCTCTTGATCGTGAACCTGTGTTGGGATTTCATTATCTTCTTGCCTCAGTTGGATTCGTTGGTGGGCCCACATATTTTAAAGAGTGCTCAAACCATCACATGGCCAGCTTCGAATGATCACAAGCTGAGCCCGGACACGAAACAATGTCCCAGGTCTGGGAGGAGGCGTGAGCCATTTAGTCATGAACTTGTGGCGTCTGTAAGGTCCCTTGGCTCGCTGACCTCGCCTCCCTGCAGATGGACAGCCTCATCTTGGGTGATGCTCTTGTCCTCCTCTTTCTCAGACTCCATGGCTTGCCGGACAGTATTGAGAAGAGTGCTCCGGTGGATTCTAGGGCACGTTTGTGCCAGCCTCGGAGGAGGAGACCTCCCTGCTCTCGCCTCCCTCCCTCGAAGCCTTCCCACACCCCTAGCATGATGTCAGCTTCCCACTTCTGCGTTTGACCTCACCTTGAGAACCAGCCGGGGCCTGAGAACATCGGCTCTTAGCCAGCTTGCCCGCCCTCCTCCTCCGCAGCATCCTGTCTCCCCCACTTTGTCAGGTCTTCGCTACACTTTGAGAACCACCTTCCTGGCACCACCCTGTCCCGGGCCTCCTGCCTATTTGGCCGCTTCCAATGAGGCCGCCACCTAGCGGTTCTCACCGTGGCCATGGAACCTGGGTCCATGCATTCTGTCTTTGATTCTGTCTTCCCTGACCTAGATTTGAACTTGACCACAACCCTGGGATGTCTGTCTGGCTTTGACACAACACACCAGCTCATGTCGCCACTGCTGACCTCTGCTCCATTGCTCATTTGCCTTCTGAGTGTTTTTGCGGCGGACGGTGTTAAACGCTGTAGAGTATTAAGCCATACATCAGCCTCGCGTTTTCACCATGGATCTTGATCTCTCTGGAGTCTGAGCCCGTTCCTCGCTGGCGCCCCCTCCTTCCTAGGGGTGATCCTTCCCTTCCTCCACAGGACCTCGTCCAACTACCAAGAGACCACACAGGTGTATCACACACACACACGTGATACCCTTGATGTCCCTTTGGGCAGACCCCAACTCTTCAGTGACAGGACACAAAATAACTTGGCCAACAGTGACCTACACAGCATACAAATACATAAGGATCGCATTTTAGAAGAAGCGTTTGTTTAGAGGCTTCACAATATTACGGCTTCACAGCGATGCATCTGCAATTCCCTTGGTCCTTCCTCAAGGTTGCAAAATGGCTGCCATAGTGGCAGCCATCACATCCTCACAGAACGTCCTTATTCAGTTCTTTCAACAGATGGTTTTTGAGGATCTGTTGTACTCTTGGGATGCGTCTCTGAATAAAGCAAACAAAGACTTTGGCCTCTTGGAGTAAGCATTACCTCTGAAAGGAATCAGGGCTGGGCCAAAAGGAATGGCTCTCCTTTTATTAGGAAGAAGAAAAAAAATAAATCTCAGTAGATTTACCTCACATCTCCCTGGTGCTGGCTTCTCTGCTTGGTTCTAGGGCCAGCCTGGGGCCTGTGGCTGAGCCTCACTCCACGGGAAGTTAAGAGTGAATATCTGGCAAAGGTGAATGGGTTTGCAGAGTTGACTTAGAATGATCTCACTCCCAGGACAGCTGCCCTGAGTACAGTGGGAGTTCCATTAACAAGGGAGGCTTCACGGGCCCCACTGGAGAATAAAACTTGAGACGAGGAGTGGAGGGGATGAAGCTGGAAATGCAGAAAGACAAATGTTTGGATTTTATCTTGTGTACAGTTCCGAGAACTTTTTTTAACAGAGATGTGATATCAGATGTTCTGAATAGGCACTTTATGCTTGTAACAGTTTTGAGAAAGGATTTAGATAAGTACACTTCCCTTATCTGTTGAGCCTGATTTGATGTTAAACAATAGAAAGGGGAATAAGTCTAGTCCTTCATGCAAAATTGATAATACTGTAATAACGGCAGGTTTGTGTACACATGATTATCAAGAAGTTTCTTAGGATTACCCAAAATTGACATTGGTACCTCCTAAAGCAGCACCTCTCAAATTATATATAGCAAGAGAGAACTTCTCTTTATTCTTGCCAATTCGTTGTGGACTGGTGCCTTTTTTTTTTTTTTTTAAATACCACGCCACGTGGCATGCAGGATCTCAGTTCCCCAGCAGGGATCAAACCCGTGCCCCCTGCAGTAGAAATGCAGCATCCCACCCACTGGACCGCCAGGGAAGTCCAGACTGGTACTTTTGAAAAATAGAATAAAAATGATGTGGCCATGTCATCTTGCTGTAGAAGTTCTTAAATGCTTACTCCCACTTTCCGTGTCCATCTCCTCATGGCCTGGCACCTGTCACAGGCCACACTTGGAGTCATGCCCACCTGGTTTTCCTACAAGAAGGAAGAGCCCAGAATCTAGACAGAGGTCCTAGTGCTCGCCAGTCACGTGACCTTGGGCACAGCACACAAGTTGTATCCGATTCACCTCCTCCATGCATGTGATGGAATAATCTTCCTGGCTTGCCCGCTTGCCTTAATAGGGTTCTTTCAGATTCAATTAAGGTAACGAAGATCCTTTGTACAGAGTCACCCATATTTAAATAATAGATACCATTGTTTGCTGCTTCTCGAGTTTAATTTAGGAGGGAAACCATCTCTTCTTTTCAGTGGTGAGAATTGAACGCCAGCTCCACTGTTAGCGATCCAGGGGGGGGTCTCATTTTTGCAGGAACACACTGCTTTCTGTCTTCCCCACGTGAGTGGCAGAGAGCACCGGGGGGCCTCATCCCCATGAGGGGTCTGATGTGCAGGCACGAAGACCAGGAACTTCCTGCAGGGTTTGCTGGGAATTCATGGCCCAGAGTGAGGCAGAGCGGGGGTGTCGGCCTGCTTCCCTTGTATGCAGGGGAGGAGAGGAAACCCAGCAGTGAGCAATATTCAACATGCACAGCCAGCGGGAGGAAGGGCGGTCAGAGCAGCAGGTGCAGGGCCGGTTGTTAAAGGCAGGAAACCGGAAAGGCATAAGAATGGAAGAGAGAAGCCATGGAGGAAGCCTGTATTCTTCTAACTCTTGTAACTCAATTTGGTCGAAGCGCTCGACCAAATGTTAATACGTGTGGTTTTCAGGACATTTATGCGGTTTGGAAACAAGTTTGTGACATGGCCACAATGGCAGCTAAGATTCAAAAGAGGAAGTGTCCCACGGACCCACTTAAGGTGCTCGGGCCAAACATTGGGAGCTGTTAGGCATATAGCCTTTGTAAGCATTTACTTGCCAAGTTTGGGGGAAAAAACATCACAATGTCTGTGTTCCCATTCTGGCCTGTTCAATCTAACTTTGTTACAACTTCCCCCAGTGGTGCTCTGTTTCTGGGTGCTGAAGATTCTGGGTTCACTGACTTGTTAAAAATAAAACAGGGCTTCCCTGGTGGCGCAGTGGTTGAGAGTCCGCCTGCCGATGCAGGGGATGCAGGTTCGTGCCCCGGTCCGGGAAGATCCCACATGCTGCGGAGCGGCTGGGCCCGTGAGCCATGGCTGCTGAGCCTGCGCGTCCGGAGCCTGTGCTCCGCAACGGGAGAGGCCACGACAGTGAGAGGCCAATTAAATAAAACAAATGTGATGCCCCCGGAATATTCTGGAGTGACTTTGGAAACAAAACATAAATTCATTCGGAAAATGAAATTAACATATCTTGTTTGAGAGTCATTGTGTTGATATTTCACACTTTATTTGAAGTTAATGGAAATTCTTCGCGCCTCATTTCTTTGTTTAGAGTCATTGGCCTCAGGAAAACTCTTCATGAGGTCTCTTCTGTTTCACGTTATTTGTGGGAGTGTTGGTTTTCACCTTTGAACAATGGGTAATGTTTTCAATGAGAAGAAGTATGTGTTATTTGTCTCTTTAAGCCGTGTATTAAAATAGTCTGACAGTTCATTTATGTAAAAGATGCTCCAAGTTTCAAACAAATGCAAGTAGAATATAGTATCAAGCTGTCCAAGTCCTTATAGAGCAGAGGTTCAGCCTAATTTCTTAGGGCAGCACTACCCAGTAGAAGTAAGATGTGAGTCATGTATGTAATTAAAATTTTTCCAGTAGCCACCCTTAAAAAAAATTTTTGTGAAATTAGGCTTTAGCCCAACAAATCCGAAATGTTATTTCAACATGTAATAAATTTCACAATTATTGACGTATTTTTTATTTTATTTCCATATTGATTTCTCGAAATCTGGTGTATAAAATTACCTTTGGAACACAGTTCAGTTCAGTTCACTATTTGAGTGCGCCATTTCCCTGGCTTTCATTCTCCAGCTCAGGTTGGCAAACTTCTTCTGTAATTGACAAGATAGGAAATATTTTAGGCTTTGCCACTGTCGTGTGAAAGCAGTTACAATGCATGGCAGTGTTCCAATAAAACTTTATTTACAAAACAGATGGCAGCCCAGATGTGGCTCCAAGGCTGTTCTTTGCCAGCCCCTACTCTAACTGAATGTATTGTCTCATTTGTGTTTTCATTTTCAGAAGTTGATTTCTGTTTTGGCTTAAAGTCTGCTACCAAGATAGCTATTGTGATGAATTTCATTCAGGAATATTTAGGGCAAATGTATCAGGAAACAAACTCCATTGTTAAACAATGAATACTCTGGAGCTACAGGAACTTCCCACCCCGCCTCCTGAACTTGCACCTTGCAGAGGAGCAGCGTAGCTAGTGGCTTTAATGCAGACTTGACCCTCACTCTCCCCTGGCTCTGTCTCAGAGGAGCTTCGTGACCCTAGATAAGTTAATTAACCTCTCTGTGCCTCGGGTTACGCATCAGTAAAACGGGAATGAGGATGATCGCTACCTCAGAGTTGCCAAAGTTCAAGGAAAGCTAGCATTACAAAGTGAGCATGGTGCGTGGCACCGAGTCCTTGGCACATGTGAGCCTTCATTCTTACTGCTGCCATGACTGCTGCTGCTGCTCGTCTGTTACTACTAATAGTAGTAGTTCTGCTGCTACTACCACCACCACCCTAGAGATCCGTAAACAGTCTAATCCGGGCACCAGAACAGATGCACATCAGCCACCCACAGCCGCTCATAGCATCTACTCACACGAAGTCTCTTTGGGCTTGAACTTGTGGGTAAGTAGAGGAGTTACAGCATTCTAGGGAAGCTTTGGCAGAAGCTGCAGAGATTCTGATGTTGGAAGAAGTAAGTACCTGTTGTTCCTCTGTCTCGGTAACTGCGGTGTGATGTGGCTCAGATCACTCGTTCTTTGGACCTGTTTAATGAAGATGCTGATAGCTGCCCTGCCCACCTCACAGGGCGGCAGAGATGAACACGTGACATCTGGTCTATACCGTGCTGTGCAAATGTCAGCTAATAGCATTTCCCAAATGGCTGCCTCTCCTCACCTTATATCACAAATTTAATTTGATCATCATGGACTGATTTAACTCATAGGGTGGCTGTAAGGGTTACGAGAGATACATGTAGAGCGGAAATGGGTCGCTGTTCCATGAATAGGTAGCTGCTGTTTTTATTAAACACACCACTTTTTATCATAAGCCATCCCTTTAGGTTTCTAGCCATTATTTGGACTAGAAATACTCTTAAATGACTTTGTTATACAGTGTGGCAGATAAACTCCCCAAATTCCATGGTCTAACATGCTGGAACGTAATAGAAAATTGGCAGAATTAAATTGCAAGTTATTCTTCTCGTCAGTAATTAGTTTCTGACTGATTGATTAAAATGTCAAACTGATGTTGACACAATATAAACAGGGAGTCCACAGTGTCACCCTTTCGTAGAACAAGAGCCTGTCTCACATATAAGGCATCTCAGTAATCACCTTTCCTTAGAGGTAGAGGCTGGGCAGAGATAGAGGAGGTTATAAAGCTTCACACTGCGGTGATCGCCTTCCTGTTCTGTGGGGGGCTCCTAACCGTTGGCACCAAAAGTACAGAACTGCATCCACCATGAAACAGAGGGGGTCAGGGATGGAGCCAGGGATGGAAGTGTTGACAGGAAATTTCCTGGTGTGGGGACTCCAGGGTTCCACTTTATTTCCTTTCATTCAGTAAAAGCTGAATAGAAAACAGCAAAGGGTAGAACCAACCTAAATGTCCCTCCCTAGGGAGCTGCTTAGACACATTCTAGTAATGACAGTGTGCTGCTGCGAAAAGACACGGGAGATCTGTGTGTCCTCACGGGGAATTCTCCAGGATGATCTTAGGCAAATAGAGCAAAACGTCAAACATGTCTTTGCTTTTTTTTAAAAAAAAAAAAAAAATGAAGCTTGTATTTATTTGTATGTGCATGCATGCATCTGTATACATGCACGCACAGTCCTACATTTATACATGCATAGAATACGTCTGGAAGAAAACACAGGAAACTGGCAGGGGTGGTTTTCTCCAGGAGAGCTGTGGGGTTTTCATTACATATATTCTCTATATTTTTGATTAAAGAAAAAAAAAAACCTTTGCATGCATTATTCTTTCATTTAATGATAATGGAGAAAACAAGGCTTTACTTGTATCTCCCAATGTCTTTTACATCTGTCCTCATTAAATACTATGCTGAAAAGTGCCTTCAGTGCATCTTGACCTGAACTCTTTCCCATAGAAACACATTCCAGTTGTGTCATATGAACAACTGAAAAAAATAGGCGGGTATTGAGCTGTGTTTTCGGCTTGTTCTCTAGAAACACATTTTGAAGACTGCTTGGACCTTGTGACTGGTATGCTTTAGAGTTGAGGTTAAGCCAGCATTAGAGTTGGGTTTTTCTGCTGCTGTTCTCATGAAAGTAAATCAACTCTAGTTGGGTAGAATTAGTTTCGTTAAGGTTTTCTTCCACCATCCATCTATTTAATTGTTCCATTCCAGTGTAAACATATAGTGGTATCAGTATCGCGACTCCTTTTGCCTCTAAGTCTTAGACTGAATAGAATCCATGTCCAAAGCTACTTTAGTTGCAGGTTTCCCCCCCAGTCCTTCCCTGTGATGTTGTTTCATACATTTGTAATACATTTAGATTCTTTTGTGACAATCTGAGTTATTTCCTGGGATGATCCTACAGGGTTCATTCTTTTGCTGTAAAGTTCTGCGGATTTTGACAAATGTATCATGTCACGGAGCCACCGTTATGGTATCATATGGAATAGTTTCCCCAACCTAGAATTTTCCTCTTCTTTATTCAGCCCTCCCCCAGGTCCTGGCAACCACTCATTTTTCTACCATCTCTATAGCTTTGCCTTATTCAGAGTATCGTGCAATTGGAATCACATACGTACACTTAGCACTATGTATATAAGGTTCCTCTGTGTCTTTTGAGGGCTTGACAGCTTTTGTTTTTTTAAAAAAAATCTGAATAATATTCAGTTGAATGAATGTACCCCAGTTTCTTTTCCATTCACCTATGGAAGGACATGATGATTGCTTCCAGCTCTTGATGGTTATGAATAAACCTGTTATAAACATTCACGTGTATGTTTTTGTGTGAATATAAGTGTTCAACGCAGTTGGGTAAATACAGTCAGCCCTCCCGATCCAAGGGTTTCACATCCGGGAATTCAACCAAGCTCAGATCAAAAATATTCAGGAGAAAAATTTCCAGAAAGTTCCAAAAAGAAAAACATGAATTTGTCACATGCCGGCAACTCTTTACGTAGCAGTTACATTATATTTATATAGCTATCTAGGTAGCATTTACATTGTATTCGGTATTATAAGTAACCTAGAGACGAAGTATACAGGAGGATGTGCATAGGTTATATGCAAATACTACACCATTTAATATAAGGGACTTGAACGTATGTGGATTTTGGTATACATGGAGGGTGGGGTCCTGGATCCAGTCCCCTGTAGGTACAGAGGAATGACTGTACCTACGAGTGTGATTGCTGGATTATATGTTAAGACTATGTCTAGCTTTGTAAGAAGCTATCTTCCAAATGGGCTGCATCGTTTTGCATTCAGCCAGCTGTGAGTTAAGGTTCCTGTTGTTCCATATCCTTGTCAGCACTTGGTATTAGTCAGTTTTCTGGATTTTACCATTCTAATAGGTGTGCAGTGGCATATCATTGTTTTCATTTGCAGTTTCCTGAGATATCTGATGTTGAGTGTGTTTCCATATGCTTCTTAGTCATCCCTATAGATTCTTTGACGGTGTCTCTGATCAGATCTTCTACCTTTTTAAAAAATTGGGTTGTTTTTTTGTATTGTCAACTTGTAAGTGTTCTTTGTGTATTTTGATTACAGTCTTTTTCAGCTATGTATTTTTCAAACATTTTCCCAGTGTATTGCTTGTCTTTTCATTGTCTTAACAATGTCTTTCACAGAGAAGTTAATTTTAATGAAATCGAACTTAGCAGTTTTTCCTTTCTTGTACTGTGCTTTTGATATTGTTTCTAAGTTATCACCAAACAAGTACATTGAAACAGCTGTAAACAGGACCACCCTTTCATTTATGCAATACAGTAGGATAAGTGGGTACCTATCTGAGGTGTCGAGTCCAGTGGTCAGCAATTTAGTGAGAAATTCATAAGATTCAGCTCCTGCCCAAAGGAATTTATACTCTTATGAAGGTTCACATGGATATGTCTAATGGATATTAAAAAAAAATTGTGAGAAGTAGATTCACAGACATAGGAAACAAACTTACGGTTACTAAAGGGGAAAAGGGAGGGGGATGAATTAGGAGTTTGGGATTAGCCAATACACATGATTATATATCAAATAACGAGGACCTACTGCATAGCATAGGGAACTATATTCAGTGTCTAGTAATAACCTATAATAGAAAAGAATCTGAAAAAGAAATATATATGTAAATATATATATGTAAAACAGAATCACTTCGCTGTACAGCTGAAACAAACACAACAGTGTAAATCAACTATACTTCAATTTAAAAAAAAATGTGACACGAGGAACAGCATGGTCAGGGTCACAGATTGCACCAGGTGGATACATCCAGAACAATTTTATTGAGGAGGGAGTATTTGAGAAACCCCTAAAATATCCATGAAACTCAACAGTTAGAGACAACGGGAGGACATTTCAGGTGGAGAAGTTGGCTTCAGCCGAGATGAGACAGGAAGTGAAGGTTTTAGTCAGAAAACAGCTAGAGTTATCTCTAATTTGACTAAAACGTGGAGGGTGTGTGTGGGTGTATTGACTGGAGAGGTAGATTGGAGCTTACTGCGGGCGGCCTCCCATGTGAAATTGAAGCCCTTGTCTTAATTTGGGGTGCGCTGTAAGTTCAGGAGCAGGGAGGGGGTATAATAGGGCTAAGGCTGTGCCTTAGGAAGGTTTCATGTACGCATATTTATGTTCAAAGTTTTCTTCCCATTAAGTAGTTGGGGTTTGTGTGGACCTGAGGTGTGGACCACAGTTTCCACCTGTAACAGAGCTTGAAGTTCCTTGCTTTTCAACTGTGCTCGTCTGGGAAGGGTGTGGTTTGAAGGCTGTACTGGGTGAGTGAGAAATTTCCACGCTCTGTAATCTGACCCCCCGGGACTGACCAATAGCTTTAACCAGTTACGTAACCATGATGCTTCCC
Organism: Monodon monoceros; assembly: GCF_005190385.1. NCBI lineage: Eukaryota > Metazoa > Chordata > Mammalia > Artiodactyla > Monodontidae > Monodon > Monodon monoceros. The sequence continues at coordinate 15,168,903 of NW_021703768.1, read as the reverse complement.
CTTCCTCGCCTGGGAGGGGGATGCCTTTGCCTCTTTTCTCAAAACGTGGAACTTAGCAAGTGGCAACAACTGTGTCAAATGTTGAACTGCCCCGGAGAGAAATGACTGATGTGAGACAAAGACCCTTTGTCTCTAGTTTAATTGGCTTTTGTTTACTTCCTTTTCAAGGTCCGGAAAGTTATACTGCTGCTTTAGTAACCATGCTTTTGAAAACCGTTCAAAGCATGATAAACTCATGCTGTTTATTAACTGCTTTTGAGAATTTGATGTAACACAGACAGCAAATAAAGATGGAGAGGCCTCACGTCTTAATTTTTTGTTAAGTTGTTAATTAGTAGGGAGTGAGGACAGGAGTCTTGTTGCCACTCAGTGTAAGGTTGGGCATGATATCTTATAAGTGTAACATAACTGACTTGGTAAACTCTAATGTAATTTTTAATTCTTAAAGTTGATGAAGGGTTATCAGGCTTCTAAAGGTGTGTTTGCTTGTTTGTGTTTAAAGCTGAATTAGGGTAAAGGCATATCCCATGATCATAATGCAAATACACATATTCCTAATATATTAAATAGTCTCTGTAATCCTGGCGTCTCTCACTCCACAATGTTTACTTAGCAAAATGAAGAATCATGTAATGGTTTTACCCAAGAATCAACTTATTTTACATTTCTTGGGATGCTGGATACTAATCCTCCACGATACGGACTGTGTAATAAGTCCCTCCAATGCAGAGCTAGTATGTAGGTAGATAAAGTTTACGGTATTTCACAGAGGAAGACAGTCAGGGGCCATTAAAAAACACAATGAGAAAAGTAGAACTCTTTCATTTTAATTAATTTTAGAATGTTATACCACTCACTTTGAGAAACAATCTACCAGTGTTGGGTTGGAGGTAAATCTTATCGATATAAAGTTTTAAAAAATTATTTTTGTATTAGGCTACTAAGGTAGGGCAATAAAACAAGTGTTGGCATAATGCTCAGATCCCACGTCTGGTTACTCTGTGCTCTGAGGACCCGTATGGCCAGGCCCAGGGCTTGCTTCCATATTACATTCCAAGCAGATTGGAGCCAAAGAGAACCTGCATTTGTCGGTCAGAGCAGGGGCTGGGTTTGCTCTGGGTCATCCCATACAGTTGCCTCTGGTTGCTCAGTTAATGGAAGGTTCTTAATAAATACTTTTGATTGATGAAAACAGTAAGTAATGTTTACTTTTACCTCATCTCTAAGACATTGGGATCCTATCAAGTGGCTAGTTTTTAGACTTTGAATAAATTAAGCGTCTTCTTAAAAGGGAGAGAAGGACCACTTCTGGAAATAAATTGTAGCCTGTGTTCAGAAGCGCCCGCATGAATTATCGAGTTGCGTTTATTATTAAAGCAAAAGCAGTCGTCATTAAATACGTTGTCACCTGCGGGCTCCTTCCACGGGATGGAGTTCAACGTGTTCTGAGTGTGTTCTTCTGTCCACTGTGGTGTATCGGCTCTTCTCGAGCGCCTGTCCTTGGCAGGTGGTATCCAGGGAGGAGAGGCAGGTGGAGTTGCAACCACAAGTGAGTCAAGGAACATTTGAATTCTGTCAGTCCTCTGACGCTGAGACACAAAGTAACGGTGTTGTCAGCCTTTCGTTGTCTGTGTTAATGGGACCAGTGACTGGAGACGGATTTGCACAGAGTTTGCTCTTTGATTTCCCAAAAGGTGTCCTCTGTTCACTAGTTGTTTCTGTGTATAGATATTTGGCTGAACTCACAGTGCAGTGTGCCGGTTTCTGTTCTACATTGCCGTGGCCCTTAGAATTGTGATTTTTTTATATCACCTGTATTTACACCAGGTCAGCACCTGACAGGTTGTCCCTAAGGCCCCCTCCTTAGTGTTAAAATTTTTAGAAAATGTCTCCATGTGCCCAAAAGACCGAGTGTTCTGGAAATGCTACAGTATAGGGTGCGTTCTCTGCCCGGATTTCATTGCAATCTTTTCCCTAAAGAAGTTTCTAGCTCACTCCTTTGAGAATTATATCCTCTGGAAATATGCCTCCGGTTTTATAACATGTCAGTAGAAAAATATGGTTCGTATCAAGTTTGATTCACATACTAGTTTTCAGGAATGCAAAGTTCTTTGAGCTTTAATTGTTTGATTTAAGCAAATATTAACTGGTTTGAACAAGTCATTTAGCCTTGCTCACTTCCAGTTTCCTTATCTGCAAAATGCAATAATATTACTCATCTAACCCACCCATCGGGTTTCTGCCTTCGAGTGCTGTATGAGTTGAAGGATTGCTGTGGGTACCTCGCACATACAAGCAAGAGGACTTGGTTCCTGCAAGGCTGCTAAACAAGCATTTGAAATTCTATGTGTATAATCATCAGTAGATCTTTGAGGTTAGAATAATAAAATTCTTCTTTTTAAAAATTATTAATGTTTTTAAGATTATGTATTTTATGGTTGCCGTCTTAGACTATAAAATAATATAGGCTCCTTAAAGGAACTGAGAATCTGTTGATTAACATCTATGAAAAATGATTCAAAAATTAAGGCAAAATAAAATACCTGGTTGACAGAAGTTAGTATTGAGAAGGAAACTTAACTTTGAGCTTCCTGTCAGCCAAGGCAAAAAGGGTAATACAATGCATTTTCTACTGTGTGTTCTCTTTTAATCACTGTATCTATTTTCAGTTTATTTTGTCTTGCCTTAATTCCTCTTTGGCACAAGGTGCGTAAGTTACCGTGAGTTAGTTATAATAGTCATCAATTTATGAATGTAGAGTCAGATTAAGCATGTCATTTCTTCTAGAGAGAATAGTTTTCTCCCCTGATATCAAATTTTTTAAAAAATTGCTCTCATAGATCCATGTTAAGTGATTACATAACAGTGGATGACAGCAGAGTGAAATAAGAGTCACTTCTGTGCCAGTCCTGCGTCCTTGTCCAGCTTGTGTCCCTTCTCTTCAGGAGACCCTGAGGCATGGAGAGGGTCTGACCTCAGCAGTAGAGCCGGATTTCCCACCACCCGCTGACTCGGTTTCTAGTCGATGTAATGCTTAATCAGAGTGTGTCTGACTTTGGCCGTCAGAGGATAGCTCCTTCTCTCTGCAGTCCTGGCTGGCCCCTGCCAGCACCCCCTGACCTCGGCGTGGCAGGCTGCATTCCCACCCCACCCCCTGTCCCTGGACTCTTCTCAGGGCTTCTCCATTGGTTTCTGTGAGACCTCAAATGCTGAAAAGCATTAGAACTTCAAGGGTCCACAGGTAATTAACTATTCTATTTCCTTTAATTAAACAAACGCAGATTGAATGTCCTCTTACCGTGGACAGGTGACTATTTCCAGGTCCACCATCGCACTTCTTACTGTCTCTATGCAGTATTTTTTTTTTTTTTTTGTGGTACGCGGGCCTCTCACCGCTGCGGCCTCTCCCGCTGCGGAGCACAGGCTCCGGACGCGCAGGCCCAGCGGCCACGGCTCACGGGCCCAGCCGCTCCGCGGCATGTGGGATCCTCCCGGACCGGGGCACGAACCCGCATTCCCTGCATCAGCAGGCGGACTCCCAACCACTGCGCCACCAGGGAAGCCCTCTATGCTGTATTTTTGAAATTATGGAAGGCTAGGTAATGTTTGGGGTAATCATATTCATTAACACATAAATGCATTTTTCTTTCCTTTGTTGTTGTAAAACACCTCCCCTGTCTTGTGTCCCTGTTTGCCAGCACGTCTGTTGCCCTTTATTTAGATTTTTAGCTGCAGAAGCTTGGGCTTACCCATAATTGATTTTTGTGGAGGGCTTAGCATGCTCTGTTACCAGTCATTTGTTTTGTCTAGGCATTCTGAAATCTTATTTTTTCAGATTGTAGAGGAGAAAGTTCTAATTTTTTTTTTTTAGAATTAAATTACCTGAAGCTAAAAATATTTAACCCTGTCTCCAGGATACAAACTCTCTTGCATCCGTCTCTTTTTGTCCATTTTAAATGCCTCCGTGTCAGTCTGGCTTTTACAATACCTTTTTTTCCTAAGCTTTATTGAGCTATAAATCACATACCATGCAACTGACTCATTTGAAGTGTACAATTCAATGGTTTTTCGTAGATTCACAGAGATGTGCAACCATCACCACAGACACTTAAAACATTTTCATTACCTCAAAAAGAAATCTCCTTAGGGGACTTCCCTGGTGGCACAGTGGTTGGGAATCCGCCTGCCAATGCAGGGAACACGGTTTGATCCCTGGTCCGGGAAGATCCCACATGCCGTGGAGCAACTAAGCCCGTGCGCCACAACTACTGAGCCTGTGCTCTAGAGCCCGCGTGTCACAACTACTGAAGCCCGCATGCCTAGAGCCCATGCTCTGCAACAAGAGAAGCCACCGCAACAAGAAGCCCATGCACCACAACGAAGAGTAGTCCCCGCTCGCTGCAACTAGAAAAAGCCCACGCAGCAACGAAGACACAACGCAGCCAAAAATAAAGAAATAAAATAAATAAATTTATAAAAAAAGAAATGCCCTACTTCTTGGCTGTCCCCGCTCTGTCTCCCCATCCCCTCCACCAGCCCTTAGCAGCCACCACTCTACCTTCTGTCTCCGTAGATTTCCTGTCCTGGACGTCTCACATGAATGGAATCACGTAACACGTGGTGTTTCATAACTGGCTTCGTTCACTTAGTATAATGTTCTCAAGGCTCATCCATGTTGCAGCATGTAGCAGCACTTCATTTTTTTACGGCCAGTAATATTCCGTTTTATGGATAGACCATTTTGTTTGTCTTCTCATCGGTTGATGGACGTTTGGGTCGTTTGCACTTTAAGGTTCCCTTACAGCAGCTTCGCCCCTGATCTCCCTGCTTCTCTGCCTCTGTGTCCACGCTGTTCAAAGTAGGACCTCTACAATCCATTCTGTACCTGATTTTTTTTTTTACTTTGTAAAAAAAAAAAAGTTAAGTGTCTTCAAAGATATATAGCCAAATAGAAATTTTTCATATTGTACATACGTGATTATTTCCTTCTTTTAGTGCCGTCTCATTTTCCCCCCTTTTTTCTCAGCTGTCTCTTCTTCCCACCACCCATAGTAGTGCCCCCCACTCATTAACAGCCCGGCATGTCTCCTCCTATCCTTTTCTGCACATTGTGTATCTAAATGTGTATATTCACACACATGTACATACATAGAGCAGGTGTTTTATTTGATGGGGTCATTGTTATACATACTTTTCTGCATCTTCTTTTTCTCACCTTTCAAAAAGGCTTGAGAGTTACCTGGGGCATCTTTAATTTGGTCTTATTTTGTAATGGCCGCCTAACACTTCATGATGGGCATGATATCAAAATAGACCCAGCCATGCCTCTGGTCTTGTTTCCAGTTTTGCTGCTACCAACACGGGGATCCTTCTACAGCACAGGTCTGCCCCCGGCGGGCAGCTCACGATCCTGGAAACAGTGGCATCAAACTTGAGTGCCGTGTCCACCAACAGCTCAGGTCCCCGTCCACCTCCGCGTTCCATTCCGGACTGAACTACTGAACATGCCAGGTTCTCTTTCCACCTCTTGGCTTTGGTTTGTGCTGTGTTCTCTGTGTAGAATGTCCCTTCCCCTCCAGCAGTGAGTAGGAGTTGTGAGAGCCCAAACTCTGGGTCAGACCTGGGTTCAAATTCACGTGACACCCATACCCCCTCAGTACTTTTCTTTGTCCTGTGTTCCCAAGGAACGTAACTTTAATTTTTAGTATGGTTTTGTAGTAGGCCGTCTACCAAATAAGTAGTGATGTTTGGCATACCTGTCACCCTCCTAAATTTCAGGGTCCTTGGAAACAGAATCAGCCCTGTGAGGCTATGCAAGTGAGGGTCAGAGGGTATAAGGGAAATCTCTGTACCTTCCTCTCAATTTTGCTGTGAACCTAAAACCACTCTTTAAAAAAATTAGTCTTAAAAAAAAAAGCTGTGGAGACAGTAAAAAGATTAGTGGTTGCCAGCTGTTGGGGAGAGGTAGAAGTGAATAGATGAAGCACAGGATTTTTAGGGCAGCAAAACCACTCTGTGCGATGCTCTGATGATGGACACGTGTCATTACATAGTCATCAAAACCCATAGAATGTACAGCACCAAGAGTGAACCCTGACGTCAGATATGCACTTGGGGTGATTAGGATGTGTCATGTGGGTCCATCAGTTGTAATGAACGTCCTACTCTGGTGAGGGGTTTTGATTTAAGACAAAAAAGAATCCAGCCCCCGCCTTTTGTTTCCCCCGAAAGCATGAATCACAAAACCTCGGCGCATAGTAGGTGTTTAATCATTTATATTCAGTAAACAGATCAAGACCAGACTCCCGGGACTATAATTGCCCCGGTTTATGACTGTTACTTCCCAAATCCTCCCTTGCTGTCGGCCATCAAAACTTCACAGTTAGGACACTGCCGGCAGTCTTTGGAGGGAGGACCTCCAGTTCTGGAAAACGAGTTACCAGTACAGACTGGAGTGCATTAGCTGAAGTTTTGAAAGGCCACATGCCTTTGAGTTGTGACTTGTCCACCCTCCGGCTGTGTCATCTTTGAACATTAAATTCACCAGAAAGAAAAGGAAGTTGAGACCCACCAATGGAAATACAGGTCTACTCCCCTCGTGATTGCCCTGTGTGTTGCCCAGGGCGACAATCTGCGAACAGATCCCCCTTCCCCCGGTTAAATTTCTGTGAAGGGGCAGAAACACAATCACAATGGGAGCCTGGAAAGAGTGGCCACTCCTGGTGGCTCCCTCCCACCCTCCCTCCCCTCCCCGGGCTGTATGAAATCCTACAACCACACCACACTAATTAGCCCGAGAATGGAAGGGGTTGTCATGGCGACCGAGCACTTTTTAAAGCACAGGAATGGTGTTCATTATTGTTCAGTGTCTTTAGCTGTGGCGAAAAGGTCAGTGTGGCAGTTGTTTTCCATATGAATTTTGGCCTGAGAGCCAAACCGAAGGTGGAATGTTCCTCGGAGGGACTGGAAGATGGTAAGTGCCGCTGGACTTTTTGGATGGGGTGTCCCTTTAGTAATATTTTTCAGAGTGTTTTAATAACTAGTGCCAAACTAAGGAATTGTACGGACTTTGTTAAGTAGAGATTGAAAGAAAAGGAGCAAGGAAAAAAGTATGGGTCAGGAACAGTGAAAGTTTGAGAGAGATTTAGAGAGGTTGTTTTTTTTTTAATTTAACAAGTCTTTGAGCATCAAATGAATAAATATGAAATTCGTAGCTTTCTCTATGAATTAACAAAGTTAACTAAGTCTGATGCCTTATTCAGTGTTTGTTTTATATTAGCTCTCTACAGGTCGTTGTGGATCGCTACTGTTCAGATTATATTCCCAAATAAATCTAACAGGAGCATTTTAACCAAATACCCTCAGAACAGTTGCCTCTCTCTCTGTGTTTCAATCCGAAGATAAGGGAAAGGAGTTATCAAGGCTAATTTTTTCATGCTTTTATTTTATTCTTTCTCGTCCAGGGATATTTGAAATAATTAAGACCAGAAACCAGTGAGCCCCAGTTCTTTGGATATTCGCCCTTATTTATTGGCGAGACTCCGGTAGAATACTGCTGAGTAGAGACATCTGACCCCAGTGTTTGTAGGAGAAATTAAATACGAGACAAGTCATCCTGCTGGATATGATGGCAGCTTTTCCATCAAACGCTGCAAGGGAGATTTACAGAGCATTCTTCAGATTTATTTTTTTGCTAGCTTGGAAAGCATACAGAATAACATGGCTTTCAGCCTGATTTTGTGTTAATGACTGGCTGTGTTTTTAAGGCTCGCAAATTTAAGCCACTTACCGTCTTTGCACTTTTTAACAATGTACTTGTGTTCTATGGCACTATTTTTCAGTCATTTTGTACACAGTTGTGTAAGATAAGAAAATACGAATTAATTAAAGGGAATGGGGTGTTTGGATTAAAACACAAATCACTGCCCAAAAAGCTGTGAGTGGGAAATGGCATACTTTTGGGCTTTACCCTGAAAGACTATTGTCCTGTCAGCAACACCAGTTTGTTTGGCAACTGAACAGATAAGAGAATATGGTTCAGAATGTTAAGTCTTGGCTTGATTTCCTCTGTCTTTTGTTTGTATGTTCTGGGATTAATTTATTTAGTGACCATAGCATGGAGCTCGATAAATGGGGTTTCTGACTAGAAATTGAGAAAATTAATTTTTTTTTTCATTTTTGTCTGTTTTCTCCACTTACAAGCTCTCCTTTTCCTCCCCAGCCCCTAACCCCGCCCCCAGCCCTCACTGGATCACTGCATTCTTCAGCTAAAAAAAATGCCTGGAAATTGAATTTTGAAAAGTAAATAAAGTGATATTTGCATGACACCTAAGATTCTTTGGAAAACATAGCATTAAAAATGGTGGTCCGTTTATGAAATTTGTAAAATAATCAGAAATTTGAACCTGGATATTGATATCAGTGAATTATTGGTATCTTTTAAGATAGTGTTGTGGTTCTATTTAAAAAAATGATACTGGAACACTTCCCTGGCGGTCCAGTGGTCCACACTTCCACTGCAGGGGGCACGGGTTCCATCCCTGGTCAGGGAACTGATCCCGCATGCCGCAAAGCACAGCCCAAAAATTAAAAAATAAAAGTGATACTGATATATTTACAAATGTGAGTGTGTACTGTCTGGGACTTGCTTCAAAAAAAATCCAAGGTCAGGGAGTAAGTGGGCTAAGGATGGGGGGGCAGCAATGACATGGGTGCTGGCTGTTACAACTAGGCTATGGGTATGTGGGGTGGGGTTTGTTTTCTGTTTTGTATATTTGTGTAGGTTCAAAATGTGTGTGTGTAAAACCATGGCGGGGGGGGTGTGCGGTCTAGTTAACGTCATCTTCTCACCTCTTGGCATGTTTTAGATGCCCGACCAGTTTGAACAGGCAGTTGTGGTCAACCAGCTGCGGTACTCCGGGATGCTGGAGACAGTCAGGATCCGGAAAGCTGGGTATGCTGTCCGAAGACCCTTCCAGGATTTTTACAAAAGGCAAGACAGAGCTGCAGAGACCCTCTTTCTTTGCAGAGGGGCTGGGGAAAGGATTTTAGCACAAGGTGACGCTGGGCATTCTTCTTTTGCAGATATAAGGTGCTGACGAGGAACGTGGCTCTGCCCGAGGACGTGAAGGGCAAGTGCACGGCCCTGCTGCAGCTCTATGACGCCTCCAACAGCGAGTGGCAGCTGGGGAAGACGAAGGTAAAATTTCCGAGAAAGAACGACCGTCCCATCAACCCCCTGAGAGATGTTTGAGTTCGGTGTTCTGTGATGACTGCTAGCCAACTGTTTTTCCAATGTTGGGAAGATACGCATGGTATCATGCTAGCCATACTCTTTGTCCTCCCAACGTGAGTCTTTTATCTGAAGTCCTTGATTTTCAGGGACTGTGTTCTTGGGGACACATTGAAGCATCGGATCCTAAGTGCGTGTGTTTTCATTCAGTCAGTCAACAAATGTTGGCTGATGGGCAACTCAGTGCCAGGGAAGAACTGGGCAGCCTCTGGCATCTAAGAAGTGATACCCCAGACCCTTCTAACTTTGCATTATAAGAATAGAATACTGAATGTTCTCCCTGCATCACAGGAGCTGTTGTGTGGGAGACCAGCAAGTAGTCCGAAATCCGGCAGGTTACCCAAAGTCCAGTCTGGAAAGCCAAGTTGAAATCCATTTTTTTAAACATGCAGGTGTGACTGAGGCCTTTACCCCTTAGCTGAGTGATAAGCAGTCTGGCCTCAACAGCAAAACTTAGCCATAAAATTGGCAGTATGACCTCTTCTCCCTGTATCAGGATCTTCCAGCGCTCTCATTTGGGGTTCCATTCTCCTTCTGCCACCCACCTCCAGGGTCTTATCACACAGGAGAGGCAGAAATGCAGGCAGCTGGGGGTCGGCCTTTGAGTGTATGGTTGTCTTCAAAAGTAAGAAGTGTTCCTCAAGCCTCATCCTCCTGACTCTACAAGTAGGAATGGAGCAGCAGAGAAATATTTTAAAGTTTCTGCTTACATTACGTTTTTAACCTAGGAGTTTCTTTGTTTAAAAAAAGAAAGAGGAGGAAGAGGGAAACAGAGACACATATCTTGCAGTTTGACTGTCTTCATCTCAGAGCTTCTCTGACAAAATACCATAGACAGGGTGGCTTAAGCACAGACATTTATTTCACACAGTTCTGGAGGCTGGAATTCTGAGATCAGGGTGCCAGCATGGTCAGGTTCTGGTGAAGGTCTCCTTCCCGGTTTATAGACAGCAGCCTTCTTACTGTGTCCTGACACGGTGGAGAGTGAGTTCTGGTCTCTCTTCTTCCTCTTATAAGGGCACTAATCCTATCATGGGGCCCCACCCTCCTAAACGTAATTACTTCCTAAAGGCCTGACTTTCAAATACCATCACATTGGGGGTTAGGGCTGCAGCATAAGAATTGGGGGTGGCCAACATTCAGTCTATAACATTGATGTGAGATTAATGACAAGTATTTAGGCATCACCTGGAGCCCACTTAGCAAAGGAAAGTGTATAATGAACATACTCTTCTGCTCTTGAAGGATTTCAGCTGGCCAGGGATTTAAGATGCAAACATCTAGCAAGGTAGAGATGGCATGCAGAGGTATTGTATTAGTTATCTATTGCTGTGTAACAGACAGCCATAAACTTAGCAGCTTTAACAACACACACCAATTACCTCATGGTATCTATGGGTCAGGGGTCCAGGCACAGCTTAGCTGGTCCTCTGTCAGGGTCTCAGAGTGTCAGCTGGGGCTGCATTCCCTTCTGGAGCTTGGGGTCCTCTCCCAAGCTCACGTGGCTCTAGAATGCCATTCTTTGCAGTTGTAGGACTGAGGCTGCAGTCCCACTGGACCCTCTTTTCCTGCTGGCTGCCCCCTGGGGCCACTCTCAGCTTCTAGAGGTCCCCCCACAGTTTCTAACCACCTGACCCCCTCCCACGCCCTCCCACTTCTTCAGGGCCAGCAGGAGACACTCCTGCTCCAGTCTCCTAAGGTGGAGTCTTATATGATGTAACATATCCATAAGAGTGATATCCCATCACCTTTGCCATGTTCTAGAAGAAAGTCACGGGTTCCACCCACACTAATAGGATTAAACAAGTGTGTAACTCATTGGGGGTCACCTTGGGGTGTGTCGTCCCAGGTGTATAGGTCTCTTTACCTGGAATTCTCCACCCTCCCCTCCAACCCGTTTAGCCAACTCCTCCTTCAAGTCTCTGCTTAGATGCAGGCTTTGACAGGAGTCCTATTGACATTCTTCACTGCACCCTGAACCAAAACTCATCCCTAAACTGGGCTAAGCCCCCTCCTCTGTCATTGACATCTTTCTGTTTTCTGCCCTGTTGTAACACTTAACATGCTGTCATGTTTTCTTGGTATTGCCTGGTGACTTGTCTACAATCACCCAATAGAGAATGTAGAGTTCATTGTTCGTTCTTCTACACAACACAATGCACGTAGTAGGAGTTCACATAGTAGGAGCTCAGTCAGTGTCTGTTAAATGCTAAAAAACTATAAAGTGATAGCACAAGATGTTGTATGTTGAGTCACTCAAAGGACTTTCTAAAGAAGTTGGTTCAAGTGGAGCTCTTGGCAGTATAATATAGTCTGCTCTGATTTTTTTAATTAAAAAGGTATTACATTCTCTATAAACTGATATCCTCCTCCTGTCTCACTGCCTTATACCATGGAATAACATCAAAGATTATTGACTCACCCAGCCAATACCGGTCTCTTTTCTGAGCTCTGAAAAAATCAATCCAACTTCATTTACAACTTACGGTGGAAATCAGGCCCCAGCAAGACTTAGAACTGGGTGTAGCACAGGGATACGGAGACATAAAGACATGAGCATTGCCCCCGGTTTACTAAGTTTCTGGGAGATAAGTCATCCCATACAACTGATAAATTATGCAGTGTGATCTCTTGAAGGAATAAGGACACACCTCCAGGAGAGAGCTCACTGTGAACTGACATGATCAGAAGAGTATTCAAGAAAAGGAAATCTTTAAAGAGGAGTTAAATTTTAATTGGTGACACATTGGAAGCAGAAGTGGGATGGAAGCTTATCATTTCACATAAATATTAGGAAGTAAATGGAAACATGAGAGCATTTGAATTGTATCCACTAAATAGCCTTGACCTTGACCAACATTTGACTTCATTATACACTTAATTATACTCTAGCAGTGTTTCAGTCAGTGTTGCCGCCAGAGGTCTTTGCATTTAAAACCTTGAACCTCTAAAAAATATCTAGATCTTCTGGTAAAGAAGTTTCTGTCAACACTTACATGACAGAGGGAAATGTGGGCAGCGCTGTAGTCAGCAAATTAAACATGGCGCCAGGTCTGAATTCACTGGCTTAAAACACATCTGGTCTTTGGAAAGCAAGGATTCTTATCTGCTGGGGAAGCATCCCTAAAGAAGCTAGGAGGCCTGTCCAAGCCTCTGGAACAGCCCGAGCAGGAGATCCTGCTGTACGCCCCTGCTGAGAAGCCAAGTTTAGGGAGACGGAGGTGAGCAGCTGCTCCCCTCTTTCTTCCTGGTTTTGCCTTTCCCCTCTACCTTGTGACTCCGGCACGTTTTGCTTTTCTGGTCCGTGGACTACATTGCCAGACCTTATTTCTTCTCTGGCAATAAATCCTGCAAGAGGTATTCTATAAAGACATTTTACTGGAATAATCCATAGGCTCTTGAGCTCTCTAAGCAAATGATAGGAAAAGCCATGAGAAACTATTCGTATTGGATATTGAGTCAAGGTTAGCCGAGCAGCCCCCTGAGTGGGCACTGCCCCTTCCTAAGCTGCTTGATGATGCCTGACGAGGCCGGTGCCTCCGCTCACAGCAGCTGGATCCTGCTGACTCGATCTTGGCTGCATCCTGGGAACATGGCAACGTGGCAGTGGACACCACTGGGCTGGAAGATCTGGCATCACTTTCTGTGTGTTGTTGCATAAATTCAGGGTGGATGTTCTCAATGAAGCCAAGTCAGGTCTCTAAAGCATTTTACTCCGTTTGCCCTTCGGGTTATGGAAAGAATCTATTGATAGATAAAGATGTGGAAGTAAATCTAATAGGCAGAGCATAGAGCTCTCTTTGATGGGCATGAAACTAAGGCAGGTATTTCTCTGCCTCTGATTCCAACCAAGACAGTCCCTTGACTTCTGATAAGGTGTGAGACGCTCTTTCCTTCATAAAGCTTCCTATTTGTTCGTCTGATAAATGTACTGCTCGTTGGCATCGATGCTTTTGTGTTACGATGTCACCACCACCATCACCACTCTTGTTCAAGATTTGACTTCATTACTTTTTCTTTTAAACACTAACCAGAGCAACAGCATTAGACTAAGATCCTTAATATCAAAAAATCGTCTCAAAGAGAAGTTTAAATATTTCTTCGAAGTCCAGTCTTGATGAAAACTGCTTCATATTTCTGAAAACTTTTTCTCATTGCTGAACTAACAAGCTTTATGCTCGTAGCTGCTGTTTCTTACATTAAACTTTTTTTTTTTTGCTCAAGATGTAGCCTCTTTATGCATTAGCAGAGCATATTAATTGCAATTATAGGAAGAGCATTGTATGAAAAGCTTTTCCGAGAGAATTATTTGGTGGGAGAGTTTGACAAATGCTCGGGAACCCACAGCAGGAATAGGTAAGGCTTCTGTGAGTCACATGATGGTGGGATTCTTTATTTGCTTTTCTGCCCAAATGTCTTGGAAGAGCCAGGGCAGAGAGTCTGGAAAAATGTGCCATCAGGAGGACCTAATACATCATCATAGGCCAGAATGACTCACTGAAGCATAAATTGAGAAATCATGAGTGAGGGCGTGTGTCGTTTAACCAGCCCCCAACCAGTGCCTCCAGCTGACCGTTAACAGAAAAGCATAAGAAAAAATTTGTTTGTTTTTAGGAGATAATTCAGGCATCACATTGGAAATTACAAAATTAAAAGCTACCACGATTGAGGGAGGGTCTCAGTATTTTCATACCTTTTCAAGTATTAGGAATTCTGATACGAATGCCAATTAGCAGACACACTTAGGCTTAGATAAATGGTAAGCCCAGGATTGAGGTGCCCACGGGCAGAAACAGGCCAGCAAATAGTTACAATCTCTTTGTCCCGATTCTGCTGATACTTTTCTTGCCATGGCTGAACCGAGGTAACTTAAATGATTCAGTTCTCATTGCAAACAGTTTATAGAATTACATTCTTAAATGTCAGTTTGTTTATGTGCATTATTTTTTGAGGCCAAGACGCTTTGGTCGTAATCATTTGACAGGCATGAAGGGAGCGTTTCCACGTGACGGCGAAGTAACATTTTACAAATTTCTTGGATTTTTTCCCCCTCCCTTTCTTTCTTTTGTCCTTGCTTTTCTTCTTCTTGTCCTCCCTCTCTTCCCCCCCTTGCCCCCTCCCTCTCTTCTTAACGTGGGGAGTCTCTCTAGATATCTTCTTATGTAGACTTACTGTAGTACTGGTGCTGGCCCATGAGCTATTTGTCCCAGCCCACAGTGAGATAAGGATTTATAAACGTGATGGCAATTTCACAGCCCTCTTATGCCTGTTGAACTAGGAATAACTGGAAAAACGGGACTTGGATTTTATATACCGCTTTGTTTTTTTCTTTCCAGTAATCTATTGTTTACTATATTTTACAAAGGTCTTAGTCTGTGACAGATGGGAAGTTTAAAAAAATTAAAATAAAGAAAAAAATCCTCTCCCCACCAGGAAATTTGAGATTCCCTGTGCTGGACACCAGGGCTGTTTGTGTTTGGAGCAAATCAGAGAATGAAAAAAGCCTTACCCACCAGAGACACAGCTGACTCAGCAATGCCTTACCGCTGCCTGCCGCATTCTGTGGATGTGACATGTTGCTCTCTCCTGGGCAGGTGTTCCTTCGCGAGTCCTTGGAGCAGAAACTGGAGAAGCGGCGGGAGGAGGAGCTGACGCGGGCGGCCATGGTGATCCGGGCCCACGTCTTGGGCTACTTGGCACGGTAAGAAGTGCGCGGACGGGCTTCCCTGGTGACGCAGTGGTTGAGAGTACGCCTGCCGATGCAGGGGACACGGGTTCATGCCCCGGTCCGGGAAGATCCCACATGCCGCGGAGCGGCTGGGCCCGTGAGCCATGGCCGCTGAGCCTGCGCGTCCGGAGCCTGTGCTCCGCAACAGGAGAGGCCGCAACAGCGAGAGGCCCGCGTACCGCAAAAAAAAAAAAAAAAAAAAAAAAAAGTGCACGGACGGGAGGGGGCGTCCCCCGTGTGTGTCACCAGGTGGGGTGGCCCTGGCCACATGCTTTCATTTAAAATAGACCTGGATGGGTTCGGATCAGGACCAGGCTAAGGAGAGTCCCAGGGCAGTGCTCGTAACTAGCATTGCCAGCACCAAGTTAGCTTGACCTGGGCAGGAAATGGGAAAAGGGGCTCCTGAAGTCTCAGGGCAGTGACATCAGGGGACTGGGCGACATATTTAAACATTTCCCTAGTTCCTCTGGGTCACATACTGAAGCCACAGGCAGCTCGCCTGTTGACTTTGGTGTCATCCCATTGGGTCCACAGTGGCCCCCTCTCCAGGGTGTGCCGAATGAGGCAGGTTCTTTTCCTGTGCATCTGAGTTCTTTCCTCCTCTGCGGACCTGCGGGCCACCCGAACCCTTGCTCGTCACAGTACGTTACATTTTCTCAAGTACACAGCTGTCCTGCTGTGGCAAATCCTTTGCTTTTTTTCCTCATAAGAACAGGAAAATATATCACATCTCTTGGTTCTGTTTACAACCCAACTTCCTGCCAGGACTTTTCAAAGTCAGTATTAGGAGTGATGTGTTTATTTAGCCAACATGATGATAGGGTCTTGCTTGAGTTTCGTTTGTTGTTATTCTTTTGTTTTTCTTCTGTTTTGTTTTGCCCACAAGGGCCTCCTTGTCGGCTCCCTATATAATGAGTCTCTGTTATGAGCGGATCAGCCCCAAACGAGGCCCTGCTGTCTAGTCTTGTAACATTAACGTAAACTCATGTAAAGAGCTCGAAGCCTCATTACCTCCACAGTTATTCTGTTGTGCTGTTTCTGTTCTCATTTTCAGAAAGCAATACAAGAAGGTCCTTTATTGTGTAGTGATTATACAGAAGAATTACAGAGCATTCCTTCTGAGGAGGAGGTTTTTGCACCTGAAAAAAGCAGCCGTGGTTTTCCAGAAGCAACTCCGAGGTCAGATTGCCCGCAGAGTTTACAAACAGCTGCTGGCAGAGAAACGGGCAGAGGAGGAAAAGAGGAGACGGGCGGAAGAAGAAAAGAGGAAGCGGGAGGAGGAGGAAAGGTATGGGACCTTTCTTGGCTTGGATGAAACAGACCGGAGGACACCTCTGGCGTTTTTATGCTCTATATCCAGCTTCGCAGCAGGAATTCCCAGTGGATGCCATGGAACCTGCTGTTTGAAACAATAACGCTTGGTGGCTCAGATAAAATTCCTTAGCAGCGTTGAAGACCCAGTTTTGTGGTATTTTTATTCATGCAGAGAATAGGTATATTGCCAAAGGAAGAGACCCTATCCCTCCTTCACACTTCTAAGTTGTCTTTTGAAAAGCTTCTGTTAAAAAGTTCGCTCTCTGAAAAGCGGGTGTCGGATTTTTTTCATTGCTTTCGTTTATTTTCACTGTCTTTTTTTCTTGACTGTTTTCAGAGAAAGAGAGAGGGAACGAAGAGAAGCTGAGCTCCGCGCCCAACAGGTGAAGAATGCCGCGACAACATGACATCTTGTCTGTTACCTTCCCAGTTCAAACACTTTGCCTCAGTGATTTGGAACTAAAGTAAAGATGTAGGGAGAAGGATTCAAAGCTAAAATAAATATACAGGAGGAAGAATTTTAGAGGAGATGTTTATGCTGCAATTTCTAACCCATTACAATTGGGTAAAAGTGTGTGAACGTCTTGAGGTTTCAGTGTGAGTCACGGCAGCATGATAGCTCTAGACCAGTACAATCACTGTATTAGTTTGCTCGGGCTGCTATAACAAAAGTAGCACAGCCTGGGCAGATTAAACAACAGAAATTGATTGTCTCACAATTCTGGAGGCTAAAGGTTCAAGATCAAGGTGTTGGCAGGGTTGGTTTCTTCTTAAGCCTCTCTCTGTAACTTGCTGTGTCCTCACGTGGTCTTGCACCTGCGTACCTGCTTCCCCAGTGCCCCGTGCGTGTGTCCCAATCCCCTCTTCTTTATAAGGACACCAGTCAGTTGGGTTAGAGCCCTACCTCACGGCTTCGTTGTAACTTCATCACCTCTTTAAAGGCCCTGCTCCAAATCCAGACATATCCCGAGGGGACTGGGGGTTGGGGCCTCACATAGCGATTTGGGGGAGGGAGGGATGCAGTTCGGCCCCCGGCAAGCACATCTCATCCCAAAGGAGGGTCGCTGCCCGCACTCTCCGTAGTGTCACTTCCTGACCTGACCCCTTCCTTCCTCTGTGTCCAGGAGGAAGCAGCGAGGAAGCAGCGGGAACAGGAAGCCTTGCAGAAGAGTCAGAGGGAGGCCGAGCTGACCCGGGAGCTGGAGAAGCAGAAGGAGAACAAGCAGGTGGAAGAGATCCTGCGCCTGGAGAAGGAAATCGAGGACCTGCAGCGCGTGAAGGAACGCCAGGAGCTGTCCTTGACCGAGGCCTCCCTGCAGAAGCTGCAGCAGCTGCGGGACGAGGAGCTGCGGCGGCTGGAGGACGAAGCCTGCCGCGCTGCCCAGGAGTTCCTGGAGTCGCTCAACTTCGACGAGATCGACGAGTGCGTCCGCAACATCGAGCGCTCCCTGTCAGTGGGGAGCGGGTCTGTGGGCGTGCGGGCCGACCTGGCGGAGGGTGCCTGCGGCGAGAAGCCCAGCTTCAACTTCAGCCAGCCCTACCCAGAGGAGGAGGTGGACGAGGGCTTCGAGGCCGACGACGACGCTTTCAAGGAGTCGCCCAACCCCAGCGAGCACGGCCACTCGGACCAGCGCACCAGTGGCATCCGGACCAGCGACGAATCCTCGGAGGAGGACCCCTACATGAACGACACCGTGGTGCCCACCAGCCCCGACCCCGACAGCACCGTGCTGCTGGCCCCCTCGGAGCACGACTCCTCCTCCGGGGAGCCCACCTACTGCATGCCCCAGACCCCTGGGGGCCTGCCCTCCCCGGACGGCGACTACAACTATGACCAGGACGACTACGAGGACGGGGCCGTCACCTCCGGCAGCAGCGTGACCTTCTCCAACTCCTACAGCAGCCAGTGGTCCCCAGACTACCGATGCTCCGTGGGCACCTACAACAGCTCGGGGGCCTACCGGTTCAGCTCGGAGGGGGCCCAGTCCTCGGTGAGTACCCACTGTCCTCCCGGGGCCCCGATTTGCCCGCATTGCGGTGGAAGTTGTCTGCCATCCTCGCCCCCGTTGCACTATCCCTTGGATGAAGACATCCCGCCTAGAACGGGCCAGGATTCCAAAGTCAGGCTCTTAAGGCTGGCCTTAAACCCCTGTCTCTTGCCGAAAGCGATCATCACACAATTAAGTGGAACTTGGTGCCTGTTGGAGGTTGAACGCAAAACCCAGAACTGCATCTTGCCCAAAGCCTAAGAAAACTGGCATTTTCAGTGGAGGCTCTGGCTGTGTCTGTGCTGGCTTTGCAGCAGGTTGAGAAATGAGACCCGCCCTAAACTGGAACGAGACTTGCCAGGGGCACTTCAGAGACCTTTCCTGACGGTAGCTTCACCCGCCCACTGCAGGACGTGATGTATATTTTTCTGGTTGTAAGGGAGGAACCTTTAAGGGCTTGAACGTGCTCTTTCCAGCTTCTGGATTTATTTATAGTTTACTTTTATTTTTTCCCGTTGTCCATGCGTTAAATACTCCCTTGCCTTTCTAAGCCTTGAAGATATTTGTATTTATTTGTTTGTTTATTTATTTAAGAATATATTTTTAAAACTAATTTATTTAATTTTGGCTGTCTTGGGTCTTCGTTGCTGCACGCGGGCTTTCTCTAGTTGTGGCGAGCGGGGGCTACTCTTCGTTGCGGTGCACAGGCTTCTCATCGCAGTGGCTTCTCTTGTTGCAGAGCACGGGCTCTAGGCGCACAGGCTTCAGTAGCTGTGGCACACAGTCTCAGTAGTTGTGGCTCATGGGCTCTAGAGCGCAGGCTCATTAGTTGTGGCGCACGAGCTTAGTTGCTCCGCAGCATGTGGGATCTTCCCGGACCAGGGCTCTAGAGCGCAGGCTCAGTAGTTGTGGCGCGCGAGCTTAGTTGCTCCGCAGCATGTGGGATCTTCCCGGACCAGGGCTCGAACCTGTGTCCCGTACGTTGGCAGGGAGATTCTTACCTGCTTCGCCGCCAGGGAAGTCCTTAAAGACATTTTTAGCACAGTAACTTAAAGGGAATTAACTCTTGGATGGTTCGATTAAAATTGTACGCTTAAACAGCAGCGTTGTACTTTGAATACATAGCCTTGGGATTAAAATATGTCTCACGTGTTACGTATCAGGTCAACTGACGGTTTGACACCAGAAGGCAGTATTTTGTAATTCTGAATTCTTTTGATGACCACACTCTGTTGCACTGTGACGAAGCAGCGTGTTGCTTCTTTGTCCGTTGTTTTTACTTTTTCAGTGTTGACCTGTGCTGGGCATTTCCTTTGCTTGTTTTCTGTCCTTTTTGCTCACTGTTGGCTCTCTCTGTCTCTCCTGGTCCAGTTTGAAGATAGTGAAGAGGACTTCGACTCTCGGTTTGATACGGACGATGAACTTTCATACCGGCGGGACTCTGTGTACAGCTGTGTCACGCTGCCTTACTTCCACAGCTTCCTGTACATGAAAGGTATGACCTGCAGCCACCCTGGTGCCTGGGTTAGGGGGTGAAGTGATGGGAAGCTGAGGCTGAAGGAGGGGGGCTGAGAAAGTTATCCCACATACCCCTTACCTGGTGTGAGGTCCTCTTAGGTGGATGGAGGATGCCGTGGTGGTGTGATGTGGGGGACCCTACTGGACCATATGCAGCATTAGGACAAAGGGTCTGCAACCACTGTCACCGCTTTCAGTCCCTCTCTCCCTGTTGCCTCCATGTCTGTCTCATATCTGTGCTCTTTTCCTTCCTTCTTCCTTCCTTCCTTCCTCCCTCCCTCCCTCCCTCCCCCCCTTCCTTTCCACATCGTTTCCTCTCTCTCTTTCTCACACATACATACAAACACACATGTATGTTGCTACTGGGGTTAGTGCAGCCCATTACCGTGATGAAGCTGCATTCTTCCCTCCCACAGGAGTATTCGACACCCTTATACATGGGAAAGTAAAGATCTGAGAGAGGATCACCCCTGGCTTAAACTGCCTGTGACGCCTACTGTCTATCTCTTGCTCACGATAAGAATTTTTAATTATATTTTTGCATTGCTGGGAAACTTCGAATGTACTGTACTGAACCTTAATACTTGGGGACCTTGAAGCATCCTCCTTCTGGAAAAGTACTTAATCAGGACCTTGTACCCATGCCTTATTCATGTTCTTGACCTTGACTTCCAAATCAGGGACAGGAATCATGAGAAACCATAATCAGCACCAATTTTTGGTAGGAGTTTTATGCGGGTCATCTAAAGAGCGGATTGGTTTCTCACACGGCCCTCGACTCCATGAGGGGAGAGAGGCCAAATCTTGGGGATGGGGCAGAGATAACAGGATCCATTGTCCCCAGATGGTTCAAGTTTTTAATGTTTTCTCTGAGCCTTTTCTTCACTTTCTTTTCTGCTGCCATCTTTCTTTCTTCCCTTTTCCTTTTCTTCTTCCCCCATGAAAACCTTTTTATTCTGGGTTCCCTTTCCCTGTTTCCTCTGTTCTTGGCCTTTGCTTCTCTCTTCTGTTGGCATATTTATCTTTTCTCGTATCTCTTTTGCCCTCCTTAATATTTTTT
The DNA here is from genome assembly GCF_005190385.1 of Monodon monoceros. Lineage (NCBI taxonomy): Eukaryota > Metazoa > Chordata > Mammalia > Artiodactyla > Monodontidae > Monodon > Monodon monoceros. The sequence continues at coordinate 15,148,003 of NW_021703768.1, read as the reverse complement.
TCTCTTCATCTATGTCTTCTCCTTTTCATTTTTTTCCCCCCGTCTTCAATGTCTGTCTAACTGCTAACATCATTCATTTGCTTTTCAAAGTTCTGCTATTCTTAGCCTCAGATCCCCCAGGTGCTCACAGAAACCCCTCCAGGTTTATTTTTAGGGGAGAGCTTCCTATTGGCCAGAGTCACTGGTTGATGGGTATTCTTGTAGGAGTGTTGGAATGAAAAAGATTGAGAAATTCTAACCGAATAATCGAGTGTTCATTGGATGAAGGAAAAAATGTAATCACAGATCAGAACCTAATAACCCAATAAGTATCTAATCGTAGCATTTTAAGATTTTCTCATGCATTTCTCAGAATAAATAAAGCTTTTTATTATTCATATATTTTCCTCTCCCCCTAGTTAATCTAGTTCCCTAATTTAGCTCAAAAATTCCCTGTAAATCACTCTTATTTATAATATATGGCATTCTTTTATTGTATAATTGTCTGATTAAAACAAATAAGATTAGGAAAAAGTAAAGATACATTCAGAGCGCTAAAATCCCAAGATTAAAGCATTAAGAGCTCAAGAAGGTAAGCAAGTGAAGTTTTGGCACACTCATCTCTTAATAAAACAAAGAGTTATTGTGTAACTGCGTCACCACTTAATCTCTGATACATTACCATTTAATGTTTAATAAAGCCTTAAAGTTGTGACCAAAAGTTTCAAAGAAACCAATGATAAGGAAAATCTAACCAACCACCAGATTCTATTTTGTGAGCGTAGATGAGTTTGCACCAGCCTACTACTACTAAAGGTGTTTACAGTCACGAAACTAAGAGCGTTGATCAAATCCTCTAGATGAAATACGAAGGGAACACCCGGAATTGGGGGGGGGCAGGGTTGGGAGTGAGTCCCATCAATAACGTAAGAGCAGCGGAGTGACTGGTGGGTGAGGGCTCTTGGGATGACTGTTGTAATCTGTGTCTTTGAAACAGCTGTGAATAACCTTTATCATCCAAAGACGATAAGATAATAGGATAACTTTGTACTACAGTTTCCTCTTGGCTTGTTTTGAGAAACCGAGATTAAAGCCACAAATCAAGAAAGAAAAAAAAAACAGTTTCCTTCTGGTACCCCCTGGCAAGTTTGCTGTTTGTTAAGAAACAGCTCTGGCGCTTGGTGTGATCACAAAGGCTTCTCAGCTAGGTGAGCAGGAAGTGCTGTAGATACGAGAAAGGGCAGCAGTCTGTAAAGGCCAGCAAAGCAAGTGCGCCTTGCACTGCAAAGAGAAACCAGTGTTGTCTTTGCGTCTTCTGTTCCACTGTGAAGTTGAGATCTGTAATCATTGAAGCAACCACTGAAAAAATTAATCTTAGAAGGTCTGTTTTAAATTTATTTCTAATCTGTAAAAGGAAGGCATTTTCTTTATACTTACTTTCAGTATCCACGTTTAAATGTTCTTTATTTTTATTATTGGCTGATCAAAAAAATAACTTGTGGACACTTGATAGTTAGTGAAGTAGATGCCGTATTTATTCTTCAGTGGGTTCGTTGAAGCAGATTTTTGAATCATGGTTGTAAGATGTCACTCTTTGAGCATCCTTGGGGAATCTAGAATAACAAATAAAATTATCCTGCTAGAAGAGTATTAGAAATATATTCTGTATAGAAATAATGTCTGTATATCCTTGTCTAATCTGTCTCTACCAAAAAAAGTTTTCCACTAAATAAATTACAGCTAAATTCTCATTTTTAAGGTACTGTCACAGTTTGGTTTGGAGTCTTACTTTGTTTCATATTCTAAATTTATACCTTATACAAAGAAGCCATTTTCAGATGATAATGCTTTTCTTTTCCGATGTAAGTTAGGGTTTATTGCTAAACTCTGGAGTCACTGATAAATTTTGTTCCTCACACTGACTAAACAAGGAAGGAATGTGTCAACTTTGACACATTTTAAACTCATTTCCCCTTCCTACGGTGTTTGGACAGAAGCATGATCCATCCATATGGAAGCGGTTCTCCCCCGCCTCCCGTCCGTGGTCCTCCCGTCCGTGGTCCTGCCTCAACCCGGGGTTAGAGTATCAGTCCCTGACTGGTCTTGCTTTTAAGCCCCTCACCAGGATTTCTCAGCTAAGTGAGTAGGAGCTGCTTTGGAGAAAAGGAAGCGTTCTTGTGTAATCCAGCCAAGCCAGTGTGACACCTGCCCAGTGCCCCCTGAACACGACCCAGCAGTGCGCTCACCCATCATCGGTGGGTGTCTGAGGGCGGGTCATTTGGTGCAAAGTTAAGGATGGGCTGGACCTGAAGACCTACTGATCTTATGATCCAATATGACGGATTTTCTTAAACCCCTTCCTACCCAACCCTGGGGAGACAGGTGGCCTCATGAACACCTGGAAACGCCGCTGGTGCGTCCTCAAGGACGAAACCTTCCTGTGGTTCCGCTCCAAGCAGGAGGCCCTCAAGCAAGGCTGGCTGCACAAGAAGGGTGGCGGCTCCTCCACGCTGTCCAGGAGAAACTGGAAGAAGCGCTGGTTCGTCCTCCGCCAGGCCAAGCTGATGTACTTTGAGAATGACAGCGAGGAAAAGCTCAAGGGCACCGTGGAAGTCCGGACAGCCAAGTATGTTGATGAGCCCTGGCCAGGGCTGCTGACCGGGGCTCGGGGCTGCTTCATCAATTAAGTCCCTGCCTAAAAGCTGTCTGGGGCGAGTTCTTTGAAGCAGTAGATTGTAAGAGGTACTCGGTGCGTCCTCATCATTCCTTTCAGTGAGTTGAATTATTAGGAAATCAGGGAAATAAAACTTCGTCTGTGAAATTCACTTTTTGTGAACTTTCAGACATTCAGCTCTGGGTTATAAGATGCTAGTTGGACATAAAACTAGCTCTTTGGAAATGTCATTGGCGGTACACAGGAATCGTGGTGTGGGTATTGAGCCACTGGTTGAGCATCTTGTCATCCTTTTATGGGTCGATCTATCACTTTGAATTCTTCTCCAAGCCCAGCTGTAGCCAACAGATGGCTAAATTGGTAGCAGACAGCCAGTCGGGAGGTGTGTGAAATGAATCGTTTGTCTTCCACCTTTGTCGGGTATACTAGCCTCTCCATACCCAACAATGAGAGCAACAGAGCTGGTGTTTGAATCCAACACACCCCCTTTTTCTGCCACTTTTTTTTTTTGGCCATGCCGCTCAGCTTGTGGGATCTTAGGTCCCTGGCCTCAGATTGAACCCAGGCCCACGGCAGTGAAAGTGCTGAGTCCTAACCACTGGACCTCTGGGGAATTCCATTTTGCCACCTTCTTATAGAACCAAAGGATTGAACCACTGAGGGCCTATTTGTTAAAAATTAAGTAAGGTTTTCAGAAAATGTTGGGAATTGAGGGGCAGCTTGTTTTCTTGGGTAATTAGATACTAAGCATAAAATTTATTTTGGTGTAGCCACACTCCACTCAAACTGAGCAACCATACATTTTCAGCACACGGGTAAAAATAAGCTTTGAGAGACCACATTAACTCCTGAAGTCGTAGACCTGAAAATGACATATGGTTCCTGCTCAACCAGCATTAGAAACTTTAGAAAATGATTCATTGGAAAGTGGAAAGTTTACTCAAGGGAAGAAAGTCTTCTTTGTATTTAATTTTAAGGCCAAATTGTGAAGTGCAGACAGCAGAGTATCAGACTTTTCAAGGCTGCCCCTTTGAGGCTCCTTAGGAAACCATGCTCCATAGTCAGATGAGTTTGTGGGAGTTTGCGTCTGAGTCCTATAAGTTTCAGCAGCATGGCATAGCTCTGTACCTCCTGCAGTCCTCCCCTGGCCCTGCATACCGTGTTGGTCCTCTCTTCACCCTGGAGGAGGGGGGCCACGGATGCCAGGAGGCTGAGAGAGAGAATTGTGATGGTGAATTTCACCCGTGTATTTTTGGATGTCCCTTTTGCTACTCACTCTGTAGCAAACACATGCTTAATGAAGCCCTATTCTCCAGGTGTTCTGTGAAAATTACAGAGGTAAGGAAGTGTTAGCCCTTCCTCAGCTGTTGGTCACATTCTGTAGAGAAAAGGCAATGAGTTGTTAAGCTTTCACCATCGTTAAGAGTTTTTTATTTATTTTATGTTTTGAAGTTTATTATAGAAAAAAATATATTTTTTATTATAGAAAATTTCAATCATAGGCAAGCGTCGGTAGGAGACTGGAATGAGATCTGTGTGTCCATTTCCCATCTTTCAGTGGTTGCCCACCGATGGCCAGTGGTGTTTCATCTGTGACCCTACCCAGCACTGCCCCCCTACAAGCTACATTCTTTAAAGCAAGTCCTGACGTCATACAATCTCACTTGTAAATATTTAGTACACACTGAAGGATCAAGACCTTTTTTAATATATAGTCACAATATCATGATCACATTTAAAAAAGAACATGAGCTCCTTCTACCGTCCAAACTCTGGTCATTGTTCAAATTTCCCCAGTTATCTTACACATGGCGGTGATAGTGTTCTTGTTGGTTTGGGTTGGTTTCTTTTTTCAAATCAGAATCCAAATAAGGTTCATAATTTTTAATTGGATGACAGATTGCTCAAGTCTCTTTCAATTTATACACCACCCCCTTCATCTTTCCTTTCACTCACCATCTATTGTTAAAGCTCCCACCTCCTTTATCCTGTCATTTCCAGACTGTTTTCGGCGCCCTGGTAGTATCATCACTCCCCCATTTCCAGGGAAGCTTTTTATAAATGCGAGTCCCTGGGCTCCACCCTAGGAAGCCCCACCTGGGTTTTCTGAACGTTTCCCAGGATTCTGACGGACCGCTGCGGTTCAGAGCCACGACACCCCGTCGTTTTACACGCAAGGTAGCTGAGTTCTCAGGAGGCGGAGTGGCTGGTCCAGGATGACGTGGTCTGGACAGTTTTCCCCTGGGGATTATTGTCCTACTCCAGAGGCTCCCGTGCTTATCACCCACCCCCACCGCCAATCGGGGCCACCTCTCTCCTTCCACTCCCAGGAAGCATCACAGACTCCTCTCTGAATTTTGATCTTCTTGGTTTTTTAAAAAATATTTTATCTCATCTCAGTGATTCTAGCTAAAAAGTCATACAATCTTTTTTTTTTCTAACCATACTGCTTAATATCACAGTTGTAAAGTAAATGTTTTGCTGTGAACAGCTGTACTACTTCAGCTGACAAAGCAAGCTGGCTGTATCCCCAGCACATTTCTTCACAAAATAGATCACCACCTCTGGTCCCATCCGAACAGCTGCTTGTGTTTTACCCTGATCTTAACCTGCTCCCCTGAGTTTAAACCTCCAGTGTTGTTTAGAGAGTGTTAGGATGAGATCAAGATGGGATTGAGATCTAGACACACACACACACACACACACACACACACACACACACACACACACACACACACACGCCTTTCTGGAGAGAGAAAAGCCTGCCTCCCCCTAGAGGCCACAAGGGTCTGATTTTTCAGTTACAGTGAAATTTCTTTTCTTGCCCCTTATTAAGAATTCTGTGTTCCTAATTTGCGTTTGGTACTTGTGTCCCTTTGCAGGGAGATCATAGATAACACCAGCAAAGAAAACGGGATTGACATCATTATGACTGATAGGACCTTCCACCTGATCGCTGAATCCCCAGAAGACGCCAGGTGAGGCGCTGTGCTGTCGACTTGGTCATAACTACATCCTCGCTCCTGTGCAGGCCCGGACATCACACGGATCACTCTTGAGCCTACTGGTGCTGAAAAGATTTTAGTTGATTTTCTAGTTGGGTTTTTCTCTTAGGATGGTTGAAGAACTGAGAGTCGGAAGAGATGGATGTACTTGTCTCCTGGGGACTCTCACTGGGCACTGTGTTCCATACAGTAAGCACACAGATTTCCAGCTTCACATGCCACTGGAGAGACCCCTTGTTATTTACACTCAGGCTTTTATTGTCACCAGCAGCATATGTAAATTGTGCTGCTACACACAGTTGAAAGCCACCCTCTGGAAGCTTCTGAGCTTTGAAAGGGAGCAGCTTCTCTTTGCTTAAGGGTTGAAAAAACAGGAACATTAACCCTTGGCCGTTCAAATAAATGCTAGGACTGTGGCGTTGGGAGGGTGCTTAAGGCCTTGATAGTGAAGAATTCCATCGGCTGGAAGAGATAGTTAACACTTAGGGAACTTACTATATTGCAGGCAGTGTTCCAAAATGCTTCACGTATATTAACTCATTTCATTCTCACAACAACCCTATAGAGGGTATCACCGTTATCCAGTTTTACAGAATAGGAGACTGAGGTACAGAGAAAAGGTAGTATAATCTGTAAAGTAACGCACAGTCAATTCTATTGAGTGGAGGCACGAAGCTTCTTAAGGAGCTTAGATTTTTGACTGAGCTCGGAGGACAGTGGTGTCCCTCATTGGCTGGGGCAAGTTGTCCGACTTTTCTGGACCTTGGTTTCCATCGTAGTGCTGAGATGTGGTACAAAATTAAGAAGAGCTGGTGTGTGCTTCTCTGTGTGATGCGTGGCAGGGTCACGCAGTGGAGCATCTGTCTCTGTTCCTGCTGCCCTGGGGGTGTATAGGGTCACGTTGGAGATGCCTGTCATCCACTCTGAGCAACGCCAGAAAATACCTTCTGATTTATGAGGCTGAGATCCTTTGGCCTGTCTTCATCAGTTTGCAGCTCAGAAAAATCACTAGAATCTTCTAGTGAGTTCTCGGGGCCTTTACGACCGACCCCGTGCCCTTTGAATGTTTCTGTGTTGATATAACACCATGGTAGCAGCATTAAGGGCAAAGAAAATAATTCTTCCCATGGGAACAAACTAAAACCCCACTTGGATCCATAAATTATGACACAAGCTGGAAAAACAAGCAGACCTGGAATTAGAGCCCCATCATTCCATCTGGGACTCCTAGAGACCACGTGTGGTTTTTTGTGGTCCAGGGAATGCCCACAGCTTTTACAGCTGAATTATAGGCCCAGCTGTCCTGTCTGTTTTGTGCCATAATGAACCTGCTAGATTTAACATTTGGAATATTTTAGCCAAGGACTTTTTGCCCTGACCAGTGGAACACATTTTTTAAAATTCCTTTTCAGATTTCAAGTTGCACTTGATTTAAGGGGCAAGATTTGTATTAAGGAGGTCACCTGTATAGATGGAAAGCACAGCAGATTTTATGTGGCTGTGTGTGTGTGTCTGATCCCATGTGGCCTGCATTTTGAAGGTTTGTGTTGTTCAGTATCTGATTTTGGATATTCTTGAGCTTTATAAAGCAATGACTGAAGTCTTGCCTTTGGGTTAACCAGAAGTGATGAACCAATTCATATCAAGATGTTTCCCTTGGTCTCCCTACGAGTCTGTATATGTTGAGTATTTTCAAGCTCTTGGTTACATCTTGCTCCTTCAGGAATCACAGGAGATAGATTTTAGTGCTTTGCTGTAAGTATCTTACATGACTTACCTTTAAATATAGGTATTAATTTTTTACTTAAATATCCCATTGGGTACCAAGTACTTTCTCCTATGCCTTAGTTATAGGAGTGTGTATACGTGTCTGATTAGCCCCCTCCAGGAGAAGGATGTCCTAGCATCTCTTTCACATTTGGTACCTCTCACTTTAGTTGCTTAATAAACGATGGATGGATGAACTGACACAGACGGATGGATATTCATGGTCATTTTCCTCAAGCACGTATTGTGTTTCTAGTTACATCATGACTTTTGTTCTGCTTGACTTTCCTGGAGTTGACATGTTTGCTTTTATTATCTGATTCTAATGTGGCTGCAAGTGAGAAAACTCATTTGAAGTGAAGATAGAAGAGTTCTCTGGTCAAAATAATTTTCTGCTTTCTACTCCAGGCAGTTGTTTTCTATTTCCAGCTCTCCTGTGATTTTATTCACTTAAGTGGAAATCCTATCAGGTGGTTGGAAACCCCACCTGGAAATGAGCAGGGGAAATAGACATCCAGTGGCCACCCTGAGATGATGCTCTTACGTTGGGCTTCTTACCTCGGAATTTAAAATTGAGAAGGCACTTGAATGTTCCCTAGGTTATAAATAATATCTTCAGTAAAGATCCTTGATCTAAGTGCGTGGGTAGAACTGAGGATTTCCTTTTTTGCTGCCAATTTCTCTAGGAACTTACCCTCATCATTATTAAATGTCTACGAAGGTCCTTGGGGCCAGAGGGAACGGGTCTTCCCACTGATCTGAAGTTGCATCAGATGGTACTTAAAGGCACCTGGGCTCTTTCTTCTAACTTCGCTCCTCGGTATTATGAAACCCACACGTACCCGTGAGGAGTAGACATATTAAAAGAAAGTTGCTCAGAGGGGATGTCGTTTTCCCAGAGGATGTGGAGAAGGGTGTCACTGTATTGCATGCAGAGGTTGGCCACCCCTTCACTGTTGCTCTCTCCTCCCCACAGCCAGTGGTTTAGCGTGCTGAGTCAGGTCCACGCATCCACGGACCAGGAGATTCGGGAGATGCACGATGAACAGGCAAACCCGCAGAACGCCGTGGTGTGTGAGCCTGGGTGGGGTGTGGAGGGAGGCGTCCTGCCAGAGGGACTGGGAATTTGTAGACAGTCTTTTTTTTTTTTTTTTTTTTAAATAAGAAATAGTATAATAATTAAAGAGAGAAATGGGAACATCTTGGTTAAAAATCATATAGAAAAACAGAGTAAATTATAGAAGATTGTAAGTAGTAAGAGATTACTATTCTCCCACCTCAAAAAAAATTCCAATTTTTATGAAACCGTGGAAGCCCGTTACACTTTTCTCCAAAGGATATAGTGAATTCCAAATTGTATTCTTTCTGACATCACTCTCCCAGGCACGTAAACAGAGCCACAAAATCATATTTCAGAGATAGTTTGATTTTCTCACAATTATAAAATTTGATGATAGATCATAGTGTAAATCAGAAAAGTTGTATGATTGAAAGAAGTTTGTAAACACCCTTCACTGAAAGTATTTTAGGAACAAGACAGAAAGATTCGTTTACACTTTATTTAATGAATGGACTGTAGATTTTGCCCTGTCTAGAGGCTGTCTGTGCTGAATGAAGGGGGACGTTTCCTTAGATAACTACTATTTTGCAGTGAACACACAAAGAAGGAGGCTTTTTTGTTTGCCTGTTTAGAGAGTCATCATCTAGGGGTGTTATCATGATGTGTGCTCTACTTGAATGGTTCTCTCAGTGTCTCTGCTTTTCACTTCTTTCCAGGGCACTCTGGATGTGGGGCTAATTGATTCTGTGTGCGCCTCGGACAGCCCTGATAGGTAAGCTCAGGTGTGACTCTTAACAAAAGTAACTGCTGGATACCTGCGTGCGCCCACAGGCTCTGTGCTCTGGGCTGGGGAATGACTCTAGGCTGTGTGTTCCCACCTGGTCAACCCCAGCAATCAGAGACTTCCTTCTTGGTACCCAGTTTGACCTCATCCGCAGTCTTCCTCTCTGGGTGTCTTTGGAGTGCGGCGGGCTGGAGGGGTCAGGAGTAGGGGAGACCTTGGAAACCTAATTTAGACAGTCATGCAGGGACAGACTTGGGACTCATGCAGGATGAAAATGCCTGTATCCCGGCACAGGGGTGGGTGTAGTTCCCCTTTCTAAAATTTAATAATGAATTTGAAAAGGATTTTGATGGTAATTTATATGTGGAATATTAATAAATTAAACCACAAACATTTATTTTCCTTGACATGCCTACCTTACCTGTGCCCTTAAAATAGCATGTGTTTGGTTCTGTTTTTTGAAGGCAGATCATCCTCGGTGACGGTCTCGGGGGTCTCTGTACCCAGTGACCTTCGTCTTTCCCATCTCTATTTTGCTTTGCAGCTTGGGAATTCTGAGTACGGATCAAAATTGACTTCTGCCTTCAATGACATAGCTTTAGAGAGAGAATAGAAATGTATTCAAATTGACAACAAGAATAGTGTCTCCTGGGCCGAGTGAGAATTCCGGGATGTCCATCGCCCCACCGTTGACGAAGGCTCTCCTGAACCATAGATTCTTTGTTTCTACTAGTCACCCTATACCTTCTCATACCTGGCTCAGGAACCTTTAACACGTGTGTGTCACGTCAGTAATTAAAGCCCAGATGCTTGTTCTGACAGTCAAGTTCTGATCTGCGTCTCTCTCCTCCTAAACCCCTACATCAGGCAGGCTGGGCACGTGACGATCCATGCGAGAACCTTCCATCCCTACCCAGGCTTTTCTCTCTTCCTCAAGTGCTCACCTTTTTTCCTTCCCAACTACAGAAAAATCTTGTTTAAGAGCCTATGAGAGACTCAGGGCATTGCCAGCTAAAAAGAGATGCAGGAGAAAGTAAATTTCCATTATTAGGTTATCCCTGCCTGGGAAATGCACCCTTGTCAGATTGCGTTGAAGGGATGGACCCAGGTGGCTCTTTGTACCAGGCATAATCAAGCGGATGAGATGTTCCACTTACACCTATTTACTGACCTCCTGTTACTGGTATCTGACATTGCATTACCCACCCACAGAAATATTATCCAAAGCCATACCCAGAGGCAGGAAGAAATTTACTTTGGAGAGGCATCAAAAAAAAATTTTCCCTCGCAGTCACCTTAGTTAGCCTTCCTGGAACTGAATTTCATCTGGAAAGTTCAGCATTAAGAAATGTTTTCCCTTCCAGGACCTTCAGAATGTGTTGCTCCAGGTTTAAAGGTTAATGAGGCATAAAATAAATCCTACAGAAATGAGCAAGGTTTGCCTTAACGTAAAATACACATAGCACTGCCGTTTTTATCCCTGTGACCCATAAGCTGGGAAAAAGGCATTTTGTCTTGGGTCAGACGGAGGTGGTGATTTCAGTGGAGCTAAGAGGTTTTGCTTCCTTCTCGCCCCACTGCTCAGACCCAACTCATTTGTGATCATCACGGCCAACCGGGTGCTTCACTGCAACGCAGACACGCCGGAGGAGATGCACCACTGGATAACACTGCTGCAGAGATCCAAGGGGGACACCAGAGTGGAGGGCCAGGAATTTATAGTGAGAGGTGGTGCCACCGACGCTTTTTTTACTTGGAGTCCTGTTTTCATTTACACGGATATCTGCCACGTTTCCATTTTGAGCCACTTTTCTGAGTAATTTTGCCTCTTGACATGGTTAAAAATCATCAAATAAGAAATGATCGTGGCCGTTTGTAGCAGATATATAGAAATCTGACCCATTTGTAAGCCAGGTGCAGATGGTTACCTGGTATGTGAAGTTTCTCATCCTAGTTTTGAGCTGACATTTCATTCTTTCTTTCCAGGGTGGTTGCACAAAGAAGTGAAAAACAGTCCGAAGATGTCTTCACTGAAACTGAAGAAACGGTGGTTTGTGCTAACCCACAACTCCTTGGATTACTACAAGAGCTCGGAGAAGAATGCTCTGAAGTTGGGTACCCTGGTCCTCAACAGCCTCTGTTCAGTCGTCCCGCCGGACGAGAAGATCTTCAAAGAGACAGGTAAGCGGTGTGGTGTGCTCAGGACTGGCTGGGCCTGAGACATGGCCTGTCCAGTCATAGGAGGTGTGGGTTTGCTCGGAGCGAAGGAGTGAGCTTCCTACCTGGGGTGCTTACGTTCCCCACCCCCACAAAAAAAAATCTCTTTTGCTGATTTATCTTTTGAGGCTGTCCGTGGTTAGCTATGTGAACACTTGATATGTAAACCATAGTAAAGGGGTCCTGATTTATTGGGTTGCAGAAAGATTCTTCTAAGGGCAAGGAGATGTAAACAGACAGAAGTTCTCCTACAGGAAGCCTTATTTTTCTATGCCTGTGTTTTTGTCCTTCTCACCGTTGTACCGTGAGAGTCATAATGCAGCTTAAAAAAGGTAAACCCTGACTGTCGGTGAACATAACCTAGCATAATAAAAAGTGGTCACGTAAGATTTTTTTTTTCCCCTTTCGATATTACAAAAGGTGTTTCTAGGTTGTTTATTTTGATTTTTTGTTGCTAGTCGTGATTTTGTGCTTTTGAAATACAGTTCCTCCATTCCAAAAACTACTCATGTATTTTTTTACTGTAGTCACTGCATTCCACTTTCGGCTGGTGTCTGAACACCTGGACTGCTTGCTTGACACAATGGTTTCTTTTGAAGGGAGAATCTAAAGGAAAGGAAGACAAGGAACAGGAAGGGAAAAAGAGAGTCAGCAATCTGAGGGGAGAGTTTTCACTCTTGTTCCAGAGCCTTGAACTGGACTTTAGTTTACGCCTGTTCCTTCTTTGAGAGCAGGCGTTACTAATTATATATTTATCATAATTCTGGGCTTATCATTTTAATGTTTGTCTTCCCTTCGTAACTGTAAATTCCACGTGTCTTTGGGTACCTAGTGCAGGGCAGGGCACGTGGAGGAAATCAGCAAGTAGCTATTGAATTAATAAAGGGGCTCAGGTGGAGATGGCCTGGGTGCTGGACTTCTGGGACTCCGGTACGGGGACAGTACCCTGGTCCCCCAGGTTCATGTGTGTGTGTGTGTGTGTGTGTGTGTGTGTGTGTGTGTGTGTGTGTGCGTGTGCGTGTGTGCGCACACGCGCGTTGCTGTTGCAGGCTACTGGAACGTCACCGTGTACGGACGCAAGCACTGCTATCGGCTCTATACCAAGCTGCTCAACGAGGCTACCAGGTGGTCCAGCGCCATTCAAAACGTGACGGACACCAAGGCCCCGATCGACACCCCAACCCAGCAGCTGATTCAGGATATCAAGGTGAGAGCGAGGGAGCCCAGCTCATAGTGAGTCACAGTAGCTCACAGATTCTCACCACGGGAACATCAAGACGTTTCTGTAATCAAAACTAACTCTTAGTTAATTTCGTGTTCGTGTATATCCTGGCTTTTAAAAATCTAAATGCTAGATCGCATTTAGAAAATGCAAAAATTGACGTCAAGTTGAAATTTGACACTAAAATTATCTTGTCTCTGGGGAGGTGTTACGGATCGCCACTGAGGCAAACCTGATTGTAGAGCTGTGTAGGCGGAGGGACAGTGGTCTGTAATTTGGGGTGTGGGGCTCCCCAGTCACAGGGACGTGGTGTGATCTGTGTTGGGGACAACCTGCATGTCACAGGTTCCACTTGAGCCCAGGTTGGGGACCTTCTAGAAGTAACACAATAATTCTACTTTCACTGCAGTTTCTAGATCACACAAGTGGATTCACTAAGAGGCCACATGGGTCTAGAAAGCTTGGAATCCTTATCAGGTGCCCCCAAACTCACAGAAGCAGCTCCCAGGTCTCTGGACCAGCACTGAACTTGTTCAGCTGTAATTCCCTGCTTATAAAGATTAGTGGCTGTGAGTGTATATCGAATGAATGAACAAGCAAACGAATGAACCATTAAATGGCAGCCACGAACAAGGATCACGGCGCTCATTTTCCAGGCATGGAAACGGAGACATGGGATATTCTGGTTGCATTGCTCACTTAGCTGGTCAGCCCCTGATGCAGACGCAGGTCAAGGGAATTATTTTTATTCTGTTCCTCCAAGTTATCCATGTAGGCAGGTTCCCTACGCAAAGGAAAGAGCCAGAGCTGTGACAGAAAAGATGCCAGAATGATAGTGAGGCGGGTACTTATTTACTGATGTACATCAAAGGAAGTAAGCTAATTAGATCCAGGAGGCAAACCGCGCCTTTTGTAAAGGTGGGAGAGGGTCTCATATATCGGTAGTATATTATTAACCACCAAATTCAAGTCAGCCTCTTGATTCCAAAATGACATGTTTTCTGGGTGTTTGGAGCCAAATTCCTGCAGGTCAGTTATCCTACAAACTGCAGAGCTGTCCATGGAGCCCGAGGAGCTTGAAACTAATAATGTCATTTCTAGTCTTAAAAAAATGAATTTGTTGAAGCTTTCTTGTGAAAAAGGAGAGAAAAACACATATCAGCTGAACTTCCTCTTCAAAGCTATATCTTATTTACCCGTATATTTACTAAGTCATTGGAAATCAGACGTTAAAGAGTAAATAGAGTTTTAAATGTTGAAACAGTGCTTCTTAAGAAATGAGACAAATATATTTACTAATTCATTTGAAATCAGACATTAAAAGAGTAAATAGAATTTTTGGATATGAAGCAATGCTTCTTAAGAAATGAGACAGGTTGCCCTAAATAAGTCCATACCAATTTTTTAAGTGATTAAAACATATTTCTTTCTGGTTTTCAATTGGGTATTATTGAAAAAGTTTCATAGCAGAAATGAACTTGCCACGATAGAATGATTCATTTCCTCTCCTCCAACTTTTCTGTTGATTTAAAGTTCTAAAAGTAACTTTGGCTTTTTCAGATCCCAAATTAATGCTTTAGGAACATAAATACATGATGAAATTCTCTGAGAGGAGCTCTTAAATTTCAGGAGTGAGAAAGGAGGCCCAAGGAAGAACAGTCTCGCTGATAATGTATTAACGCGTCATTTTCAGGGGGAGGATACAAAAGACCAATGAGAGAGCTAGCAAAATGTGTTTTTAAAATGAATTATAGACAAGGATGACATGATTTGGCCAAATGATTTATGGCTAAATAATTAGCAAGAAAAGTTCAATTTTTTTCAGTATATATAATTTCCAGAGAGAAGATTTTTCAATAACATGGGAAAATATGCAAATCAAAGAAAGAGAATGAGCTGTGTAAGAAAAATGTGTGTGTGTGTGTGAGTGATTTGTCATCAAGCGTGGCTTGCGGGTATCTTCATGCTTGAGATGATTAATGCTGGATTCCCACCTCCATCCCTAGACTACAGGTGTTTTGTGACTTGTGAAAAACATTCTCGTTCAGGAGGATGCAGATGGCTTTGTCCTTTTACATGTACGTTTCTTACGATAAGCTCGTGGGCTTTCCCTAACGGCTCTGTTCTTCTCAAGGAGAACTGCCTGAACGCGGACGTGGTGGAGCAGATCTATAAGCGGAACCCTATCCTGCGCCACACCCACCGGCCCCTGCACTCCCCACTCCTGCCCCTGCCCTACGGAGACATCAACCTCAACCGTGAGTCCCGAATTCCTCCTGGGCCCGGGACACTGTGCTGTGGTTTCCCTGTTAACTCTTTAGCTCTATCATATTAGCGTTAGTTGGTTATAGTGATGTCCGTGTTGTTGTATTAAAAAACATGCCAGCACGCCCCAGGAGCGCAGAGTACCCTTAATCTATTGGAGAACCAGATCCTAAACAGTTGTCTTGCATGTCAAATGCGGAACCTGCTTGGCAGCAGACCAGCTTTTCAGTAAGTATTATTGCACAGTAAAATAGCTCAGTTGCTTGTGCGCCTCTGTTTGGCTGTTCGAGTGTCCAGAGCAGGTGGTGGGCACTGCATCCTGAAGTAGCTCTGGTCCCCATTCCTGCCTCCTGTCTGCTGCTCAGATTGTACCTTCTCCAAAGCCTCGTGTGACTCGTGTTTGTTGTGCTTCTCCTAGTGCTCAAAGACAAAGGCTACACGACCCTTCAGGATGAAGCCATCAAGATATTCAATTCCCTGCAGCAGCTGGAGTCCATGTCTGACCCTACTCCCATCATCCAGGGCATCCTCCAGACGGGGCACGACCTCCGCCCTCTGCGAGACGAGCTCTACTGTCAGCTCATCAAACAGACCAACAAGGTGCCCCATCCGGGCAGTGTGGGCAACCTGTGCAGCTGGCAGATCCTAACCTGCCTGAGCTGCACCTTCCTGCCCAGCCGGGGGATCCTCAAGTACCTCAAGTTCCACCTGAGAAGGTACGAGTGGCCCGGGCGGCGCTGCTCACGTTGGAGTGCGGTGGACACAGTTCAGATAAGTTGGACCTGGAACAGAAGGCACCTTGTGTGGGTCGGGCTCCTAGGTCACCCGAGCTGACTTACGGGGCACAGACGACCTTTTTCCCTCTAAGCCACACGGGGCTGATCCAGGGACAGGTCCCTTTGGGTGTAGTGTCCTGAAGTGTAGGACGTTGATAAATTTAATTACCACTACTCTGTATGGACAGGGAAAAAAGAAAACAAGCTTGGATATTTGTTCCAGATCGAACAGGTAGAGGCTGTCTGATTCAGCTTCTGCTTAACTGTGGAAAAAGAATTTTCATGGCAGTAGTATGAGGCACGTGGCCCTTTCAAATCTAATAGCTCTGCAGAGGTCAGCTAGTAGCAGAAGCTGCTCCCGGTCATACTTGGGCTCTTTGGTCTTTGGATTTTCTCTCTCTCTTCTTTTTTTTTTTTGGTCCTGAAACAGCACAGGGTGAGCTAGGGAAGCGGCTAGCGTTTGCTCTGCACTGGGACCCCATTCACCGTGTTGGTCTACAGCACGTTGAAGCCGCCCGGTTCCCCGTAGCCAGCCGTCCTCAGATCTTGCAATTAACAGTTAGTGTTTGGCTCCTAGGATACGGGAACAGTTTCCAGGAACCGAGATGGAAAAATACGCCCTCTTCATTTACGAATCTCTCAAGAAAACCAAATGCAGAGAGTTTGTGCCTTCCCGAGATGAAATCGAAGCGCTGATCCATCGGCAGGAGATGACGTCCACAGTGTATTGCCACGGCGGTGGCTCCTGCAAGATCACCATCAGCTCCCACACCACAGCCGGGGAGGTGAGGGAGAGGCCCAGCTGCCCACGTGCTTACTTATGTCAGGAAAACTGGGCGCAGTTAGGCTGACTGTCGTGCACAGTTGCGGCTGGCATGGTGCAGCTGCTCAGTAACCAAGGAAACAGACGTAATCCTGCTAATCCAAGAAGCAGTCGATACCTAGTAGAGATTGCGGACCTGACTCAGATACGTCTGCTCTGACAAGGGTTTAGCCTCTCACTTCTGCAGTGTTTTTCTTTTTGCCACACAAATATCTAGCATGTTGGGTGAACATGTTTTCATTTTTCCTTCTTTTTTTCAATTTAAACTTAGTACCATAAAACCAATTGGCTAAAAGGAATAGTGCAGTAAAACCCGGAAAAGCTGGTGTAGCAGAGATGTCAGTGGAAATTGCTATGAGTTTGTGAATTTATCAGGCAAACGGGCTTTAGTTTTCATACGCTTACGGGTTTGCAAGAAACCGGCCGGCATCTGCCCCTAGCTGTGGGCAAAATAACCTGTGTTCTCTTTGGCAAGGAAGAGAGAGGACTGATATCGAGAGAACCAGGGAAAACAGCACCTTGGAGATTCCGTACACAACAGTGTTGGGAGGTTGCTTGGACCCTCACTTTTGCTGGCAGCTCCCCCTGGGTTCTGATGAAGGCATATTCTAGAAGCACAGCTTCAGAAGCTGAAGTCCCCGTGTCTTCCAGGTGGTGGAGAAGCTGATCCGAGGCCTGGCCATGGAGGACAGCAGAAACATGTTTGCACTCTTTGAGTACAACGGACACGTCGATAAAGCCGTCGAAAGCCGGACCATTGTAGCAGATGTATTAGCAAAGTTTGAAAAGTAAGTTCCTTCTCCCTGAAGTGCCAGCCGATTAGAGGCAGGAGGGTTTGAACTTTGATTCCATTTTTGGCTTCAGGGTACCTTTGAGTTCATCTCATTTTACCTGTGTTAAAGCATATATTTAATTTCTCATCTCTCTCTGCTGCCTATTTCCCTTGATTCCTAGATAGAGCCACTGTCTCAAATAGGATTCACCCCGTCATTGATCCTCTACCCCATTCTTCTCTCCGTGCCCTGCTGTCACCCTCATCTTGGAATTTTCTGATTCTCAGATTTTAACTTGTCATTAGCTTTGAAGCTGGACGAGTGGACAGAAGCCAACTTATAAACTCTTCAAACTGCATTTTGTATCTCTTGGACCTACAATATTCACATCCCCCAAGTAACACAGAAGATATTCCTCCTTTAGCATGATGCCAGTACCAATGACGAGACTCCAGCAGGGCTGGGCCCTGCCCCTCCCCAGCTGCATAAGGGGGCAGGAGTAGCTTTAACTAAGAAATTGGGCTTGCCTGGTGGCGCAGTGGTTGAGAGTCCGCCTGCCGATGCAGGGGACGCGGGTTCATGCCCCGGTCCGGGAAGATCCCACATGCTGCGGAGCGGCTGGGCCCGTGAGCCATGGCCACTGAGCCTGCGCGTCCGGAGCCTGTGCTCCACAACGGGAGAGGCCACAACAGTGAGAGGCCCGCGTACCGCAAAAAAAAAAAAAAAAAAAAGAAAAGAAAAAAAAGAAATGTGTCAGGGGACCAAGAGGTTTAGAACAGCCCCAAACTTCCAAGTCCCAGAGGAAGTGACCTCCTCTCCTCAAGGTGGGCCTGGTCTAAGGGCTTTGTTGGAAATAAACCAAAATGCGATGGAGGGGGAGAGGGATATTCCTACTTTCTGTTAACATAGCCTCCCAAATGTTCATGTCAATTTTTATAAATATTATTATAGTTTGCGAGTCGGCAAAGGGAATGAAGGAATAGGCTTTGTTTCTTTGCTTTCTATGTGTAGCTAGGACTAACCAGACTGGGACACTCGGGGAAATACTTGTTAGCTCGGTTTACCTGAAGGCTGCCTGTTTGTTGTCTTAAAGTAAAACTAGGATGAAAGTGTGTTTTTCACCTCTGGGGAAATAAAATTAGCAGGGAACTCTGGTAAGCTTCACGCTGGCTCTATTTTCTCTCCCACCATCCCCATCTCCACCCTCTCTGTTATCTGAGCACAGACAGGATGTCTGAATCCTTGCCAAGAATACACCATATGCAGTGAACTCCCTGTGGGTCACCCATGGCCCATTTCTCATTTTGCTTTCTGAGTCTCTCTCAACTTCCATCTGTAGGCTGGCTGCCACATCAGAGGTGGGTGACCAGCCCTGGAAATTCTACTTCAAACTTTACTGCTTCCTGGACACAGACAACGTGCCAGAAGACAGCGTGGAATTTGCGTTCATGTTTGAACAGGTACACGGAGCTCTTAGGCTCCTTTGCAGACAAGCAGGGGTGAAACCCGTTCATACCCCTCGTACGTTAACTGCTAGTTCTTGGAAATCACACGTGGAAGTAGAATTCCCAGCGTGGACAGGTTCAGCTGCTCTTTCATTCATTTGTAGAAGGAAACTTCTACACGTATTATATGAACTCCTGGGCCAGGAACTGTTCTAGTTGGGACAGGGGAGAGGGTACGGGGGGAGCAATAAGAAATAAGATAGATATACGTGTTCAGTGGTATCCATGCGACGGAGAACCTTAAGGCGGCACGGGAGGGTTAGGGTACAACTTTAAGGAAGGTGGCCTTTGGTGGAACAAGGGAGCAAGCCAGGCGGGCGTGGTGTCGCACAGCCATGCCTGGCCCATAGCGCCACTGACCGCCTTGTTACAGGCCCACGAAGCCGTCGTCCACGGCCACTACCCGGCCCCCGAGGAAAACCTGCAGGTCCTGGCTGCCCTGCGGCTGCAGTACCTGCAGGGGGATTACACGCCCCACGCCCCAGTGCCGCCCCTGGAGGAGGTCTACTCGCTGCAGAGACTCAAGGCCCGCATCAGCCAGTCCACCAAGAGCTTCACACCGTGTGAGCGGCTGGAGAAGCGCCGCACGAGCTTCTTGGAGGGGACGCTGCGCCGGAGCTTCCGGACGGGGGCGGCAGTGCGGCAGAGGGCAGAGGAGGGGCAGATGCTGGACATGTGGGTCAAGGAGGAGGTCTCGTCTGCGCGGGCCAGCATCGTCGGCAAGTGGAAGAAGTTTCAGGGGATGAGCCAGGAGCAGGCCATGGCCAAGTACATGGCCTTGATCAAGGAGTGGCCTGGATACGGGTCGACGCTCTTTGATGTGGAGGTGAGAGCTGCCTGCTGCTTCTCGGACCGGGTTGCACTGGGGTCTGTGCAACCACCACGGTCAGGTTCCTGGGGAAGGGAGGACCTGGTGGAACACTTGGCTCTCTCACCCTCTCTCTTTAGAGCCCCCAAATTTTACCCTTCACACCCGCCACACACCCAAAGTTTTCTTCCTCCTTTACAGTAAATGCTCTCGTAATGTTAAAAGTGAGTGGAAAATTAAGGTGTCATCTATTCAATAATTTCTGATTCTTTCTTATTCAAGCTATAGCCCCAACGAAAAAGTGCTGGTAAAAATCTGCATTAAAGTTTAAAAAAAAATTTTTTTTAGAACTGTGTCCATGAAATTAGAAATTTTGGATATCCTTGAATTTTACATTTATATCTTTTTCCCATGACTGTTTGAAGGGAAGAATTTCTGTTTCACAATTTGAATTTGGCTAAACTCACATCAACCCAGTACTGATTCATATCCTTTTTTTTTTTAACATCTTTATTGGAGTATAATTGCTTTACAATGGTGTGTTAGTTTCTGCTTTATAACAAAGTGAATCAGCTATACATATACATATGTTCCCATATCTCCTCCCTTTTGCGTCTTCCTCCCACCCTCCCTATCCCACCCCTCTAGGTGGTCACGAAGCACCGAGCTGATCTCCCTGTGCTATGCGGCTGCTTCCCACTAGCTATTTTACTTTTGGTAGTGTATATATGTCCATGCCACTCTCTCACTTTGTCACAGCTTACCCTTCCCCCTCCCCATATCCTCAAGTCCATGCTCTCGAGTGAAGTAAGTCAGAAAGAGAAAAACATATACCATGTGCTAACACATATATATGGAATGTAAGAAGAAAAAAAAAGGTCATGAAGAACCTAGGGGTAAGACGGGAATAAAGACACAGACCTTTTTTTTTTTTAAGTTGACCATTTATGGAAAGAAAATCTTACTAATGATTGAGATCAAGGCTTGGCAAACTGCAGCCCGTGGGCCAAATCCTGCCTGCCTCCTTTTTTGTAAAAAAAAGTTTTATTGCCACACAGCAGGGCTCACTCCTTTACATATTTTTCTCTGGCTGCTTTTACACTGAAATGGCAGAGCTGAGTACGTGTGACAGAGACCACAAAGCCTAAAACATTCACTGTCTGTCCTCTAACAGATAAGTTTGCCAACGCTTGGTCTAGATAAGCCAGCCCTTGGTCTGTTTTTCTTATGATCATAATCGTTCAGCATGTTATCCGATGACTTTTAAACGAAGCTCTGTAAAAATCTAAATGTTGATCATATATTCCAAGATCCTTTCATGACTTTTCATTGGATGCTCTCTTTGGGTTGGTTGGCTGGTTGATTGATTCAGTTACATTTGTTTTTAAGTATAAATCAGATGCTTTGTACAGGTACCTCCTCTTTTGTGTCACCAGTGTGTACCCCTCCTGATTCCCATGGCCCTGTGTTGTCATCCCCTACAGCCAGCCCGGCTCTTATTTTCCTCCACTGACCCATGCAGGAAGGTCTGTTGTTAAACCAATGAGATCGACCACCATACACACTTAAGGTCATTGCGGCTCCTTGTCACGAGACGTGTTTTCCAAGAGGAGCCCAAACCGCTCAGCACAGATTGGGAGAATTTCCCTCTGTGATCCTAGGTTTTGTATTTGAAGAATAATCATCCAAAACAGGAAGGGGAGGCAGAACTAGAGATAGAAGAGAGTAGCCCTGGCTCGGGCTGCTTGATTCACTGGGGAATCGCTGTCAAGTTCCACGGCTACGGCCACCTCCGCGTAGCTAATCCAGATGGCCAGGAGAGTGATGATGTTGAGAGGTGGAGAGTCCAAGCAAGGTGTTGGATTTACCAAGTAGGATTCCCCAAATGCACAGGATTGATCAGCTGGTCAGAAATCCATCAAGGCCGCCAAAGAGCCACCATTTCTCATATCTTGTATTTCAATGCCCCCAGCATAAGGACACGCTGCATGCACTCAGCATTCTCTGCAGAGTGCTGGACTCAAAGCCTCTCTTGTGGTTTCTGTGTTCTGTTTCTAACTTTTATGATCTCTTGCCCTAACTCTTGCCCCGCAGTGCAAGGAAGGAGGCTTTCCCCAGGACCTCTGGCTGGGCGTCAGCGCAGACGCCGTGTCTGTCTACAAGCGCGGGGAGGGGAGACCGTTGGAAGTCTTCCAGTACGAGCACATTCTCTCCTTCGGGGCCCCCCTGGCCAACACGTACAAGATCGTCGTCGATGAGAGGGAGCTGCTCTTTGAAACCACTGAGGTAAGAGGCAAATCTTTCATCCGTGGCCTTGACAAAATAGGAAAACCGCACCCCGTTTCCTGATGCCTTTGACCAAGTAATTTTATTTGGATGTTTCGCTTTTAAGATATAGGAAGATACAGCATGGTGCGCCTTCCCCAGCTGCAGGTTTCTCACAGGCCAAAATCTGACAGCCCCACATTTGTTCTGTGTACCTCTGCAACAGAGAAATCTGGTTCCCTTGTACCCTTGTAGGAAAAGAAGAGAAAGGGAAGTGATGTAGAGGTCCTATATATACATATATACATACATATATATAGCTTGGCAATAAAGCCTTGTGAAACTTACTAGACGAGGTGGCAGTGGATCACAGCTGTGAGACGTGGGTATGGCAGTGTCCACGGAGCCGGAGGGAGCGAACGGTAGAGTGTCCTGGACAGAGCTAATTCTAGCTGACAGAAAACACCTCTATATATTTGTGCCATCCCGCTCCAAAGCGTAAAATGTAGTGATAATAATAACGATCATACAAGAAGCCTGTTGAGGTCTCCACATAGGGAGCTGCTAACAAGCAAAGGTGGGAAATGGGCAGGAGTCACACGCTGCCCGTTTGGCTGTTGGTGTACAGTGATGGAGAGGAGATGCTGTGCAGGAGGGTGGAAAGAGGTGGGGCTTTGACTGGGGGGCCCCAGGCGCCAGGCTGCCGGGTTTGCACAACTCCAGTAAACAGCGCGGAACTGCCATGGGCTCTCGGTGTGTGATGTGTAACAACAGTGCTTTTACAAACAGTGTGGGGTGGGATTGGAAGGGAAGAGAGATCAGGGAAATGGGAGCCAGTTAGGATGCCTTCACAGGGACGCAGGCCAGCCATCAGGAGGGACGGGCCAGAAGGGGAGGCAGTGAACGCACCATGAAATAGCTACTGCTGGACTCTCAGAACTGGCAGGGAACAGAACGGGCACACGAGGCTCTGCCAGCTCCTCGGGCCTCAGCTCTGTGTCTCCAGCTGCATCACGAGGTTTTGACCAGCACGATAGGATGCAATCTTTAAAAGCTGTGATTGTGGGCTCTGTCGTGTACCTGTACCTTCAGTGGGGACGGTGATCCCAGCCCTGATCCTCCCCACACACTGTAGTGTCACCTGCTGGGGGGCTTTCTGTCTTGCAAAATCTGACGGTTTTACGTCAGGCAACCACCAGGTGGCACACGTCATACGTGGAAAGGCCACGAGTCCCCCTTCTACCCAATGAGGAATAGGGAAAAGCAGCTCTAACTCTTGGCTTCCTACACAGCCTGCGCCGTGGATTCGCACGGCAGGCTGGTGGCTTTTGCTGGGAGGACGGGCCCCCGCTTGCGCGCACTGGGCAGAGGATGTCTGGTTGTTAGCCTGGGTCCCCTGGCCCCTCAGAAACTTGTGACCGTGGGCCGATTCTGCTCCCCCGGCAGGTGGTAGACGTGGCCAAGCTCATGAAAGCCTACATCAGCATGATCGTGAAGAAGCGCTACAGCACCTCGCGCTCCGTAAGCAGCCAGGGCAGCTCCAGGTGAAGGTGGCCGTGGGTCCACGTGAATTGAGCATCTCCACGTGCCGCCCCCTCGGCCCCAGCCGGCTCCTGCGCCTGCAGCCCAAGGCGAGGCTGCCCAGGCTTTCCAGAAGCCCCTTGTCGGAGGGCGGTGTCTCGGGGGACCTTTCATCCTGTCCACTCCAGTGATCAGTGTCTCAAGCTGTCGACCCAGTTTCCAAAGCTTTACTTCTTTTAGACGACACATGCCTTAAAAAGAGAGGAAACGAAACCCACGCTGCCACCAAAGCAGCCAGAAGTGCCTTAACTTGTGGAACCGACACTAATCCACCTTAACTGTGCTACTGAAGAGAAATGCTTTCCCTCCCTTTTAGGGAAGACTTGCTAAGCTTGAGGGGGGTGGAGGGGGGGCGTTGATCCATCTATTCTGCACTAACCTCCCAGCTTGATTTCCCCCGGGAAGGAAGGTGAGGGAGTGGGGAGTGGGGACGGAGGGAGAGCAAGAGGACGACGGTCTATTTTAGTTGGAGCGCTGCTGGCAGCCTTCCTCATTGGACGTATATTAACTTTTTCTGTTTCATCTTTTAAGTGCATGTGCCTGCCCGTGCACGCATGTGTCCATAAACCCATCACTTTCATCATTGTTCATGAGCATTGAAAGCAAAGGGAAAGAGGATGTGCAATGGCGTAACGTCTGTATATTTTAATAGTTCAGAGCGAGAGTCGTCAGCTGTTACTTTACAAGGTGGTTTTATTAACAACCCGGAATCCTGGAGTTTCCTGTCTTTGCTGTATTCCGAAAGCCACATTTTGACTCCAGTTTTGTTTCACGTGTAGCAAAGTCTGCAATCTCTGTCTGCTGTGTTACAAACAGATATGCAGCCTACAGATAACTGTATTTATAAACCACTCTTAAACAGCTGGCTCCAAGGCTGTTTTTAGAACCGTATGAAGGCATTTTGGAGTCATTAGTTTCTATGAGATTTAAGTTAAAAAATGTTTCTTGGAAGGTTAGCTCGTATCACTCTGGGTAGGTTGCAACATAACCATGTTGGAATATGGGGGAAAGATGCTACCTTCCTTGAAAGCATAACACATGAGTGGATCTTTAAAGGACCCTGACGTTCAATGCTGAGGTTTTAATAAAATACACACCTATTTTATCCCACGTGTATAATGGTGGTCTGAACAAGGCCCCTGTAAATAAATCAGCATTTATGACCAGAAGAAAAATAATCTGGTCTTGGACTTCTATTTTTATACAGAGAAGTTGTAAAGACTTAGGCCAACTAAGTCTACCCACAAAGAAAAAGGAAAGTTGCCTTACCCCTATGGACAGCCATGCGGAATCATTGTTTGTTGGCTCAAGAAAGTCTGACAATAAAAGATATTAGTTAACGTGCAGTGTAATTTCTTTATGGGGCAGCTCTAAATACCATATGGACTTTGTTTTTGCTGGGTTTTGGTTTTAATGCTTTGGGCTTCAAAGGGTTGAAGCTGTATGTTTCATGCACTTGATCACCAGGTCTAAAAGCAAACACATGTAGACATCTCAGCTGCTTTTTTAGACACAGAGCGTGACTCCAAGAAAGCTGAGAAGGTAAAAGACCAGGTTCGATGAAATCACAGAAGTCTAAGGACTTGAATTGTGGGTGTCGGAGCGCCCCCTGTAGCTGAGCCCCAAGATGCCTGATGGCGAAATCATGGTCCTGCATCCACTGGCAGCCCTGATCGCTGTGAGCACAATACAGGGGGAGCTTGTTTAGCGACCCATTTACCCAAAGAACTAGCCGGGGACGTGGGTCTCACCTGCACGGGCTCCTCGGCCGGACACAGCACGTGAACAGTCCCCTCTGTCCCTCTCTAAGCGCTGTGTGTCCATGTGTCTGTGTGTCTGGGAGACCCCTCTTCCCACTCCACAGGGACTGGGAGACGACCTGAAGCCAGGGGCTGCCCCAGCACCTGTGGCCTCGAGGTGACGAGAGGGAAGGTGAGCTAAGACTCGGATATTTTCTTGTCCTTGTTTTCATTTCAGGCCCTGCGAGCAGCTGGCAGAAGTGCCTTTCCCACTGCCCACCACTCAGGATTCCCTCTGTAACTTCTCACACCCCGCAAGGCTGCCCCGCACCCCCAATTACAGATGAGGAATTAGGCAGAGAAAAGCAAAGCAACTCCGCTAAGGCGTTGCAGCAACACCAGAGCTAGGACCCAGGTCTCTTTACACAAAGGCCTTTCCTCGTCAACAGCTTCATTGTAACATTTTATTTAGAAACAATTATAGATTCACAGGAAGTTGCCATGAAAGTAAAGAGAGGCCTGTACACCCTTCACCGGGTGTGTCCCCAGTGGTAACATCTTACACAACCGCAGAAAATACCACAACTAAGAAACTACCACTGACTTTTCTTCCATCCACAGAGTTTATTCTGATATCACCAGGTTGACACGTACTCGTTTGTGGGTGAGATTAATAGGTTTGAACCGGGCCCGTGGAGCAATTTTGAGCCCGCTTATTGCAGAGAAAGGCATCAATATGAAACATGGCATCGCTGCAGACTTAGAAACCTAGTTGTTTTTTCATTTGTCTTCATTTTTAATTCTTTTGAAAGAGGATACACATAGGTGAGGTTTTTTTTAATTCAAACAGTGGGAGTAAAGTGACTTTTCCTCCCAGCCATGATCCCCGGTTTACCCATTTTCCTTCCCCAGAAACAGCTATTTTTACCATTTTCTGGAATATCGTTCCAGAAATGTTTCGAGCATGCACTCACATAAATATTCCCATCCCCTTCCCTTTTAAAAAATACATAAAAGCATAAATTCTTTTGCACCTTGCTTTTTTCCCCAGAATATTTTAGATGTGATTCCACGTGATACCTCTAGAGGCGCCTAATCCTTTTTGTGTGCTAGACAGCTTTGGAGAGAGGAAAGAAAAAAGAGGCCCCTTGATTTCTCTCTTAAAATAGTTCAGAAATGTAAGAAAGCAAACTCTTATTTATAAGACTTTATACTCAGCACCTTAAGTTGAGATCACATATACACTTATAGTAAAATTCTGTATTTAATCTATCTCATCCATTGGGATCTTTGATATATTCTAGAAGTACGTGTATGTCTACTGGGTATAAAATTACGTGCTCTAGAGAGCATGAAAATCCTCACCCACCAAAGCTTACTATCTAATAGGGACCAAAACAAGTGCACGGAAAACTAAAGTTAACCAGCACCTTTATGCCTGTTTTGTACAATTGACCAGAGAAGCATCATTGACATGAGGGGAAATATTGGACCTGGATTCGAGATTTGGCATTGCGATTTTCGGAGTATATAATTTTGATCTTTTAGGTCAGGGGTCAGGAAACTACAGCCCAAAGGCCAACCAGCTTTTTTTTTTTTTTTTTTTTTTTGCCGTACACGGGCCTCTCACTGCTGTGGCCTCTCCCGTTGCGGAGCACAGGCTCCGGATGCTCAGGCTCAGCGGCCATGGCTCACAGGCCCAGCCACTCCGCGGCACGTGGGATCTTCCCGGACCGGGGCACGAACCCGTGTCCCCTGCATCGGCAGGCGGACTCTCAACCACTGCGCCACCAGGGAAGCCCCCCAACCAGCTTTTTAAAGTTTTATTGGAACAGATCTCTACCTGTTGATTTGTGCGGTGTCTAGAGGTGTGATTGCCCTGCAACAGCAGAGTTGACCATTTGTGACAGGACCTCCTGCAAAGCTGAACGTATTTACTCTCTGGGCCTTTGTAGAGTTTGTAGACCCCTGTTTTAGATGATTATACAAGTATACCATCTCCTTTATAACCAATCGTTGGCTCTAGAATTTTGATTCCACACGTTAGGCAAGGAATATGGTCTGCAGGTTGGAGATGGTTGCTTTGTGTTTCTTGTCAACTATATTGAATGACCTCCCTGATTTCCCTCCGTGCATTTCTCATCATAGATTGGCTTAGCATCACCTCTCGTTTCTACTTGATCAGTTCCCAGATTTTGACTAGAGCTTCTCCAGGACAGAAACTGTCTTCCCCACACACACCCCAAGAAAGCCAGCGTGGTGCCCGCCGGGAGCATCACGGGCTGAGCTTAGCCAGACATAGTGAACGAGTCCCAGCCTCAGCTCTCGAGAAGTTCTGGAGATCAGACAAATGCAGGTGAAAACGCTAAATGCCCACCCAAGGTCACACAGCAGGGGGCAGGCGAATTTCAGGAAGTAGTGTTCCAGGGGCCCAAAGCAGGTAGGTGGATGTGGCTGGGATGGGGGGTGGGGGAACCCGAGGGGAAGAGGTGGGGCACCTTGAGCTGGTCTTGCCCTGCGGCAGGGGGTAAGGATTCCTGGGAGCATGAGCACGGGGGGTGGAGGTGTCAGGGCAAGGGTCAGAAGCCATGCCGCGGCCCCCTTTGCCCCAACCCCAGATGGCATCTTCACTGGCCTCTAGGCTTCCACCCTTGGTACCCTTCACCTCCCTCCCTGACCTGTGTAGGCTGTTCTCCACAGACCAGATGCCCAGAGGTGTCTTTATCAAACATAAATCCAAAATATCCCTCTTCTACTTAAAACTCTCCTGTAACCTTCTAACCAAAAGATGCATCTCTACTATACGCCCTGTGTTTTCTGCCCCACTTGTCTCCGGCCTTGTCTCATGCACGCTCTACCTCACCCATGTTTCAGCCCATAAGCTGGCTCTGACTTAGCAGCACGTATCTCGGCCCTGCTTTCATTTTGCCCCCCTTTTGTCAGTCCCCCAACTTAGAGCATCCGCTGCTCGGCAGTGGGAAGGCGACCCTGACATTTCCTGCTGAGACCCAGTGTCTGTGCTCAGGATGACAAGAGCTGTAATTCCCAGGCACCCGGAGCTCTGGTAGCAGTTCATTTACGGGCTCCCCAGGGGAAAACAGTCCCACCTGGTAATGTTTGCTGATTCTCATGGCGGCAATATTCCCACCATGGCTGACTTCAAGCTCCAAGGTGACGTCACTGAACGCAGAGTTGAAACGACACGCACGGTCGTCTCTCCAAAGCTGGCAGAAGCTGGGTCCTGCGCCCCATGGAAAGGACACATCAATAATAACGTTTCAGTAAAAATCAACATCTTATTCAGAGGAAAACCTCTGAAGGAAGTAAAAAAGAAGGCGCTTAGAAAGCCTGAAGCATTTTGAGTGAGGGAAGATTACGTGGAAAAGTAAATATGTTTTCAGAGGATGTAATCGTTGCCTATCTTTAGTTTTCCCAAGAACTTTTATTTTCTCTTCCAAGTAATAACAGGATCGAGTTGATTAGCAGTTTGCGACACAAACAGGGTCTACTGCCTCTGAGGCATCCAGACGTTTGCTCGGTTGGAACCAATTGCTAGTTCTCACCGTTCCCTCCTGACACGCCAGGAAAGAAAATGAATAATTCCTATAACTCTGATCTCTTGGCGGAATTGTTCTTTGTAAGTTTACTTAGTGACTTGACACTGAGGAAATTTAATAGGCCTCTTGATTAGAGATAAGAAAACCCCAAGGATCAACACCAACCAGAACATAATTTAATTAACTTTAATTTACTAAGTATTTACTAAATTCTTTCTGTTTGAATAAAAAAAGCAAAACACCATCTCAGTGGGGTTTGCAAAGGAAACCCAAGAACTGTCTTAAGTTGCTTGGAGCCCAGCTGGAGATAAAATATATAAATATATGAAATAGGAAGTCGATTTGTATCCGAGCAAGAGTATATGGACCATTGCATATGTGTTGAAAGGTCCAGAAAACAAGAATGCTAGGAGGAGGGTTTTCAAAGGTGAATATCGAGCCGAAAAATGCATGTTCGTGATGTGTAGTCCGAACTCATGCCCGTGGAACAACGAATGAAGAAATTCCATGAGGCAGAAGGGAGCAAAGTGTGGATTTCTAAGTAATTCCTTCTTATGCTCTCCTTTCACTGTGTTTTTCCCTCGACCATCTCTCTGATGTGACTGGCATTAGTTACATTTGCTCAGCACGTATTACGGTGCCTGGTACACCACGACCATCATCTTATTGTGTCCTCCCAGTGACCAGGATGTAGGTGTTGGCAAACCTATTGTACGTTGAGGATATTGGGATTTAGAAAGTAATTTATTTAACTAGCTGTAACAGCTTTGCTGTGTTAACAAGTCACTCCAAGATCCAGTGGCTGAAACAACAGTCCTTTATTGAGGGCATGATTCTATAGGTGGGCAGTTTGAGCTGGGCTCAGCTGGGCAGTTCCCTGCTGGGCTCACTCATGACTCTGCAGGCCAGCTGCACAAAGATCACCTTTGTTGATCTTACCTTGGCTTCCTCCTGTGTCTGGGGCCTCAGATGGGATGGCTGAGCTCTGCTCCGTGGGATCTCTCATCCCCCGCTTAGCTGGCATTGGCGGATTCACATGGCATTTGGCAAGGTCTCAAGAAAGCTAGGAGGGACAGGCAAAGTCTCGTGAGGCTTAGGTTTAAAACAGGCACATGGTTAATTCTGCCACATCCTGTTGGCTAAAGCAAGACCCAGTGCCAGACCAGAACCAAGAGATGGGGAAACAGACTCCATGGCTTAATGGAAGCTCTGCAGAGTCACTCAACCAGAGGTTGGGGAACTGTGGCTATTTTTGTAACCTGCCACACTGGCTGAAAAATCACAAAACTACAGTGGACAGAGCATTCAAACCCGGGTTCGTCTGACTCTGAAATCTCGCTCTTATCACAAAGCTATGTTAAAATCCAAATACTTCCTCTCTGTTTCTTTATAGCGCCACACGCATCCTCTGTGGCCTAGTTTACCACCATCCCACTACCGGCTTCCTCTAATTAGACATGCACTGTTAATGTAAACAGACACATGCCCATACTACTCCCTTTTCCAAATGTCTTCTATTTTTCTCTTGCCTGAGATGACCTTTCTCCCCGCTCATATTTTCTTCATCGGTGGCAACCTAGATTTTAATTCCTCCACAGAGCTCCCTGTTGCAGAGACAGCTAACAATTCCCCACTCATCTGTCCATTCGCTCCTTTTACCGTCGGATGCTAAGCTACAGAGCACATTTCCCAGCCGCTGGCTTTAAATCACCCTTCATGCAAAAACCCACTCCCTCCCTCTCAAGACTCATCAGTCTTACCTACCGAGGCATCAGGTTCAGGCTGGAGGCCCAGGACCTTGTCATCGAAATCAGGCTCTGGTGTGAATGAGGCTCCGTGGGTGTGGTCCCAAGTACAGCTCGTTGATTAAATTCTTGCTTACTGGAAGATCTGTGCGCTAAAGAGACAAGTCTTCTGTTTTTTACATACAATAATGGGACTGGCATACAATAACAGCTATGGACACTAATTTTAAAAAGAGGGAAATGGGGCTTCCCTGGTGGCGCAGTGGTTGAGAGTCCGCCTGCCGATGCAGGGGACACGGGTTCGTGCCCCGGTCCGGGAAGATCCCACATGCCGCGGAGCGACTGGGCCCGTGAGCCATGGCCTCTGAGTCTGCGCGTCCGGAGCCTGTGCTCCGCAACGGGAGAGGCCACAACAGTGAGAGGCCCGCGTACCGCCAAAAAAAAAAAGAGGGAAATGGGAGGCACATAATAGTCACTAATCCACGGCATTTATGGAAAAAGAAGGATGACTCGGAGGGTATACCCAAGAACCCATGGAGAATGATTCCTAGTTAGTGGAACTGAGTCCTAATCGTGGAACTGGCAACATATGTTCAGCTGGATTTCAGAAATGCATGAAGGAGAAATGTCGATAATTGGGGCCAGAGGACCAATCATGGTGGCTTTAAACGCATCCACAAATTCTCTGATAACCCTCCCATGAGAAGGTGGAGTCTGATTCTCCTCTCTTTCTAACAAATAGAATGTGACAGAAGGGACAGCGTTCAACTTCCAAAGCCAAGTCATGAAAATGGACACAACGGCTTTTGTTTGACTCTCTCGGAACATGTGCTTCTGGAGCCCCGACAGCCACCGTGCTGGAGAGACAATGTGTGGAGAAGCTTGGGGAGAAAGATGCCTGCGGCACCAAGCGTCAGCTAATCCTACAAACAAAAATATATTGGAGATAGGAGGAAACTGGTTTATAACCCAATTTATTACACAGGTGAGGAAGGTAGATTCATCACTTTTAATTTCATGGCCCTTCCTCTTCAACGATGCTTAGTGTAAAGAAAAATCTAATTACTAAAATGAAACAAGATACATCCTTTGACGACAAAGAAAGTCCCATTTATTGGTTAGTAGGAAGCCTCTGCTGAAATGTTTATTTTGTCTTTTAAACCATCTGGCCTTCTGTTGCTTGGTAGAACCATGAATTTTTTAAAAGTAAATTTCTGCTGCTGTTCACCCAGAGCATGCTACCTAGAATCATCCATGTGAGATGGCAAGTTGATACCTGCCATTAAGGTCACCTCTCCTTCCCCAGCTTCTGCACAAATGACTCTTTGTCATTCAGGCCTCGGTTTAAGTGTCAACTCCCTAGAAAAGCCTTTCTTCACCACCAAATATAAGATGGCTAGACTTTATTGCATCACTGGCCACTAAATGATATTTTCTTGTTTAATTGTCTATTGTCTGTCTTCCCCAGTTAGAATGTAAGCTCCGTGAGAGCAGAAATCTTTTCGTATTTATTACTGTGACTCTGTTAACTAGAACCGTGTCTGAACATAGTAGATGCTCAGTAATTATTTCTTGAATAAATGAAGGAATAAATGTTGACTTTCAATGGGGGAGGGGGCACCGCAGCTGAGATTCCCCGGAGAACAGAGCCCAAGGCAGAGATTAACTGCCGATGCTTGGGAAGTGCAATCCCAGGGCAGCAAGGATAAGCCAGTGAGGCAGAGAAGGACGGGAAGCAACGCAAAGGACCGTATCACCGTGCCCACTGCAGTTTCCCATGAGCCACCAAGAGACCCAGCCAGGCGTTCAGCAGGAACCTCTCTGTGGCCACATGGGGCGTCTCTGCACAGGCTCTCCAGGGAATTCCTGCCCCAGAGCACTCCTCCAGGGGGAGAAAAAAAAAAAAAAAATGTCTCTTCCTGGCTAGGTCCTGCCTTTTTGTTCCCATGTGTTGAATTTCACTATGTGGGGAGTCAGCTCCCTCACCTTTCCATGTCATCTGGTGCCTTTTTCTTTTTTAATATTTCTTTATTTATTATTTAATTTGTTTGCACTGGGACTTAGTTGCAGCACGCGGGATCTTTTAGTTGCAGCATGCGGACTCCTTAGCTGCGGCATGCCTGCGGGATTTAGTTCCCTGACCTGGGATCGAACCCGGGGCCCCTGCGTTGGGAGTGTGGAGTCTCACTCACTGGACCACCAGTGATGCCTTTAAAAGCCACGTGGGAATCCACATCCCCCATGGTGGCAGGCCAAACAATGGGCCCCAAAGATATCCTCATCCTAACCCCGGCGACCTGTTCGGTTACCTTGTACAGCAAAAAAGACTTGGCAGATGTGATGAAATTGAGGATTTTGAGATTATTCTGGGTTATCCGCGTGGGTCCAATGTAATCACGTGTCATGAGGAGGCAGGAGATCAGATTCAGCAGTAGCAGATGAGAAGGAAGCAAGAGGTCGTAGTGAGGCAAACAAGGGGTCACAAGCCAAGGAATGCCAGCAGCCTCTGGAAGCTGGGAGAGGCATGGAGTGGATTCTCCCTTGGAGCCCTCAGAAGGAAGCAGCCCTGCCGACACCTTGATGTAGCCCCGTGAGCCTCATTCCAGATGTCTGCCCTCCAGAACTGTAAGAAAATAAACGTGTGTTGTTTTAAACTACTGAGTTTGCGGTAACTTGTTCTAGCAGCGATAGGAAACTAACACACATGCACTATAGGGGGGGGCACTTCCTCTAAATCTGTGTCAGGAGGATCCAAAGGCCTCAGACACACAGCCCGTCAGCCTCAAGGGGTGGAAAAGTGTGGGCCTGCGGGGTGACTGTCAGCCAGCTCGATGCTGAGAGCCTGGGTGATGGGCAAGGCCAGGGCACCTGAGGAGGTACATGACAAACACAATACAGGGATAGGTATTTAAAATGACGGCTTGTATTAAGACGTTGAGGACAGAGGAAAGATACACATGCTGATTGCATTCATATTGCATTTTATTATACTTCATTTCCAGTTACGGTGAAGAATAGCTGCCTAGCTCTGTAAAACACCCCTGGGCCTCTCAGAGGGAATTTGATACTGTCCCGTAATCTGTATCTGAGTCACACCATCACAAACATACCTTCAAATCTGGTAAAAATCTACTGAGGCAGAAACAATTTTATTTAATGTAGATTTGATATAGAATTTATAGAGAGCATGTGTTAGGGTAACTTTAGCAAACAAGCTCCTACATTTGTTTTTGGGGTTTTTTGCGGTGTGCGGGCCTCTCGCTGTTGTGGCCTCTCCCGTTGCGGAGCACAGGCTCCGGACGCGCAGGCTCAGCGGCCATGGCGGCTCATGGGCTCAGCTGCTCTGCGGCATGTGGGATCTTCCCGGACCGGGGCACGAACCCGTGTCCCCTGCATCGGCAGGCGGACTCTCAACCACTGCGCCACCAGGGAAGCCCCGAACTCCTACATTTGGACTAACACTATTAAAGGTGATTTCTTGCTTATGTAACAGTCCAATATGGGCATCATGTTAGGAAGTTCTGCTCCTGTGGTTATTCCGGGGTCCAGGCTGACGCAGGCTATGCCTTCTTCCACATTTACCTTCCAAGGTCACCTTCGGCAGAAACAGATGGCACAGAAGGAGCAGTTGATTGGATAAGGTCGTACACCTCTTAACCTACTCGGCCTAGACGTGTTATCACTTCCGCTTATAATCCTCTAGCAAGATCTAGCCACGTAGCATTACTTCTATGCAGGGGATGCCGGGAAATGTAGTTCCAGGCTTTTCAGTAACAACTGTATTTTATATAACGGGAGACTGAAACTTTGGTGGACAGCTGCCCCTCTGGACCAGAACTATTCATGAAGACTCTTTCCCCCCGAATATGGAAAACTCTTCCCGCAGCCAAAAAAAGGACACTCAAGGGAATTAACTCAAAATCCGATTAGTTACTGAATCCCCAGGAGCAAGACAGATGGGTAGCCAATGAGAGATTGCTCAACTGAGCAATGAAAATAAGTCAAGGAGGTATGATCAGAAGGCCAAGAGGCTACCATCCCAATAGAAAGTCATCATCACTTGTCCAACTTCCGGACCTGAGCCAGTGTTTTGGACCCAGGTCCACTGATTGAAGAAAAGACTGTGTCCGCAGGAGGCAAGCCACAAGTGTATGTGGTCCTGGGTCTCCTAATCCTTCGGCAACTGAACTCTGAAGGTTACCCTAGTATTTTGATGACTACTGGGCAAGGTGTTTTAGCAGACATTAATACCTAGAGACACTAATCACCATCACGGGCCTCTGAGAGAGCACAGGAATATTGGGTCTGGCCTAGAAATGGAGACCTGGCCCAGACCCAACTTACAGCGGGTCCACTGTGTCTGTGGCCCCAGCTGGTGGCCATTTCCCGAGACCCCAAGTGCTTGGTAGTTGTACAACTTCACACTGGTCCCTTGGCTTAGGGGAAGACTACCAGAGTGCAGAGGGCCAAGGAGAATTCTCTGCGATGAATCCCTCCATGACCAGGACAGCGAGTCAAAACTGACATGGCGTCTCGGGGAAAATGGCAGGAATCACTGTCATCCCTAAAGAACTAGAGGATTCAGGGTGAGGCCCCCATCATGTTGCCTTTTAATGCACAAGTCTGGACTCTGTGAAAACCAAGTCAACCAAGCATCATCCCAATTGCTGTGCCAGATGTGGCCTCACTGCCAGGTCAGAACAGCTTGGCCTCAGTGCGTGTTGTGTGTGATTTAACATTCATTCTTCCTTGAGACCCTGTTTTTTGAACTAATTTCAGGTGAACCGAAATCAGAATATACAACTGTATGTCTGAAGATACACGATATTTAGGAAAGGGTTAATGTTTTCAAGGAGAGCTATATAAGTAAAACCTAATAAATGACTATCTATAATAATAAGTTATCCATGTGGTACTTATTTGGCAAACTCAGTAATTCAGAACATGGCCAAAAACCTGTGAGGAAGTAAAACCTGGCCTCGTAGCAGTAACTAATAATTGTTCATCGCCCAGATGCACTCTGCTCTCCTTGTTTCTTGAGCACGTCAGGCTGGTTCTAGCTTCAGGATCTTTTCACTTGCTGTTCCCTCCATCCGGCATGCCCCTGCCTCCAGAACTTCACATGACTAGGTGTCTTACTTCATTTTAGGTCTCCGCTCAAAAGTCACTTTCCTGACCACCCTGTCCGTTAAAGCCCCCTCTTCTGAGTTAATTCTCTCTCTTTTTACCCTGTTCTGATTTTCTTCACTGCACTTAGCACAGGTTAGAGTGTTAGGCTAATGGTCACTTCCTAATGAATTCCATGCTCTCATGTTGTCCCCTCTCACGACGATTCGGGGCTTAGCCATATGATTTTGCCTTGGCCATTGGGACATTAGAAAGGGTGACCCAAGCAGAGGCCTGATAAGTGCTTGACCAATAGGAGATTGCCCTCATGGAACCCCAACTGCCAAGTGAGGAGCCTGAACTAGCCTGCTGGAGAGGCCACAGGGGGACAACTGAGACATATCAGCTGACAGCCCCAGCCAAATGCTGTGCAGGATCTGCCAACTGATGGCAAAAGCGTAAGTGAACCCAACACCATAGCATGGATCTCAGACATGCCGCTCCAGCTGGTCTCTCCCCAGTTGCCAACCCATGGAATCATGAGCAAATAAAAGCTGTTTGAGGCCACCAAGTTTCCGGATGGTTTGTTAGGCAGCAGTAAATTATACCTATCGCTATTTGAAATGATATATCTATGCGAAGATTTGCTCATTGCCTGCCAACCCTTCTAAAATTTAAGCTCTATGAGGATAGGAATTTTATCTTGGGTACACTATGGTCCCCCTGTCTGTCTGGCCCATAGAGGCACCCAGAAGACATCTGTTGTTGAATGAATGAACAGTCTCTCATGGTCTAGCCTCATCTGGTCCTATGGCTTCCAGTAAGATCTCTAAATTTGGCCCATTGGAAAGATCTGTCCCTGTGCATCTGTTCCAATTGACCACACAACATGACCAACTGAAATTCAACATTTTCCAAACTGATGTTATTTTTCTCCTCAAATATGTCTCCAGCCTTTCTCCTCTATTCCGTAATTTAGTAATGGCACAAAAATATAACCAGTCTTTTAAGGGGCTGGGATGATGGTTAATTTTATGTGTCAACTTGGCCAGGCTTTGGTGCCCAGTTGTTTTATCAAATACCTCTAGATGGTGCTGTGAAGTTATTTTTTTAGGGGTGATTCACATTTAAATCAGTAGACTTTGAGCAAAGCAGACTGCCCTCCATAATGTGGGTGGGCCTCATCCAATCAGTTGAAGGCCTTAAGAGAAAAGCGTGAAATGCCCTAAGGAGGACAGAATTCTGTCTCCAGACTGCCTGCAGATTCAAGACCGAACATCAACTCCTGTGGGAATTCCCAGCCTCCCAGACCACCCTGCAGGCTTCGGACTTGCTTGTGTCCACAACTGCATGAGCCAATTCCTTAAATCCCCCTCCCCCTTTTCCCCATACACACACACACACACACACACACACACACACACACACACACACACACACGTTCTGTTGGTTCTGTTTCACTGGAGGACCCTAATACAGGGGTTGTCTTCGACCACCTCCTCTCCCTCACTTCCCAACAGTCATTCAGTCACCAGAGCCGACTGATGCTGTATACGACATGTCTCCTGCACCTGCCCTTTCTCTGTCTCCACCTCCCCTGTCTTGGTTTAGGCTCTTAGCATCTCTCGCCTGTGCTATTACAAAAGTCCATTAACCAGTCTCTCTCCCTCATCTTCTCCCAATTCACCTGCCACTTCACCACCAGGGTTATCTTTCTGCGATAAGAATCGGATCACGTCACTTACTTCCAAAGCTTCCCCATCACCTACAGGATGCAACTCAAACTCCTCAGTGTAACATGAAATCTCTTGATCAACTAGCTTGACTCCCAGCTCCATCTCTCTTACTCCTTAATAAATACCCCAAATTCTAGCTATATTTAACTACCTGTGGATCCCCAAACATGTCATGATCCCTTCACACCTTCATGCTTTTGTATATTTTGTTCCATTTTCTTGGAATGTCTACCAATCTGTTTTGAAAACATTCTGACCTCCTCTTCACATCCTAGCTCAGAGCTACTCTTTGTTCTGAAGCTGTCCCTGGATGCTTGGGCATAATTTTTAGACAGTGATAAAGATCTTTTCATAAATCTTGTTTTATTATATTGGCATTAATGTATGTGTCTGTATTTCTCAAAAGACAAGGGGCTCTTTGATGGCAGGGACTTTATCTTATTCATAATTAGATCCCTAGTCCTAGTCTTTTGTTTAGCTCATAATAACCACTCAAAACATGTTGAGTCCCTGTTTATGTGTTCGATTTTAAGCCCTTTGAAGGCAGAAACCATGTTGTTGTTTATCTTTGTATCACTCATGGTACCTCTCATAGGATCTTGTATATAGTTGATGTTCAATATAAGAAGATTGAATTACATAGATAAGCTACAGTTCTCTAGAGAAAGCAGAAATATTTCATTTCCTGTTGCTATGATTCCCATGCTCTGTTGTCACAGTAATTTTAAGTCAAGCAAGAGTTCTTGGAAAAGAGAAATTATCAAAGGTCATAGTCTCGGGCAAAAGGAACTAGAAGAGATCTGTGTTTAAAAAAAAAAAAAAAATATAAATATATATATATATATATATATATATATATATATAAACGTTCTCTATTTCCTATTCTCTCATACAGTCTTCTAAAAAACATCTGTTTGAAAATGTTCAAACCCACAGGAAAGTTGAAAGAACAGACCAACGAACACCCAGATACCCCTCACATAGATTCACCAGCATCTTGCTGCACCCATTTCCTCTATCGCTCTATTTATATCTCTCTCTCTCTATATATATATACACACTTCCGTTTTGCTGAAAGCAGATGGCTGCTCTTCTGGCATTTCACACCTAAATGGTGCATATTGCATCACTCAGAAGGAGGATATTCTCTCACACCACCATAACATCATTATCATACCTAAGAAAAGCAGTATTGTTTCAACAAGATCACCTACTATGCAGTCTGGACTCAAATTACCCTAATTTTCCCTCCAAATGTCCTTGGTAACTATTTTTTTGGACCCAGAATCCAATCAATTTTCACACATTGACTTGGCTGTTATATTTCTTTATTCTCCTCAGTCTCTTCCTCTGTTTTTTTGTTGTTAAATTTATTTATTTTATTTTTGGCTGCGTTGGGTCTTCGTCGCTGTGCGTGGGTTTTCTCCACTTGTGGCGAGCGGGGGCTACTCTTCGTTGCAGTGTGTGGGCTTCTCATTGAGGTGACTTCTCTTGTTGTGGAGCATGGGCTCTAGGCTCACGGGCTTCAGTAGTTGTGGCTCGCGAGCTCTAGAGTGCAGGCTCAGTAGTTGTGGCGCACGGGCTTAGTTGCTCTGCGGCATGTGGGATCTTTCTGGAGCAGGGCTCGAACCTGTGTCCCCTGCGTTGGCAGACGGATTCTTAACCATTGCACCACCAGGGAAGTCCCTATTCTTTTTGATCCTTAAAGTTTCCCAGATTTGGTCAGTGGAATCCCTTTCAAGCTGGCTTCTGTGTCCTTTTGATATGAACTATTAAATTGTCTTTGAACTTATCTTTGCTTTCCAGCATGCAACACCTTCCTGACTCAGACCTACTATCAGCCAATTCTCTAAGGACCCTTGGTTCTTTTTGGTAGAAAATAGTTAGAAACCAACACCTGCTCCCTAAGTGAGCTTTTTGCCATGGGGTATTATTGATTCAGGCTCTTCATAGTTACTGATAGCTCCAGTTAAAATCCTACACCACAACCCTTGATGATCTGTACTTGGGGCTCTTCTGCAAAGGATGGGCTTCTCACCTGAGGTTGCAGCAAAAGGACACCGAAGGAGAGATTCCCTTGCCAGTCAGCTAGTTGTAGCCCAGGGTGGCTGCCTGCCAGGCTTCTCAGAGCGGGCAAACTTTTGTACAGAAAGGGGAGGATCTCTCACAAGGGAGGGCAATGAACATTACCCAAATGAGCATTATCAAAACATCCACCTGGGACCCAATACTTACCTACCTGGGGATTTTTTAACATAAAATCAGCTTTTGAAGATTTTCTACTTAGGAATAAATTAAGGACAAAGCTGCTTTTGTAGTTTTCTTGAAGCAAATGACATCTTTCCAACTGAAAGCTACTTGACCAATTACCCCTGGAGAAAGGTCCCCCTTATTTCCTCTGAACAGAGTTCTCGGTAGAGTGTTGTGGTTAAGCCACCCCTGTGGGGGAGACTACTTTCTGATTCATCACACTGCAGAGGGTTCTGTGAATTTCTATTAGTACACAAACTTTGGAATCTGTTGCCACTGCAATTTTTTTTTTTTTTTTTTTTGCAGTGCGCGGGCCTCTCACTGTCGTGGCCTCTCCCGTTGCGGAGCACAGGCTCCGGACGCACAGGCTCAGCGGCCATGGCTCACGGGCCCAGCCGCTCCGCGGCACGTGGGATCCTCCCGGACCGGGGCACGAACACGTGTCCCCTGCATCGGCAGGCGGACTCTCAACCACTGCGCCACCAGGGAAGCCCGCCACTGCAATTTTTGCACGTGGTACATCTTCCTGTGAGATACTGGGTGATGATTACAAAATGGCTGGACATAGTATCCAGATTCCCACGGAGATATCCCCACTCCGGGTCTCGACTATAGTTATCTCAAGTCATTTCCACAACAGTCTTGAGACTCAGGTATTATTCCTGTTTTAAAAGATGAGGAAACCAAGACTCGGAGAGTCTGTGTTAGAACACAAAGCCAGAGAGCCACTATATTTAACTGATGCTAAAGTGTCGTAGATTTTAAGGCATATTTCATTCCCAGGTATGTTAAAATGTGGGGGGGAAAAGGTGTGTTTTAGGATCAATAAAACATAATGGTTAGTGCCTGGACACTAGGATCTACAATCAAATTCAGATCTTCATGAATTTGAAACCCATGCTCCTTGCACTTGAGGAAGGATTTCCGGACAAGGATCGGGCTGAGTTGCAGAGAGAGAAGCTAGGGCTGGAGAAGACGGGAAAAAGTTTAACTGTGTCAGCAAAGCCATGAATGTGAGGGCTTGCTTGGAGTGTGGACTCGGTGAAGAGTTAATCTGACTGGTGAAGAGTTCATGTGACGATAGTCAAGTGTCCAGATTAGCGAGCAGCTAATCTGCCTAAAAAGAAATACGACTTTTAGAGATGACCCAGGACTTTAGAAGGTGGCTTGTGATTTTGATTTAGCGGTTCTACGTGACTGGACATCGTTGGAAGCATTTGGGTGGGTGTCCCATGTTGAGAGCTGTGTTTTAGAGGAGACGTGTATGGTGTGGATCGGAAGAGACGGAAGCACGGGGCTACTGCAATTTAGACAGGCAGCAAGTGACAAAGCTTGGACAGGGAAGGTGGCTCTATTTTGAGAAGAAGCGTTCTCAGTGGCTAGTGACAGATGAGAGATGGATGGGGAGCCTGTATGATTTATCATCCAAACTCGACACCTTTGAGAAAGAAAACGGAGTGCTATTAATAACCACGCCGGGGCCTTCCCTGGTGGCGCAGTGGTTAAGAATCTGCCTGCCAGTGCAGGGGACACGGGTTCGAGCCCTGGTCCGGGAAGATCCCACATGCCGCGGAGCACGGCGAGCCACAACTACTGAAGCCCACGTGCCTAGAGCCCGTGCTCCGCAACAAGAGAAGCCACCGCAACGAGAAGCCCGCACACTGCGATGAAGAGTAGCCCCCGCTCATCGCCAACTAGAGAAAGCCCGCGCGCAGCAACGAAGACCCAACGCAGCCCAAAATAAATGAATACATTTATTAAAAAAAAAATAACCATGCCAGACAATAGGCATAAGCCAGGACTGTCGTGGGCGACCCTGACATATGGTCGCTCCACACAGAGAAAGGAGTGACCAGAATCAAAACTCACTCCGGTATTTCTTGCCCTGGGGACTGTGGGTTACTGTGGTTTCCCGGGGCAGTTGTTAAAGCTCCTTCTTGTGCCAGGGTGGAGGCTGTCTTTGTGATCCACCCCTGTCTTCCCCAACAGGGCTTGTGAGGAATCAGACAGCCCCACACAGGATGGGTTAAGAAACAAGCTTAACTCATAAGGAACAGGGACCCACTGGGGGTAGACATTCCCGAAGGAGTCTCTTCCCTCCAACTCTGTCACCTCCCTTCCTTATAGGGCAAGAGCAAGAACTACCTCATCAGTGGGAGAAAAAACGGTCTATAGGTGCACTGGATGTCAGCGGTTGGCAGAGTTTGGGAAATCCAGCGGCCCAGCACCTGGGGAGCTTGAGGCCACTGAGCCTGTGGGACCCTGAGTTCATATGCATCTTCTCCCTGGAGAAAGGAGAAAGGCCTTCAGTCCCAGCCAGGCCCTTGTCCCTGCAACCCAGAGGAAGCTCCCAAGGCTGTTTTGGGGGGTCTGGTTTAGGGCAGAGGCGGGACAGGACAGTGCAATGGGGTAGACAGAAACCATCAATTTACAATAAATTGGCCTCCAAGCAAATGTACCATACTGTGAACTGTATTAAATATGATCTCCAAACTCCTGTGATGGCTCAGGAGTCCTGTAAAGCTTAAGTGTGCCCATGAACAGCCCTGGCTGTGCCCGTTCATGCACGGGTCTAAGAGGATGCATGTGACACAGCCTGACTGCATGATCTCAGCAGGGCCTGGGCCACTATCCCAGCCTAAAAAGTCACCAGGTTTTGTGCCTGATTTCTAATGAACTAAAATTAGTCACAGGTGACAAGCCAAATACAGACTCTGAAGGGATGTCTATGGGATGTAACGCTTGCAGCGATTCCAGTACATTCCACTAGTCTAATTTTAGCTTAGAGAATACCCCTGAGACTGAAGGCCTGATTTGGAGACCTGCATTTAGAGATGAGCACATCGCGGTTTTGCTTTGATGATGGACATCAAGCTGGGGCCTCAGGAGACTGGAATTTTGAGTCTATCACTTCTCTCAGTAAAAACAAAGAAACGACGATAAAAAAGAAAATCCACCAATTTCAGGAACCCTCCACCACTCACAGAATTGTGTCTGAACTTGGCAACTGATACTCAAAACTCCCTCTGTCTGTTTGTCCGGAAGTCTCATCACATCCTCTGAGCCCCACAGTCCATCTCATCTGGCATCTGAACTCACCCCGGCCGGCCTGCCCTCTGGCAAGTTTTTGTACAGGCCACTCCCTCCACCTGGATCCTGTCCAGGACCCGTGCTGTGCCCTGAGCTGCAGACCCCTGTGCCCACCTGCCTAACCGGCCTTTCCGAAGATGTCCCAAACTTGTTCCTCATCTTCCCCCCTCTCCTAGCGAGGGACAAGGAAAGAGT
Organism: Monodon monoceros; assembly: GCF_005190385.1. NCBI lineage: Eukaryota > Metazoa > Chordata > Mammalia > Artiodactyla > Monodontidae > Monodon > Monodon monoceros. The sequence goes on along the minus strand of NW_021703768.1, from coordinate 15,105,081 downwards.
CTCTTCCAGTGTCTCTGCCGGGCTCTATGGAATCCATTGCCCCAGATACTTTCCTGAAACACAAACCAGGCCACTTTACTCTCCTGCTGAAGGCCCACCTAAGGCCCCAAAGCTCACACTCCGTAGCAGCCCATCGGGGGAGACAGTTGACTTCCGCACCCGCCCGCCAGAATCCTAAGAGTTTATACAGAGGCCTTAACGGGGTTCAGTTACATTGACCGTCCAAACGGTCTCAACACCACACTGCTCTCTCATGGCTGCATCCTTGGAACAGCTCCGGCTGTGGGAACGGTGGGCAGAACATATCTTCCGAGGACAGGGGAGGGAGTGAGGCGCCTCCGATTGCCTGGGTCCAGCTTGAGGCTCAGTTGGCGGTCACGTCCTCTCGGTGACCTCCTCCAACAGGACCGGAATGGTGGGCCAGTCTGCTGAGTTGACTGTAACCGCTAGGCAGGTGGGAAGGGCTTGGAAGTCAATGTTCTGAAATCATCCTTGCTGATCACGTGTGTGTGTGTTGATGTGTGTGCCTGTGGGCAGATAAATGGTACCTTTTCGGGATATACTCTTGTAGCGTGACCTCAGGTTCCTTAAATTAACCTTCCTGAAGACTTGATAAAGCTCTTTTGTATATTATTAGGGAATAATACGTAAAACTGAGTACCCCAACTGGGTGTGGTTGGCCACCATCTTGCGGTTCGTTTCTGGTTAGCACCTCCCTTACAGAATGCTTATCAAACACAGATTATTCTGGGTTGGATATTCCAATTCTAATAAGCGCAACAGTCAACCCAAAACAGAAATAGCTAATTCCTTTTGTGAGCTGGGCCTTGGAAACCAGGCACACTCTTCCTTTCCAATCCCTCTGTTGTTGCGTGATGTTCCTATTTCTCTCTGCTTAGACTATTAGGTTCTCCTGACTCAGTGGCAAAAATATTAGGGAAAGTTAGGAATACAGACTAGAGGATATGGTAAGAATAGGAGGGTAGAATTGCTTTAACAAAATTATCAGCACACAAAAATCTATCTGCAGGACTAATACAATACAACATCGATGCACGGCTCCTTCATTTAAGGACCTCCTGTAGGAGTCTAATATGAAATATTTTAGGGAAAAAAAGAAACCAATATTGGGGCATTTCCCTCTCATTCAAGGCTTAGCTTGGTGTTGCCTATGTGACCTCCTAGAGTGGGAATTAATTATTCATTGTTCTTCTCTCCTATTACAAGCTTTCTAGCTACTTTTGGAAGAGAAAAGCGAGTGGCCTCTTTTAAGAGTTCCTGTGTATATTTTGGTTTTCTTTGCCTGAGCTGTTATTTCCTGAACTGTCGCTTAGATTCAATGGCTCCAACTATTTCTCTCTCTCTCTCCCCTTTTCTTCCCCCCCTGACACATACCCATTTTCCTTGTTTTCCTCTGATCTTTATTTTCAAGTCGTCTAGCTCATCAGTGTTAATCACTCTGTCCCCAGGACACAGAGATGCAAAATTCAGAAGAGAACCTTAAACGGTAAGGTTACCCACAGGGGTTTTAAACGTGACGTGTTGTTGAAACGAGGGGACAAGGTTTATTTTAAGCATCATTAGCATTATTTTTATGTAGTCTTAGCACTGAATACATTATTCACACATCACAAAGAAAAAACACACAGTAGCGCCCATTTATATGTCTAGGCCAGTGTCTACTCCTGTGACATTATCTGCTGGTAGATTAGAGGTCAGAGGTGAAAAAGACAGATTAGAGCGATCAGTCCAGTTTTTTTGTGCAAAACAGTGTTGGGTAGCATTTTACTTTAAGAGAGAAGGAAAAGATCTCACAGAGCTGTGAGCAGGGAGCTTTATCATTAAATGGAGAGAAGTGCTGCAAACCACATGTAGCAACTGAAGTTGAGCTTTTATGTGTCTTGGTTGTCAACAGCTTTTACTATCTCAACCTATCCTGACAACAATAATTAGAATTCCGGGGAGAAGGAGGAATGTGTCCGATATTGCAGACATGTCTCTGAAATCGTATCATGCTGTTTTGGACAATGGGGATATCGGGTTCCTCACCTCCTCTGCCCTGCAATTCTTCCCTCCAGCTGTGGAGTCTAGGGACGAATCTCCGAATATTCGCAACCCCTGGGCTGTATCCAGTGCTAAGCAAAGGCCAGGTGACACAATAAAGCATCCTTTATCTTTCAAAAGGTCCTGCACTAGGACCAAGAGAGGGGGCAATACCTGGGGAAAGATGGTCTTTCTTTAGTGGAAAAAAAATACCGGGATTGTTTCCACATTGCTGTTTCATGCCTCCCTGGCCACTCTCTACCGGGTTGTCGCGATTCTTTTCAAAGACAAGTCAGAAATGTGAGACTCTGCGTTGCCGGCAGGTCAAAAACCAAACTTCCTTCCACTAGTGGATCAGTCGAGGCCTTGGTGACCTCCTGCAAATATACATAAGGAACCGTACCTCCACCTGCAAGTCCATAACTTCACTCGTGTTGATTTCCCGAAAGAAATGACTGCCTCCCCTTCCCAACCTCCACTTTACTTCCTTACCATTCAGGGCAGATGCCGTCTATTCCAAAAAGCCCCTTGAAACCTGACTCCTCCACCCTGTCCCTAATTTTGGATGCACGACTTAAGTAAGGACTCTTAGCCCTGAGTGATTATTTCTGTCACAGCAGTTATCACGATTGTCACCAGCCTGTCCTAGGACTGTGAACTTCCTATGGGTGGAAGCCATATCCACAGAGCTGAGCAATATGTTGGGCACATAGTAGGTGCTCAATAAACCTCTGAGTGAACTAGGAATACACCCTCTTGAGGTACACCCTACATACAGGAAAGTGCACACATCTGCAATGTACTGAATTGCTACATATGTGTACACAGAGGTATAAACATATATAATGACCCCAGAGTAACACTACAGAACATTCTCCAGAGGCTCCCTGGAAACCACAGGCTTTAATTGCTCTGGGAATGAGCCCCATCCATCCTGTGAAAGAAGGTTGGTTGTCAGTAGTGAACTCCAAGAGGATGTAAGATGCTCTGATTCATCACAGGTCGAATGCTCTGGATGGGGAAGGGACATTTTATTCCAGAGAAAAGTGACAACGGGGATTAAAGAACAGAACCTTTAAAAAATGCAAATAGTGAAAAGGGAGCATAAACATTTACCTTTCTTCCCTTCCCCCCCCCCCCCCCCGCACCCTGACACTCACCCGGAAGCACAAGAACCAGTGAGGCCCCGGAAGGAAGGTCTCAGGACTCTGTCACGCCCTCACAGCGCCTTACCCGTCCTGATACCTGTGGTGACCAGAGTGACTCTGAACGACCGAAGTCAAGGCTGCCCAAACCTGTGTGACACACGCAAGGGGTCCTGCTTCTAAGCTCCCCGCTCACCTGTGCCTCCCACGGACCAGCGTGCGTTCTTGAGCCAGATGACGCTGCCCGCAAAGTCGGAGAGGAAGCCCCCAGACCCCTTCCCCATCACTGCGGCCGCTCGTGAACTGACCCAAAATGTTTTTTTTTTTTTCCTTCCTTTCTCAATCCAACCTTTATATCATCACGTTATTCGCAGAGTACTGAAGACCTATGCTATGGGTGTGCAATCTGTCCCTGCAAGGGCACTGGGCCTGCGGCGGGGGCGGGGGGCGTCGGGTCGCTGGCGGCGGAAATGCGCTGCCAGGAGGAGGGGTGCCCGTCACGCCCGGTAAGGCTGCGGGCTGGGCGATCGGTGGCTTGAGAAAGTGAGGATTCCAGTTGATTCCGCCCGTGGCCCTGACTCCCTTTTAGATAAGTGGCCGGGCGGCGGTGCTCTACTGCGCCGTCCCCCGCAGCTGGAAGGGAAAAGGCGGTCACGCTCCCTCGGTCCCGGGCGGGGTCCCCGCTACCCCCGGGACGCCGCCCCGCTCGCAAGCCGGGGCGGCTGGGGGAGGCCGCCCGGCCCCGCCCAGCCCCGCGCGAACTGGGCCGCACCCACTTCCCCCGGGAGGCGGCCCGCCGCGGCAGGGGCTGACGTCACAAGGCACCCAGCCGCCGGCGCCCCGCGGTGCGCGCCCAGCGCCGGGACCCGCCGCCCTCTCGGCGCGACACCTAGGCGCGCCCGCGCGCGTGCCCGTGCCAGTCCCCGCCCGCCAGCGCCGCCGAAGATGGCGAGCCCGGCGCCCCCGGAGCCCGCCGAGCAGGGATGCCCGGCTCCCGCAGCCGCCGAGCAGGCGCCGCCGCCGCCGCCGCCGCCGCCGCCGCCGCCGCTCCCCCGGGCTCCCCGCGAGGAGCAGGAGGGGGAAGCGCAGGAGGAAGGGGCGGTGGCGGGCGCGGGGCGGCAGGTGGAGGAGGCCGCCGGCGGGGTGGCCGCCGCGGTGACCTGGCTGCTGGGGGAGCCCGTGCTGTGGCTGGGCTGCCGCGCCGACGAGCTCCTGAGCTGGAAGAGGCCGCTGCGCAGCCTGCTCGCCTTCGTCGGGGCCAACCTGCTGTTCTGGTGAGAGCTCGGGGTGGGTGGGGACGCCGGGGAGGGCAGGTGACCTTGGGGCGCTCGGGGGCGGGCGGAGGGCGCGCCCAGGGCCGGGGTGGGGGGGGGGAGGTGCACGCCGGACCCCGCGGAGGAAGGTGTCAGTCATGGCCCACTTTCTCGGCCACCTTTCTCAAACAGGTAGACACACTTCAACTTTCCTCGAGACCCACCTCCCTGTAAACAGTTGTCATTCTCCGTGTGTGTATGCAGCCTCGTGGGAGAGGTGGTGGGCTGACCCCACGCACCTGGACCGACAGGTGTGCCCAGAGTGCACTTGGTCTTCGCTTTCCGAAACTCTCAGGTCTTGACCTGCTCGCCCAAAGCCTGCCAGACCACAGACACTTGAACTTGCATTCGTTCTTGCACCCGGAGCGGGCCTACCTGGACCAGCTTAGGCGCGCGCTGAAGACTGAGCCTGTGTCCATCAGCCACCTGAGATGGGCACTGAATGATTTGTTTTTCAGTTCCCTGGAGGGTTGGGTTTACTGTCTTTACTCCCTGATGAGAAAACAGGCGGCAAACAGGTGGATTAGGTACATCACCGCGCCCCGCAGGTGTGCAGTGTGGAAAACAGTCGTGTTTTTAGCTGAAGAACAGAGAGAATACACAGGAATGTTCTGTGAAAAGCCCCTGATCAACAGGTTTGTCTCTTCAAAAAGCACCCTTCACCCCTAAAGACAGGGGAAGTGTGTGGCTCCTTTATTGAAGGTCGTGCCCTGTTATCTGTTACCAGTCTGATGGAGGGTGGAGAAGAACCTTCTTTGTCTGCAGCTGTGTCCTCATAACAAGCATGACCCACACACTGCAGAATAAGCAGAGCTTCAGCGGTGGATACTTGTTGCAGTACATAGATTTCTTAAGCTTAAAGTGAGACAATAAATGACCGAAACGTACACAGCCTGCTACTTTCTAGGTTAGCTCCTTTGACCTGAAGGTTTTTCTGCAGATCTGTGCTAGTCCTGGTTTTTCTCCTGAAATGAGCTGTTTCTTTCTTTCTTTCTTTTTTTTTTAATTATTTATTATTTTGGCTGTGTTGGGTCTTTGTTGCTGCACGCGGGCTTTCTCCAGTTGCAGTGAGCGGGGGCTACTCTTCGATGTGGTGCACGGGCTTCTCATTGTGGTGGCTTCTCTTGTTGCGGAGCACGGGCTCTAGGCGCGTGGGCTTCAGTAGTTGTGGTGTGTGGGCTCAGTAGTTGTGGCTCATGGGCCCTAGAGTGCAGGCTCAGTAGTTGTGGCACACGGGCTTAGTTGCTCCGTGGCATGTGGGATCTTCCTGGACCAGGGCTCGAGCCCGTGTCCCCTGCATTGGCAGGTGGATTCTTAACCACTGTGCCGCCAGGGAAGCCCGAGCTGTTTCTTATTAGACCCCCGAACGTGAATTAACTGCACTTCGGGTCTCTTAGCTATCAGTGTTTCTAGAGTTTATTCCATAGTTCTGCAACCTGTTATGAAGTTACAGTGGGCACTCAAAAGAAGGACGATACAGTGTCTGATGCTATATTGGGCAACAGTCCCATAGTCTTAGGGCTGGGTCTCCCTCATTTTACCAATGAGGTAAAATTCTCTTTCATAATTTTAAATTTTATTTATTAAAAAAAATAGCCAATAGCCTCCGAGTTCAAAAGTTCAAAGGTACAAAAGGTTAAACACTCTGTAAATCTTTTTCCCATGCCTGTCTCTGGCTATCCACTTTCCTACCAGAAGCAACCAATGTTACAAGTTTCCTGTGTATCTTTCCAGATAGTGCATATTTCAGCAAATACAAAATATTCTACGCAAATTGTGGAATACTACCTGGACTATTATTCTTCTTAGTGTACTTTGGCGATCACTTCCTTGTTCTTTTCCAGCTGCACAGAATTCCACTGTATGGATGTCACAGATTAACCTGTCTCCTACTGATGGACTAAGATTGTTTCCAACTTTTGCTATGACAGCATTATAGCTAATGGCCTAAACATGCATTATTTTGCATATAAGCAAGTATTGCTGTAGGATGAATTGCCAGAAGTGGAATTGTTGCGTCAGAGGGGGATGTGCACTTGTAGTTGTTTTTTTTTTTTCTTGCGGTACACGGGCCTCTCACTGTTGTGGCCTCTCCCGTTGCGGAGCACAGGCTCCGGACGCGCAGGCTCAGCGGCCATGGCTCACGGGCCCAGCCGCTCTGCGGCATGTGGGATCTTCCCGGACCGGGGCATGAACCCGTGTCCCCTGCATCGGCAGGCGGACTCTCAACCACTGCGCCACCAGGGAAGCCCTTGGCACTTTTCTTGATGTTATTTTTGGGGAAATGAACTTTTTAAATGCATATTTTTGATTGTTCAGTACCTGGTACCAGCACTAGTGTTCAGGATTTTGAGCCTGGGTTCAACAGCTCTAACATTTATTACTTGCCCATTATCTGCAAGATTTTAGTGCTGTGCACTGAGAGCACAAAAGCTGAGACTTGGCCATAACAAATGGGTATAACTCAAGGATGAATGGAGCGAGTGTGGTAAAGAGTCAGAGAAGGGATCATTCATTTTGATGCAGTTTTTTTGGGGGAGGTGGCATCCTGGCTAGAAGGGACTGTGGGGTCTTCATAAGGAGATCATGCTCGAGTCAGATTTGGATGGACAGGAATGATTTGGGTAGATCTAGTATATGGTTGATAGCATTCCAGTCCTAAGGAATTGTACTTAATGTTTCAACCAATATATTTGACTGATGCAATGCCACATGAGTTGGTGGGGAAAAGTAGGGGAGATGAGAGTGGCTGGGTGTTTTGGAGACGCATCTGGGGGCAGTGGTTGCCTCGAGTGTCATACTTTGTTTTTGGACCTGTTTTTTCTATAGGCAATGGGGACCCAAAAATGCCTTGTAAAAGTGCCCATGAATATTTTAATGGGCAAGTAAGTTGTGGTACATTTATTCCTACCATAAAATAACATATAGAACAATGAAAATAACCTACAGCTATAGGCAACAACACAGATGAATTTTACAAACGTAATTTTGGGCAAAAAAAAAAAAAGCACACAATATGTACAGAATGATTCGGTTTTTTGAAAACTATGCAAAACTAAACAGTACTGATCAGAGATATGTTGATAGAAGACATTCTTATCTGCAAAATCAAGAGAGTGGTTGTCCCTGGGAGGAGGGAGAAGGTTTGATGACAGAGGGCACGTGGAAGGTTTTGGAGTACAGGCAGTGTTCTGTTTTTTGACTTCAGTGGTGGAAGTTACTTGGTGTTCAAGTTATAATTATTTTAAAACTATGAGTGTGTGTGTGCATTCTTATCTTTGATATATTTTTTGAAAAATACTAAATAACGCTTAAAAAAATTGGTATTCACTCAGAGCTCAGAGGAGTTTGATAAAATACAGACCATGTAGCACCTGTCTCAAGAAGCAGGGTTTCCACAACCTGAAATAGATTGCCCAACAGTCTAATAGTCCTAGAGTTGGGTCTCTCATTTTACCAATGAGGGACATGTTTGTGAATTCTTTTTCTTAATTTAAAATTTTATTTATTAAAGAATGGTCAATACAGCCTCACAGTTCAAAAGTTTAAAAGTATAAAATAGTAAACAGTTTGAAAGGCTCTTTCCGACACCTGTCACTGGCTACCTGTCTCCTTCCAGGGGCAACCAGTGACACCAGTTTTAAGCACACCATCAAATAGAATGAACCCAGTGAAACAGAAAATACCCATTTGCTTTTGTTTTTAAAGAATTAGCTGCTTGCGGTATACTGTCAATAAAACGCACACACACTAAGTGAACAGTCAAATGTAAACGCCCATGGAACCACAATGACAATCAAGATCTAGAACATTCCATCACTCCTAAAGATTACTTTGGCTTCCTTTCCCACCTGTACCCACCCCGGGGATTGATCTGTTTTCTGTTACTATAGGTTAGATTTGTCTTTGCTGAAGTTTCATATAAATGATACCTTATAATATGATGTGTTTGTGCCTGGCTTTGCTTACCCAGCATAAGGCTTTGAGATTCATCCCTGTTGTGTATGTCAGTTGTTTGTTTCTCGTTACGGTTGACTAGGCTGCCACTTCGGGGATATACCTCAATTTGTCCATCCATTTGCTAGTCGATGTTCTTTGGGGTCGTTTTCATGGTTGGCTATTACGAGTAAAGCTGTTGAAAAAATTCAGGCACAAATATTTGTGTGAAATGTCTGGTTTTGGTGAGAGGAGTGTGGCAAGCTCTGGCCATGCTTTATATGGCCACGTGGCAGTTGCCTTGGGTAGCAAGGGCTGGAGGATTATGTCACTCTTCTTGCTCTCATTGCTGGTCATGATACTGAAACCGAATGCCACACAATGCAGCCTGGAAAGCTGCTCGGATGTGATTTAGTCTTGAACCCGCACTTGGAGACCATGCGTGCAGAGAAGTCTCTGCTGGGCCTCTTTCCTCAGAGCATCTGGCACTACCTGATGACATTACCCTCCACTTGTATAAATAGTTCAACTGCAAGACACTGATTAGCCTGAGGTGATGACACAAGGGCATGCCCTGCAGGAGACCTTGGGTCCTCTAACTTTTGCCGTATTTCAGGCTGGGCACCTGTGCCGTCCGGAATGCCCAGGATCCACTTAGAGTCCTTGGAGGCCTGTCCTCCAGAGTTGGTTTGGAAGGTTGCAGGGTCCAGCTCCCACTTGATGTCAAGAGCCCCTCTATGCCATCGCTGATGGGTTGGGCCAGCTTGCATTAGAGCAGTGCCCCTCAAAGAGCGATCTCTTACTGGCATCATCGTGGCCGTCACCTGGGTGCTTGTAGAGATGCAAATCGTGGGCTCCACCCCACACATACGAGCCAGAATCCCTGCGGTGGGGCCAGAGCATCTGAATTTTCTCCAGCTCACCAGGTGACTCGAGTGTGAGAATCACTGCATTTGAGCACTTTCTGGGATCATGAACTCTCTTCTCCATGAGGCAGCATTTCCACTGCTGGACAACTCTGACTAGCAAATATTTTTCCTATACTGAGTTAAGCTCACCTCTTTGTTATCTCTACAGCTGCCCAAGGTCCGGGCTCCCTCCCCAGGACAGTCCTCTGTCTGTTTCAAGATTTGTTCTGTTCTCCATTTCTGTTGAGTCTTCTTTCCCCCAGAAGAGAAATCCTGGGCTCCTTCCACTGACCAGGCTCTTCTAAACATGCTTCAGTTTGTATGTATTCCTCCTCAAATGCAGCATTCTGAGATGATACGACCAGTGTGTACTTTTCCCCATCTTCCTGGACAGCATCCTTCTCTTCACATGGCCTGAGACAGAATTTCTTTATTCTACTTGATAGTAACTCCTTTGACAGCTACTACTATTAATGATTGCTGCTGCCATCAAACTATACCTGCGTATATAACTATATATGCAGGTATAGTTCGTCAGACTACAACTAGTAAAATTATTAAGGATGCTCACGTTTAGCACCTCATTTAAATCTTACAGCAACCAGTGAGGCAGGTATTATTCCCCTTTTACACAAGAGGAAACAGGCCCACAGAAGTTAATTGAGTTGTTAACGATGACTTTAACCTGTACTGTTCAATAGGATATTTGCAGTGATGGAAATAGTTGACGTTTGTACTATTTGTATGGTAGCAAGTGGCCTATTGTGGTTATTGAACTTATGACATGTGGCTAGTGTGACTCAGGAACTGTATTTTTAATTTTCTTGAACTTAAACTTCAGTTCAGATAGCTACATGTGGTTAGTGGCTACCCATATTCAGTAGCACAGTCCTAACCTGGGTCACGGGCCTGGGTGATGAAGCCATGTCCTTTTCTGCAAATTCAGTGTTTCTTTCTTTTTAAAAAAAACAACTCTGTCACTCTAAGGAATAACGGAAGACAGATATGGGAATCAACAGGGCTTACGTTTTTCAATACTACAGAATTTCACTTAATAGTTTCAGCATGGGGTGAAAATAGTTATGTTGGGAGAGGGTGGGTTCTGCATTGAGAGGGATCATTTTTAGCCTGTTAGCGAGTCTAGTTCACGTCCCTCGCCTTATCTCAGCTTCCTCTGGGCATCAGGAGCCGTGGGAGAGTGTCTGCTCCAGGCCCACGTGGTGTTGGGTCCATGGGGCATACCAGAAGTCCCAGGTCTGCACTTGGCTCTGAGAGCTTACTCTCTGCTTTCGGAGACATGGCTGGTTCAGTGAATTGATTGAAACAATGCACCACACTTCTACATTGTATGCCACAGTTTCTAGGGCTTTATAGTTTAGGAATAGTGGATATCAAAGGGGTTTGGAATACTTGATGAAAGCTCTGTGCGATTTATTGTATGTATAGGCCTAGCAGAGAAGGTGTAACTATAAAAGTAAGGTTAACAGTGAGGGCTTTCCACGTGGGACAAACCCAGGTATAAATGGGGGACGTGCACTGGATGTTGTCACTCTGGGGAGACTCACCTGCCTCAGGCTGAGGGTACATTGGGGAGCGGGAAAGAGAAATTATTATTCTTGTGTGCATGGAACCAGCATGGGATCTGAAACACTGTAGATGCTCAAAAAGGTTTAGTGAACTGGACTGGACTAGAGGGTATTCCCCTAGCCTGGACAGGGCAGGGCTGGTTTAAGGAAGGTCTTGCAAAATAGAAAGGCTTCAGGTCATTGAAAATAGTTGTGGACATTTTTCATATTCAGTAAATGTTTCTTGAGTAGTGGCCTCATGTGCTTGTTCTTAGACCCAGGAACTCTTTCACGAGTTCCCATGTAAGGCTGTTCTCTAGGCCTTGGTCCTTTAGCACCAGGAACTGTTGGTTGAGGACCTAAGAAATGGGGCCGTTTCTACCAGATTAATGCTCATTCTAGAAACCCTTCAGGTTTTCTTCTCTAGCGTAATAACCACAAAGCTCATCGTTAGTGATTTTGCACAATTTTTTGGTTGTGCCTATTTGGGTAATAACTTGCCCTCAGCTTCTTTTTGCTGCTGTTTTTCCTTCTTATCCTGTTGTGCGTGAGTGTTTTTAAGCTGCCTGATTGATCGAAATAGGTACGAATTAGTGAGGTGCATCATTATCACTAGCTCCTGGGGATACAGTGGCGACTAAGACACATTCTGAGTCCTGGTGAGAAGCACAGATAGTAAGCAAGTAATTCTCAGGTTATGCTATGAGCACTAAATTATCATACATGGGCCAAGATGAACCAATAGGATTTCCTCAGGCAGCAAATTGGGGTATGGAGATTGGCGAAAAGACGGGATAAGCAGTATGTAAAAAGTGGAAGAGAACTAATACGTATTGAGTAGCTATTATGTGCTAGGTACTCAGTTAACTGATGGAAGCTTGAACAGGGTACACAGTAGCACTCATAACTATTCATTTATATAGAGAGAGAGGGGAAGGGAAGGGGAGAGGATGGGAGGGGAGGGGAGGGGTGGGACAGGTATTTTATTTTCTAGAGGGAATATCCACAGGTGAGTTTGGAAAGAGAAACGTTGGGGTCAGTTTCTGAAGAGTTTACTATTGGATTGTGCTAAGGAATTTGGACTATATCAAATAAGCAGTCTTTGTCTATTACTTTTATGTAAGTACCATCATATATATACCGTCATATAGCCATAGTCCCTTTATCTTAAGACCTCCATTCAAAATTTCAACAAATATTTATTGTCTACTACATGCTGACACTGTTCTTGGTGCTAGAGATGTAACAGTGGACAAGAAAGCATGAGATCCCTTTTCTCATGGAGCTTATATTTTCGTGGTGGAAATGGTGGAAGAAAGACAATAAACAAATGCACAAAATGCTAGGAGAAGCTAGGTGCTGTGGAGAAAACTGAAGCAGGGACAAGGGACTGGGAGGGACAAGGAGGTGCTACTTTTCTGGGGTAGTCAGTGCAGGCTTCTCAGAGGAGTGACTGTGAGCTATTGCCCGAAAAGCACATTAGCGAAGGATCCAAGCAGCTACTTCTGCAGCAGAATGCTCCAGGCAGAGGGAACAGGGTGTGCAAAGGCCCTGGGGTGAGTGGGCTGGGGGTGTTTGCAGAACAGCACGGAGTCCAGTGTGGCTGGAGCTGGTTGAGCAAGCAGGAGACACCATTAATTTTAGCTCAGAACTTCATGCAGCGAGTGTGCCAGACTATGCTTACCGGCTTTCCATCACCCGCCCCCCGCCCCCGGCCGGTGAATGAGAGGAGCGAGAACCTGGGGCCAGAGGTGGGGCAGGACACCTCTGCAGGAACACGTGGTGGTGAAGACAGGCAGCGGGGTGGGGAGACTGGCGATAAAATCAGGACGACTGAGTGATTTCTTGGATGGGAGAAGAGAGGGGGTGGGGGAGAGACTCAGCCTCCGAGGGTAAATGAGGAGTGGCTGGTGTTAACCATTCTGAGGGTCCCTGGGGTTGCAGCAGGGGACGGGTTGGGTTGAAGTACAGATGTGTGTGTGTTGGGGGTGGTGAAGTTTCTTAGGGACCACCTGCTGGGCTGTATGAGAAGAGAGCCTGGGGAGAGTGTGAGGAAACCGACCCCAGCAAGGTGGTGATGAAGGAGCATCTTCGGCAGGAGGGTCAGAGCGCCGCGAGTCCCAGAGAGCGGGGTTCCCCGGGAGCCAGGTGAGGTCGCAGCCGGGTCCGCTGGGGTTCCATTGGCAAGTGCCCCTTCCTGGGCGGCATGAGGGCCTGGCCTTCCCAGTCACACCAGAAGGGGGACCCTCCCTTCCTCCCAGCCCCTCACCACCTCCCCCTGCTGCAGCATCATGGCTCAGTCTCTGTGGAGGACACAACTCCCTACCCTGCCCTCCAGGGCCCCTCTGGGATTTGGTCCTCAGGCCAGATCCTGACTTGGCCAACGGGAGTTCAGACAGTTTAGGAAACCCGTTCTCTCCCCGGTGCCTGGCTTTCGTGCCTACCAAGATAGCCGATTTTGAATGTCAGAAGCATTCTGTTGTTAGCTGTTTCTGTTGATTCCAGCTGTGGAAGAAGGCCCTTGGTCCTTGTCTTTGAGGAAGGAATTCAGCAAAGGGACCAAGACTGTGAAATAGAGACAGCATTTATTAGAAGCACAGTACATGTGGAAGAACACACAGGCAAACTTGGAGTGAGTTGCGTGCAGTCGGGGTGGCTTAGGTTGCTTACATGGGGGCAGTTTTCCGGGTTGTCTCCGGCCAGTCATCTCACTTGTGCTTTCACCTGATCCGGGCCCAGTGATCCTGCTGGTATCTTATCTCGAAGTATCAGCGGGAGACCAGTTGCAGCCCCTCAGCCTGGAGCCAGTCTCCTGCCTCCCTGTGTTCACTCCTTCTGCAGAGTCCTGAGCCCGCCCCCATGCCATTCTCCACCTGCCCTGCTGATGCCCGATGGGTCCTCTGACAGGTGTGGCATTTGTGAGGATGGGGGAACGGAGAGGGAAGGGTGGAGACAGGGGAAGGGAAGAGGGACAGCAGGGGCCTCTGGGGAAGCCCGTGGCGGCTGGGCTTAGAAGGACACCTGCTCCTCTGACACCTGAGGACCAGGGGGAAAGGTGGGCACACCTGGAGGGCAGGTGGCTAAGGGTCACCTGCCAGTGGCAGCTGATTTCTCTTTGGAGGAGGGTGAGTTCCTGAGATTGAGCGGGTTGAGGGTGGATGAGCCTGGCTGTCGCTTTCGTGGGGAAGGAGATCCACGTTTACAGGCCCTTTCTTGTACAGCTCTATTTTGCTGTTGCTCTTAGCATTTTTTTCTCTTTGATCTTTCTAACTCTCCAGCATTTCTGGAGAACTCCTTTTGATAAAGGTCAACTCTATCAGACCCCCACTTCAGTTTCTCTTCTCTTTCTTTCCCTGGGAGCCACCCTTCTTGGAGTCTTCCTCCCCCTGTTCTGATCTAGTCTGATTGTCCCCTGGGTCTTATGTCTCTGCAGGACATCTGCGTCGTCACCCCGTTCCCCCTCTCCTGTGTGAGAGCCTCTTTTACTGGACCCCTGCTGAGAACGGGGTCAGGAGAGTCAGCAGCACCCGTTTCTTCTCCTTGAGATTATTCATGATGGTTTAAGGTCTAAGGTTTTCTTGTGTTTGCTCTGAGTTCTTGGCGTCTGTTTTCTGTTACGGGACTCTTTCTTGGTGGGCTCTTCGGTATGGAGAGAGTACATCCTCTAGCATGTTTTGGAGAACTCGTGTGCAGAAAATATGTTTATCCCACCCTTCCAGCTGATTGCTGGTTTGGCTTGGTTTAGAACTCTGGGTGGGGAATAATTTTCCCTTAGAATTGTGGAGCACTGCCCTCCTTTCTCGCTTGCTTCCAGTGTTGCTTTTTGCAGATGGATACCTTTCCAACGCCTGATCTCTTATAGATGGTCTGCAGTTGGTCCAGCTATTGGTTTATGGTTTCTGGTATTTGGGTAAGGAGTCAGTCTGACTGCTGTGTTATTATAGCTTGTGCATTAGATCTTCGGGCAAGCTTAAAGCATTTCTTTTTGCCTTTCTTACTTCCGGGACTCAGTGTTTGCTTGCCATGTAAAGGCTGCATCTGACTTCGGTGGTCCATTCTCGAGATGGATGGAACAGAATACAGGGCTTCTGTGTGCCTCCAAAGGTGACTCATGCAGCAAAGAGCCTGAGTGGCACCTCCCCGCCCCGCCCCCCCGAATCGTGCAGGGCTGCTGCCCTGGCTGGCTCCCACGGGCTTGGCTGAGTCGTGCCCCGGGGGGTGGGCGTCAAGCCTGGCACCTGGCCCGGCTTTGCAGGAACTTGCGATCCTAGGATAGGCTGGGCCTAGTTGAACTAAAAGGCAGAGAGAATTCATACCTTGACCTCATTAGCACAACGCTCAAAACAAGTAGTGTCCTAACTTGTCATAGACCAGGGCACCTTGAGTCCAGAGTGTCACTGTTTACATTCGAGGTCTGGTTTGGAGCCAGATGCTACGTTGCTGCCCCTTTCTGCTTGTGTGCTTCCAGAAAGCCACACTGGCGCTCCTGGGTGTGTGTTTTGCTGATCTGTGTAGCACTGAACGAAATGGACATCCAGAGTCGCAGATTTCAGCCCAGGAGTCATAGCATGAATCTATTAGAATCACCTAGGACCCCGAGCTCCCCAGCTCTTTGGAGGTACTGACCTGCTTTCGGTATTTCAGACAGCTGGGGAAGAGGCTTATTTCCGTGACAAGGTTGCACTCACTCTGACCTAGTAAACTGTGCTATGTATTTTGTTAGCAGCTAAAACCTTTCAAAAGAAGGCACCTGTATGATGAAATAAAAGGTAGGGAATCCTTGCTTCAGTTTTACCCCCTCATTTTATAGATGAAGAAACTGAGTCCCAAGGCCCCACGATGAGCTGGTGACAACGCGACCCTTTTTGAAAACTGCACGCCACCAAGTGTGGAAGCCGTGAGCACGGGGAAACTTAGGAAGGTAGAATCACAGTGTTCCCAAGGGCAGAACTGCCCACTACATGATCTTATAGGCCCGTGTGGAGACTCTGCTGAGTGGATCCAACCACACCTCTGGGGTTTTGAGCGTCTGGAGTTGGTGTATTGACAGATCTCCCCAAGGCTCAGCAGGCCCCTCCAAAGCTCCTAGCCGTGAGCTTCAGGCCTTCCCCCGGGACTTCCCCCTCCCTTCTTCCCTGCTGTCACATAAGCCAGAGTTTGTAAAAGTCACTTTTGACAAAAGGAGACTTTCTACTGCCCTCAGTAGTCATGGCTTGCATTTGACTTGCACATCTACTCAAAGCAAGATGTTTACCATCCAGCTGATGGAGTACCACCTTCTTTCAAATGATGAGGGTAACTCGATCCTGGGAGACCTTTCCTAGGGAGAATTCTTGTCCCTAGAAAATGTATTTATTATTCAAAGGAAATATTTTTATATGTTCCTGAACTACAAATGGACAGTTAGGTTTGCTCAAACGCCACCAAGACCTGTTGAAATGAACATCGACCTGGTCCGTTTAATAGCTATATTTGTTGTCAAACCCAGCTTAAGGGCTTTTTTGTTAATAAAATCTCTTGAAAAGAGCTGTTGATCTCTTCTCTTCCAGCTCTCCTGTAGCTGGTGCACATAATACGGGGTGATCACAGACAAAAAGCATGCATGCCCTCAGTGTTTAAAAAAATTCAAGCTTTCCTGAGAAATAACAACAAAATATAAAAGCAAGGACTAAAGCTATCCATTCAGACAGCAGGGTTCAGGGACGGTGGTGTGCAAGACTGCAGCCGCTGCTGACTTGCCCATCCCAGGTCCCCCGAGGAGAATTTCACCAGGAGTCAGGAGGCAACCTTGTGGTCTCTAGCCCTGGGGCTCGGTTGCTCATGAATTTCATAAAATCCAAATCCATCTTTGTATATGGAGGAAATGGCTCATAAGCTGGAGGAAGGGACATTATATAAAATTCCTCTTGCCAGCTGAGTTCCTGTTCCATGAATGGATATATCTTGCAGGTATTGACTGTAGTTTGGAAACTGTACTTCATCTATTAAATCATCTTTTTAGGAATGAATATATATTTTCTTGCATACCTTATGAATTTAACTTCCAATTACCTTTGGGATAAATTCAAAACAACAGCTTGCATTGTCGCGTCGTGTAGAGTATCAGAAAGCTTTAGTGAGGGCCTTAAACCAGTTTATTTTCATAGTTAATGGAAAAAATGGTACATGTGTTAAATTTAACCTTTATCTTATAAGTGAATCTAAATATTTAAAGATATTTGACACTAAAGTTTCACTTTTGCCTCAAGTTCTAAGTTCATTAGAATAGCTTTTAAAATATAATCTAGTGGAAATGGAAAATATGATCCTAAAGTTGCTTTTTCTGTTTTTTAATTAACTAGCATGAACGAATACTAGCTTTCATTTATCAGCGTGGAAATTGATAGTTTCCATTAAAATGTTTCACTTTTTTTTTTTTTTTTTTTGTGGTACGCGGGCTTCTCACTGTTGTGGCCTCTCCCTTTGTGGAGCACAGGCTCCGGACGCGCAGGCTCAGCGGCCATGGCTCACAGGCCCAGCCGCTCCGCGGCATGTGGGATCTTCCCGGACCGGGGCACGAACCCGTGTCCCCTGCATCGGCAGGCGGACTCTCAACCACTGCGCCACCAGGGAAGCCCAAAATGTTTCACTTTTAATAATATCACTGAGTATTGTAGCTCTGATGTTGCCCGTGGAATCTCTGCTGTGTATGGGTTTGCCTGGTGCAGAAGGTGGATGTCTTAAGGCTCATGAGCCCAAGATTCGTGACATGCTTGCCGTGTGTCTGTGACATTCAAAAGCATGGCTGTTAACAAAAGAACCATGGTTGGGTATTGTCTTTAGAATGTCAGTGATGATCTTTGGCTTCTAGTTAGAAGAACTCCCAGATGTGTAGAAAGAAGCCCAGACATGTATTGTGTATGGGTGTGGCTTTCACATAAGCATGGCTGCTCCAGCGATGAGGATGCCTGCGCTGGCCAGGGCACCATCCTCCTTGACCTGACCAATCACGTCGATATCACAGTAAAGCTCGCAACAGGGCTTTATTCAGCACGGTGGCAAGTTAGGAGAGCCAGACTGACTTCCCTTTAAAGAGATACAAATTAACCTAAGCCAAGGTCCCAGGGCCATCTGTTATCCGTTGCTTCTCAAAAGGTCTTCAAAAACTGTGCAGACATTTTCACGCTCCTCATGCAATTTCCCCCCCATTTTGGCAAGCTGTTACTGTCATGATAGTGTGCTTCAGGAAGTTCATGATTAATGATGACGTTAATTACATGCATGATTACTTAATTACGTTAATTGACTCATCCATTCAACAAACATGGAATGAGCCACAATGCAGAAACGCATTATTGAGCACCTGCTTTTGGCCAGGTGGTGACCTCATCCGGGGGTGACGCTGGTGATCCGGACAGAGTGGGCCCTCCCCTCATGGAGCTTACAGTTTGGTGTCAGCAAATGATAAACAAGTGAACAAGCCAATGATATACAGGTGGGAATCAAGATCGAGTGCATGAAAGGAAAAAACGTTTTTCTGGGGAAGCAATGGGATGACAAATATGATCACAGTCGGCCAAGGAGGCAGGTTTTCAGGGTTGTGTTGCTACTGGGTGTGACCCCGGGGCAGTGTCTTGACCTTGTGTCTTTACCAAGCTTTTGAAACGCCTTTTGCCAAAGAACTCCTGTCCTCCTCGTTCAGAATAGCCAATCCCTTTTGGGGGAAAGCAGGTTTGAAGTTCTGATGTAGCTGACTGCATGGTTGGGGTCATTCTAAAAAGACATGTTAGGAACTGACCAAAGGCGTCTCTCTGTCATTTGTAAGCAGAGTTTTACCTCGCATTCACTTCTCGTCCGATTGAAATGCCAGCTTATGATTGAAATGTGGATCCTATTCAGTGCCAGGCTCCTGGTGCTTGCTCTTTGTGGCTGCGTCGAGGCGTTTTCTTTTATTGTTGGTGTTTAACGCCACATGTTATAAACACAGAAGCTGAGTCGCTCTTTTGGAGAGCTTAATGAGAAACTGTCACCTTTGCTCATCACGTGTGCTTTTACTCTGCTTCCTGGCATTGTTCTTCACCGGCGTTGTCTGTATGTTTGAAGAGTTAATTTGGCCCTGGGAATCTCAGGTGGAATTCTCAGGAGGACATTTGTTTTCTGCTAGAAGTTGGTTCGGACTGTGCTAAAGGAGGGCTTTGTTTCCCTTGTTTAATTAGAGAGAGCTGTAGGGCTGTTCCGGCCGCCCACGGGTGTGCACGGGAGGGCAGGCCTGCTGGTGATGCTCCCACCTTCTAGCACAGCCACGGGAGTTTGGAAACTGCGGGTGCTGGAGCGGGTGGCATTACTCCCTCCTATAACACGTCCAGTCACTATTTATCTTGTCTTCCTCTTTTATTGCTCCTTTTTGGCAAACGGTGAAAAGCATTAAAAACAAACAAACATCCCAAGAGGTTCACTTTTTTTAACCATTTTAAAAAAATTGAAGTATAGGGCTTCCCTGGTGGCGCAGTGGTTGGGAGTCCGCCTGCCGATGCGGGGGACGCGGGTTCGTGCCCCGGTCTGGGGGGATCCCACGTGCCGCGGGGCGGCTGGGCCCGTGGGCCACGGCTGCTGGTCCTGCGCGTCTGGAGCCTGTGCTCCGCGGCGGGAGAGGCCACAGCAGTGAGGGGCCCGCGTACCGCAAAAAAAAAAGAAAAATTGAAGTATAGTTAATTTACAATGTTGTGTTAGTTTCTGGTGTACAGCAAAGCGATTCAGTTTTATATATATATATATATACACACACACATACTCATATGCATACATACATATATATGTATCTGTTCTTTTTCAGATTCTTTTCCATTATAGGTTATTATAAGATATTGAATATAGTTCCCCGTGCTATACAGTAGGTCCTTGTTGTTTCTCTGTTTTATATATAGTAGTGTGTATATGTTATCCCAAACTCCTAATTTATCTCTCCCCCATCCCCTTTGGTAACCATAAGTTTGTTTTCTTCGTCTGTGAGTCTATTTCTGTTTTGTAAATAAGTCCACTTGTATCATTTTTTTTAGATTCCACATATAAGTGATATCATATGATGTTTGTCTTTCTCTGTCTGACTGACCTCACTTTTAACAAGTCAGGGGTGCATTGTTGTTCAGATCATTATTGCGGCTCCCAGGCTCTCAAAGTGAGCTTGGGGGGGTGGTCTGTGACCTTCACTGCTTCACCTACACACCCGTTGTGTTTTATTGATTGATCCTTTTCATATTAAGAAGATAAGGAAATGTTCACTGTGTTAGTTTGCCTTCTTCTATTGGGGTGAAAAAGGGTTTTCCTAATGATGAAATATCAAGTTCTTACCGCAAAGAGGTCTTCTCAGGACCAAATTTGTGGCTGTCATTTTGCATCTCAACTCATGGTTTGAATTCCTGTGGGCTAAGCTTAAACCTGAGTAATCGTCTTTTATTTTCTCTTTGCCAGTTTCATTATCTTTTTGTATTTATTCCGTGTTATAGTGGACATTTAAGCTCTCTCAATTGCTTTTTGGACTGAGATATAGTAGAAATAAGTGCTCTCAAAGGCAGGCTAGTGTGTGTGTGTGTGTGTGTGTGTGTGTGTGTGTGTGTGTGTGTGTGTGTGTGTGGCGGGCGGGGGGGGCTAAGGAGGAGGGGTGAACTAGAGGTGAACTAGCTTCTAGCAAGATGAGCCCAGTTAAAGGACTTAATCTTTTGAGCTTCAGTTTCCTCATTTGTCAGAAACAGTAAGAATTGTGGAGCGAGCTGCCTCACGTCTGTGGCACCCCGGCTGTGAACTCACTCGGGCCAGAGCCCTTGCCCCGTGGTTCTTTTTCCGAATCACAGTTTCCCACTTAAAAATGTTCCATTAAATTTTATATTACTACTTGTGTGTGCTATATACGGAAAGTTAGTTTTAAAATCATAAATTGTAAAAGAAGACATTAAAATATTACTTTCAATAAAAATAACTTCTTAGGTGCTGGAAGCCTGATTTGCGAATTGCCTTGCACTTCCGGGGCCAGGTTCCACTAATCCACCGGACAGGGCGGTTTCGTTATAGGGGGAGCTGGCTCCCGCCCGTGTGTTCACACACGCCCTCCGTCTGAGCGGGTGGGAGAGGCTCTGCTTGGTTTGCTCCTCAAACCCTGCCCAGGGGTACTGGAGGTCCTGGGCTTGGAGTCGGGGGACCCTGAAGAATTGGCAGCCATCAAAAGAGATTCATTCTCATCCCAAGTTTACTCTTGGTTTGGAATGTTCCAGAAACACAGTCTGGGGAATTTCGAGGACTGGGGTCCATGAGGCAGCTACCGGTTCTCTCTCATGCCTTGTGCACGGATGCACAGGCCTCTCTCTCTCTCTCTCTCTCTCTCTCAATCTGTATTTCTGTCTCCACTTCTGTTTTCTCTTTTGATTGGACCCATAGGAAAGAACCAGAAAGGGTTTTCCGACCCGGATGACACAACAAGTCTTGGGCCTTGAGGTGGCACTGCCAATCACAATCCAGCTGGACAGTGGCCATTGGCATGTGGGCCCAGAGTGGGCCTTCCTGAGTCAGAATACTGGTGCCCAGATATTTGCTGTGCTTTCTCCTGCGCCTCCGGTTTGGAGGTGGAGTTTCCAGGGGTCGTGGCTCCCCCGTGCACTGGGAGTGATGGCCTACGTCCCCCGTCCTGTGCCAGCGACTAGAAGGACATCCAGTGGACCTGCACACACCCTTTTTATTTTTACTCAGGTTTTGAAAACATTTCCCACCCTGTGTTGGTCAGGCAGCCACACCAAGTAGGATTGTAATCTCCAGCTTTGACTGACCCGTTCCTGGTGTTGCCTTTTGTAGGGACAGACGCCCACGTGTGTCATCACTGTTCTGCCCCTTGAATGTATCTGTGGAAACTGTGATGACAAGAGTCCACATCCCGTCCTGGGTGTTATGTGGGTTTGGGGGAACATTTTGGCATCCAATAAGAAATGTAGGTGATGTTCTTCCTGGGACGGCTACTGGATATGGTTTTCCTGATAGTAAGGGAATGTTTGTGTGGGGAGGCTGCTTGCCCGCATCTTAGGGAGGCTGTGTTCATAAACGGGGTGACCCTGGGTCAGCCCTGCTGACCCGCACGGCTTTGGTACACTGATAAAGGACACTTGATCTTGGCCTTCCGATAAGTGGCCCTCCCAGGATGGCAGAATTACTAACTCAGTGCTCAGTCTTGATGTTTTGGACATTTGAAACAAATTAGATAGCTGCTTCTCTGCGTTGTGTGTTTGTTTGGATTTAGTGGGTGAGTGTATAACTTACCGTCCAATCCTAAGTATGCCGGACAAGGTGTCAAGCAGGGTACTGTGGTCTCTCGGATCTGAAGTCACCTGTTTGTTCTAATCCACACAGTTTCTTACAGTTTGTTCAGCTATTTCAGCCTTGGTCTCTTTGGCAGCCTGAGAGAATGTCTCATTTTCTAGCAGGGAGTTTAAGAGAGACAGGATAGTCCTCAGATCTGCGGGGCTGACCGGGCCAGCTGCAGGCTCGTTCACCTTGACGTAGAAGTGGACCTCGTGGTGGTCAGTTCAGTCCAGACACTTGGCTCAAGGGGTGTAGAAGCCTCAGTCCTAGTTCTGGAACATCGTGGCCTCAGACTGGGAGGGAGAGGGTCTGGGCTGTGTGAATCTTGTTGCCGAGCCTAGGATCTTGACAGGGAATGGTCATTCCAGGAGGCCCATATCTGTGTGCCCGTGATCTTGGACAATGTGTATTAGAGTGTGATCGGGGTTCTTTCACCTGGAAAGGGATTGGCTGGAGCTGGGGAGGCAGAGCCCTGGCCGGGCTTCCCATGAAGAGGGGGAGGAGAGGGTAGGGATGGGCTGGACCAGGCCAACCAGCAGGGCAGAGCCAAGGTGGGGTGGGGGCCACGTGGAAGCAGCAGGGCTGAATTCCAGTTGCTTGCATCCTTGGGTTTTCGCAGTGAAGGAGCTGGAGGCACAAGAAGATCATCGACAGCTGTGGCAACGCTGCCAGTCTTGGAACTGCACAGTGGCTGAATTCCTTTTGGGGGCCCCTGGACAGGGTCAGGTGCATTGGAATGGGGTCTTGAACGGAATGCGGATGTGAGCTGATGAGTGGGTGACCACAGCTGAATGGGCATTTAAAAGGCAGGAGCCCATATGACAATTGCTCTTTCAACCCTGCTATCTAGAACATTCTGGTGCTTTAGATTGGTTGGTTAAAGTGAGATGCCAAGGGACTCCATACATGGTGTGTAAATAGGGAAGTGGACTTGGAGTCAAGAAGACCCAACTCTTTCAATTAGAGGCTGGACAGTTTTAGACAAATTGCTCTAACCTAGTCTATTTATGAGTGTATAATTTCCACATATTAACTTCATCGGGCGGTGCAGGAGCATTAAATGAGATGAAGATGTAGAAAACAAACTTATGGTTATCAAAGGGGAAAGGAAGTGGGAGGGAGGGATAAATTAAGGGTATGGGATTAGGGGCTTCCCTGGTGGCGCAGTGGTTGAGAGTCCGCCTGCCGACGCAGGGGACGCGGGTTCGTGACCCGGCCCGGGAAGGTCCCACATGCCGCGGAGTGGCTGGGCCCGTGAGCCATGGCCGCTGAGCCTGCGCGTCCGGAGCCTGTGCTCCGCAATGGGAGAGGTCACAACAGTGAGAGGCCTGCGTACCGCAAAAAAAAAATAAATAAATAAAAGAGTATGGGATTAACAGGTACAAACTACTATACACAAGACAGATAAGCAACAAGGATTTACTGTATAACCCAGGGAGCTATATTCAGTATCTTTTAATAACCTATAGTGGAAAATAATCTGAAAAAAAAGTATGTAAGGGAATCATT
Organism: Monodon monoceros; assembly: GCF_005190385.1. Lineage (NCBI taxonomy): Eukaryota > Metazoa > Chordata > Mammalia > Artiodactyla > Monodontidae > Monodon > Monodon monoceros. The sequence continues at coordinate 15,081,343 of NW_021703768.1, read as the reverse complement.
TTGCTGTACACCTGAAATTAACACCTGAAACTAACAATGTTGTAAATCAATTATACTTCAACAAAAATTGCGAGGACGATGTGAAAATATCTAGCAAATGGTAAATCCTCATCACGTCCCAGCTTCTTTCTTTCTCAGGCAGGCCCATAATGGTTCATTGAATTCATTACTGTATGTCTGGCCCCCCTACCCCCTACCCAAGAGCTAGTCTTAGAAGCCTCTTTAACCCCTGCCACTGTGTCTTGTGCCCGGTGTATGCATTTTATTTATTTATGAAGGAAGAGGCCCCAAGTTCAGCTTGGATTTGGATCAGTTGTGAGGTTTTGCTTCTAGGTTTACGGTTCATGGACTCAGAGAATGTTTGGATGGGAAATGCCTGGGGAGATCACTGCAGGTCAGTGTTTGCAAACCTAGCTTATTAACACGTAGATTCGTGTGCCTAACCCCAAGCATTCGTCTCTCCCAGGTCCAGGATGGAGCCCAGGAATCTGTATTTTGAAAAAGTGTCCTGAGTAATGTGATGGTCAGTCATCTTGGGAAGGACTTATCTAGACACTGTCCACTTTACAGATGAAAATACTGAGGCGTAGAGAGGAGGATGGAGGTGTTTCTTACCAGCTGTGTGATTGGGGCCAAAACTCAAACTCTGCAGGTGCCACTGGGCAGACACACAGTATATATCTCATTGCCATTTGCATACAAACCCATGTAAACCAACAGGGCTGCCATGACAACAGCTGCTTGACCTCGTATTTATTTCTTTTTCCCCCTCTGTGCGTCTGGGTTTCACTGTCCGTTTTCTGTACACCGCCACCCCGCCGTCATCCCTCTTATTCTCCTGCGCTCCACTGCAATGCGTGACTTTGATCAGATCTCTTCTTTCTTCTTCTAGCTCCGTTCTGTGACGGAATCTTGGAGTTAGTATTTAACTTACTGGTAACTCAGCCGGAAGGGGCAGCAGAGGCTGGCTCACCCAACCCTGCTCGGAAGTCAGCTTCTACTGAGCTGCAGTGACCACCTGGGACAGGTGTGAGGCAAGGTGGATGGGCAGGCATTATACACTAGGAGGCGCTAAAGAGCCCACCGCATGGCCCGGTGCTCCTGACTTGATTTGCCTGTGGCTTTTCTCTTAATTCCATTGCAGAGCTGGGGTAAAGCAAGCCTGATTTCGCCTTGCCTTGACCTCAGATGGACTTGGTTCCACTCCAGCTGCGCCCTCGCCCCTCCCACTCTCCAGGCTCAAGAACGCAAACTCCCCGCTGCTCCTCCCCACTGTCTTGTGGCTTGTCCAGCGTGCCTTGCTGAGCTGGGCACGTTCCCTGAATTCACTGGATTATCGCCACCGGTTTCTACTGGAGCCAGCCCGACTCGGACCCTTTCTGGTTGCTGCAGTGTGACGCCTCCCTGCCTATGGGTGGCTTCCAGAATTTCTCACCTCCCTCTGTAAAGAAGCTCGCCTGTTTATTTTTCTTCATGCTTGTCACCTCTCTTGCTTCTAATTCACTTTTCTGGTCATCACAACTAAAGAAGTACTTCTCTGGTGAAAAAAAAAGAAACGCCTCCGAGTTTGGCTTAGTCTCTGATTTGCAATGAATCGAGTCATTATCTTGCTCCATTGCATGATTACCCTCTTTTTTCTCAATTATTTAAAATCGTATATTTTGTTGATTCCTAAGAAATATATCCCCCTTCTCCTTGACATACCTTCACGTTTACACAGGTTTGAAATTGGGATGCATTTTACAATTCAGAGGGTCATGGCTTATTTGCCAGCTTCGTTTCCCCCTTAGTGGTGTATAGTTCAGTTTCACATCGCGTCTTCAGACAGTATTTTTGCAGGATCTGGATAAAAGACCAGGAAAAATTGAAGCCAACTTCAGAGAAGATTCAGAATTTTGCGATATTAAGGAAGATGGCTGCCAGTATGCCTAACACTTGAGAAGAGGACGGAATTATTTTCCAGAAAGATGTGATCTGGACTTTGAACAGTGTTGGATAAATCACATGAGGTCCTTCTTTTATGATTAGAGCCACCATAACATTAAATAAAGCCAATGTGCACGAAGGACTCTACCTAGGCAGAGTCAGTGGTTCTATATATTTCAGTAAAGGAGAGCTAAACCTCCTTTTTAGATCTCTCTTTTGAAAGAGCTACAAAACAAACACTACAGATTAATTCCTGCATGAGAACTATGGAGGGTTCTAGTGCTTTTGTCCGTAGACTTCCTTTCTCTGAAGACAAAAATGTGTATTTTAGCTGCTGACAGCCTTCATTTCATAGTACAAAGTGGGTTATGCTTTACCCAGAAATGAGGGTTAGCTTTTTACACATGGGATTAGCTAAACATCCCATGGGATGTCCTTTTCATCCCTTACCAGAGAAGTTGCTCTGTTTGTTTTTGTGAACTATCCCTTTCTTTGCTTTTACAAGAAATTTATGCTGTCGAGCTATTTAATTTGGCCTTGCAAAACTTATCATGAAGTAGTGGAAGATTTAGTTAGGCTTTCCTCGTGTATCAAATAGATACACAACTAGTCGAAAAAAAGTTTTTTAGAGATTTATAGTTTGCCGCGGAGCGGAGGTCCACAGAAGATCACTCTAGTGCTTTCGTCTCCTTCTCCATCATGTAAATTGTCCACATAGCCCATCCCGGGGCTTCCTTCCTCCAATCCCAAGCCCCACGCACACCTGGCATCCTGAAACCAGTAAAGGGACCAGGAAAAGCTGTGGCCTTGAATGATTCGTGCACAGAAAGCTGAGACGATGGGTGACCTGAGTGTAATTTAGTTCCCAGCCTGTCATTTTTCCTTGTTAAGTATCTTCGTGGAGTGGGTGTCTAGCTCTCCTGTCCGTGGCTTATGGGCAGCGAATGCAGACTGGTTTGATGTTAGTCAAAGCCCATAATTTTTTAAAAATTTATTTATTTTATTTTATCTATGTATTGTTTTTGGCTGCATTGGGTCTTTGTTGCTGCGCACGGGCTTTTCTCTAGTTGCGGTGAGCGGGGGCTACTCTTCATTGCGGTGCACGGGCTTATTGCGGTGGCTTCTCTTGTTGCGGAGCACGGGCTCTAGGCGCATGGGCTTCAGTAGTTGTGGCACACGGGCTCTAGAGCACAGGCTCAGCAGTTGTGGCACACGGACCTAGGTGCTCCGTGGCATGTGGGATCCTCCCGGACCGGGGCATGAACCCGTGTCCCCTGCATTGGCAGGCAGACTCCCAACCACTGCGCCACCAGGGAAGCCCCCAAAGCCCATAATTTGTTAGGAAAATTTTCTGCTTAAAATCACAGCCCATTCCAAAATGGGCATCATTTGGGGGCTCCTCTATTTTTTTTTTCTTTTACAATTAGTTGAGGGTCTACCCTTGCAGTTGTTTCGATTTTCTCTGGACCCCACCTGTTTTCCTTATACCCTGCCTCGGCTCTGAGCATACAGTTGGGTCTTATTTCTTAGCTGGCCCAGGTAGCAGCGTAGAGACTAGTGGCATAAACCATCCCAACAATACCAAGTGGGCTCTGGCTGTTGGTGACTTGAAAACTAGATTAAAATTCAAAATGATGTAACCGAACCAGAGAACGAGAGAAGAAAGCATAGAAAAAAGAAAAAACAGGAAGAAAAAAGCAAATAGACAAATGTATCCAATATAAAAATGAATCAGAAATGACGCTATACAAGCATGGCTAGAAATCATCCGTGGACTGTAATTATCACAAGCTAAACATGAGTCAGCTGCTGGTAACGTTGTTTTTTTTTTTTTTTTTTTTTTTTTGGCCGCGCTGGGTCTTTGTTGCTGTGCGGGCTTTCTGTAGTTGTGGCGCGCAGGGGCTACTCTTCGTTGCCGTTTGCGGGCTTCTCATTGTGGTGGCTTCTCTTGTTGTGGATCACGGGCTCTAGGCGAGCAAGCTTCAGTAGTTGCAGCACGTGGGCTCAGTAGTTGTGGTTCATGGGCTTAGTTGCTCCACGGCATGTGGGATCTTCCTGGACCAGGGATCGAACCCACGTCCCCTGCATTGGCAGATGGATTCTTAACCACTGTGCCACCGGGAAAGTCCCAATGTGGTATTTTTTTTAAAGCAGTCATCCCACTGGGATATAGAATTGGACACAACTTGATAAAAGAAAGTGCACATAGTGAGTTGCAGAACTTTACCATCCCAATAGCAGCTAGACCATACAGTATGTATTTATAGGACAAATGGGTATTCTTATATACATATGGTTTTATATGTGTATGAAACTTGTATATAATTTTATATATTTATATATAGCATATAATTGTCATACGTAATGTTTACCTACCATGATATGTCTGTGTATATTATAGTTGTCCTACATAATGTTTACCTGTCTTGGTTTCCAAAGTCTTGATTACCCCTTGTCAGATGAATGTTATCTTACGTCAGCTAAAAGAAGTACATGTAACTGTCTTAGTAAACAGAAATGATATTTTAATTTAATTGGTTATAAAAAGCCCATCCAGCTGCAGAAAGATATTTACAAAAGCTGGAAGCTTAGGAGTTCGTATTGCTTCTGAATGCGCTCACTTCCAGGATCTGTTGATGCAGGCACAGGTCCCTAGTCTGACTTGGAGAAAAGCAAGTGTCCGTGGCCTTTTTATTGAACTAAAAGTGATTTTAAGGCGAAAAAAGGCCTTTATAGGGCTGGCTAAATGGACATGTGAGCTATGCAGTCGCACAGAGCCTGGTGCTCAGAAGGCCCTGCACTTGGGGATTAATGCTCTGAGGCCGCCGTCTTGTAATTCTTAGTACTTCCATCGTTGAATGTGTGTTTTGTCAGTGAAGCTCAGCAGGATGATGACGCACAAGCTGGGAGCGTGGGGCCTCAGCTCACGTGTGAGACCTCCTCCCGGGATGGGCTTCTGGGCGCCAGCCCTGCCCACCCTCCCCTTTTCCACCCCACCCTGCATGACTGCCCTGGGTCCTCCACCCAGGGCGGTGGCCAGGTTGCATCGGTAGGGGGAGGCTTGTGTTCCCCTGTGACCGCCCGCCCCTCGCTGGGGCCTGAGCGCAGGTGTGAGAAGGGTCCTCCTCAGGCACAGATCACCATCTCGCCCCAGCCAGCAGCGCCTCGGTGAGCAGAGTGGTGAGCAGGCAGGGACCTCACCCCCCCGCTCCCCCCGCCCCCTGCCCTGGATCCAGGTCCCAAACACACCCTAGAATCGAGGCTGCAATACTGTGGGGAACTCCTGTTTGTTGTGGGTTGGGCCTGCAGTCTGGTGGGGAGGGGAGGTTGACTTCTGCATCCCCAGTGAGGTCTCTGCATTTTCACCTTGCACCGGACCTGGAAAATTACGTAGCCCCCCTGAGTGAGAAAGATGCCTGTCCACAGCCGCCCCTCTTCAAAGTCTGTACTTTATCATTCTGCTTCCCATGACCTCATGGGCATCGTGCAATGTGACCACAACCCGTCTCTGAATAATGGTTCTGCAGCATTCAGGAATCCTCTGGCCACCTGTATGCAGCCGTTTTTGCTTCAAAATTCCCCCCGTGGGTGAGGGGGTCACCACGTGTTTCTGTGAATGGCAGATCGGCAAGGTCACCCTGGGGCTTGGATCAGGCTGTGCCATGGGATGTGCGTGGGCAGGTCCTAATGGTGTTTGGTTCTTCTCCTGAGAGCTGTTCTATACCTCAGAGTAATTCTCAGCTTCAGCCAAGCAGATCAGCACTTACAGGCACTCAGAGATAGGAATGCGGCAGGTTTCAACAAGGCGTTTAAGAAAATCTCTTATTATGTCTTTATGGGCAGGATGGAGTAACGTGGATGGAATGTAGCGGCAAACTGGATGGCCTGTCATATTCATAAAGTGCCGATTAATAAATTAAATAATAGGTCAAATAAATAGATCATTTAATAAATTAAATAATAGATTAATCTAATTAAATAATAAATAGATTATTTAATAAATTAAATAATAATATAAAATTATATAAAAATAATATAAAATTAATAATAGATCACTGTGGGAGTCACAGGGCTCCAGTACCGATCGATCTCCATCCACCTCCAGCAGTGTAGACGAGGACAGATGACACGCAGATCTCAAATGTGTGGATGTCATGATGCCGGACAGGAGAACAAATGTGATTGATGACACCATTAAGGGCTGTGGGTTTGAATGACGGACCATGTCAAACAAGAACCAGTGTAATAGGACATACTGAGATTCAAAAGTTGCATCAGGAAAATAGAATCCTTGAGGGTTTTAGCTGCCTGTAAATTCAAAATAAGCCAGTATGCTGATAGAGCTGTTAAAAAAAAAAAAAAAAAAAAAAGGCTGCGCCCAAATGAGTTAATCAGTTGAAAACCTAATGACCGCACAAAATCCTGCACACACATTTTTAGAGCAGTTTTATTTATAATTGCCCAAAATTGGAAGCAGCCAAGATGTCCTTCACGAGGTGAATGGATAAATGGTGGTACATCATATGACGGGATATTATTTGATAACAAAAAGAAATGAGCTATCAAACCATGAAAAGACAGAGGAACTTAAGGAAATACTTAGTGAAAGGAGCCAGTCTGAAAAGGCTACATACCGTATGATTCCAACTACATGACATTCTGGAAAAGACAAACTAGTAGATACAGTAAAATGATCAGTGGTCAGCAGAGTTTATGGGGAGAGAGGGAGGCATGAATATGTGGAACACAGGGACTTTTAGGGCGGTGAAAATACTCTGTATGATACTATAATGATGGATGCGTGACGTTATGCATTTGTCAAAGCCCGTAGAATGTATGACACAAAGAGTGAGCCCTACTGTGATCTGTGGACTTGGTTAATAACATATCAACATTGGTTCATCAGTTATAACAAATGCAAGATGTTATAACACTGAAGCAAGATGTTCGTACCAGGAGACACTGTAGGTGGGATGGGAGGATGCGGGAGGAGATATATGGGAAGTCTCTGCACAATCTACTCAATTTTTCTGTAAACCTAAAACCGCTCTAAAAAATACAGCCTATTAATTTAAAAAAAAAAAAAACAAGACTGTATAGGTAGAGCTATGGAATCCAGAACAAATGGATTCACGGCCCCTCCTGGTTCCCCCCATCTGTAGGGACCAGATGCCCGGTGGGAGCATTTGGTCTGAAAAGAGTCACACCTGGAGCCTGGCCAGAGGAGGGATGGGACGCCTGGGGAAGAGGTGAAGGGACCAGGGATGTGTGTCCTAAAGAGGTGTGAACATAATCCTCGCTTTCTGCAGTCTTGGTGCTGGTGGCTGGTGTCTTTGAGGAGCGCTCCTGGCATCTCTTCAGTCAGTTCATCACACCCTGAGCAGACATACTCTTGAAAATTGGTGACAGCCCTTCCAGCTATTTTCATGTGATAACAGGAGGTGGAAGAGGCAGGAGCTTGCGTCTGGGAGGTATTTAGCAGAGTGGTGAGAGAGCTGGCTTAGAGCCAAGCTGTCTGGATTCCTGGATCCTGTCTGGATCCTGGCCCCGCCTCCCCTGATCTTGGGGCCTTGGGCAAGTTTCTTAACCCCTCCCTGCTCATCTGCAAAGTGGACTACCTTCCTCATGGGATTGTTGTAAGGATGAAATGAGGGAATACATTAAGTGATGGCTAGAACCGTGCTCGCACTCACTAGGCGTCAGCGGTTTTATTCACTGCAGTGTGGTCTGGAGGGCAGAACTAGCGCCGCTGGGTCAAGGGAAGCCAGCCTTAAGGGCACTTTCTCACTCTTCTGTTTTAGCCTCTGCACTCTTGCTGTTCTCTGTGCTTACCGTGTTCCCGACCTGGAATGCCTTTGGCGCTTTCCACCTGGCAAAGTCTGACTGCTCTAGGGAGGCAAAGCTTAAACACCCGCCTTCTCTCGAGACCTCACTCTGCCTTCCTTATGCAGTTATCGGCCCTCTTTCCTGCTCCCACACCCTTTTGGAAAGTACTGATACTTGGGTTAAACATAGTTGTTCACTTGTCTGCTTCCCGGCTTCGCAGGGATTTAGTCATCAGTGTGTCCCTGCCGCTAGCCCGGTGTCTGATAATCACTGGTTATGGAATGAAAAGGGAATTTCCCCTTCCCCCAGTAATAAAAGGATACAGTAGGAAACTGGATGCTGAAGACATGCTGAGCTCCCCGATATGAGATGTATTTCAGTAGAGATGGGTGATTCTCACTGAGGGAATCATGGGTTGGATGAAAGTGTAGTCTTTCTCTGAGTGGTGCCACAGAGCGCCAGCATCAGAATTGCTTACGGCCCGCAGACAAGGATTTTTTTTTTGTGATGTCCTATGAGACAGTTTTCATATAAAAGAAAGATTGGTTTGAAACAATTCTGTTCAACTACCTTTTAAAAAATAAATTTTGATTAAGTAAGGTTGAAAACCCTTGTTTTTCTTTGAGCTTTCAATTTTAGCTAACATAACTTACTATTTTGTTTATAAATCGATCAAACTTTAACAAGCATTTTCAAGAGAGTCTTTGGTGAATGACTGGTTTTATTAAAAAGTTTCACTATACTCCCTTCAACATTTTAAACTGCATTTGTAAATTTTATATTTTCCCTGTCCCTTTAAAGTACTTTATTATCAAAGGTTACTAAGGTTATACTAAGAGACTCAGGAACCAACCTGATTAAGCTTCCACCAGCCAAGATGGGCCACTTGATGGTCAGTAGGGATGAGACTGCAGCGGGCTGGAGCACATCATTCACAATAACACTAAAAAAAAAAAAAAGTAATGACCCAAACCAACTTTGTTGCCTTTAGGGGATACTAAGGAACTGTCTCATTATCTTGAAGGCTGGTAAATAAAGAGAAAGAATCAAGCGTTGATCCTGCCTTTCCCATGAGATCCGTCTCTTCCGGTCATCAAACATTGATGAAGGGGAGTTTCTCTTTATAGATGTGACCCAGCTAATACCCGTAGCAAGAATGAAGGGCTCCTACCCCTGGGTAGTCCCTGAGGAATCAATGCCAGGCAGTCATCATGAATGGCTGCTAATGTCACAAAAATAGAGACACCAGACAGTATGCGCCTCCTGATGGGAACACACACCTCCACCTATCATGCAGCTCTATAGGAAAAACGATTGAACCTAAACCTGGTCAAGACTCTAGATGCAACTGCCAACTTTTCCAGTCTGCAGCAGGGGGTAAAGGAAAATGTCAAACTAAACCACAAGGATACAAGGGGGTGATTCTCTGACTCTGGAAAACTTCACTGGACAAAACGAGTCTGTTTCTTCCGCAGAAATTTTCAGCAAAAAAAATAAATAAATAAAAGAGAAAGAGCAAGAGAGATAGAGAGATGGGGGGCGGGCAGGAGACCTATAAATTACAGGAAACTTAAAACTCACATCTATCCATTTCAGTGTATGACTTTTTCAGTTTCTGTTTCACTCTTTTACTCTGTGTGTGTGTGTGTGTGTGTGTGTGTCACGTGTGTACATGTGTGTAAAAGATGACTGGGCAAATGTGAATGCTGACAGGTATCTGATGACATTAAGAAAGTAAAGCAATTTTATTAGGTGTGATAGTGGTATTGTTGTTAGGTTAAAAAGTGCTTTTTTGTTTTTGAAGATAAATGACAACATTTACAAGTTAAATTATATGATGCTTGATATTTGCTTCAAATAATTTGGGTGTGTATGTGGTGAGGGGAGCTTGGTGGGTGGGAATATAGAAGAAACAAGATTGGCCATGAATGGAGAATTGTTGAGGCTGGGTTTATTATACTTTGGTCTCTCTTTTTGTATATATTCGAAAGTTACCAAAGTAGAAGTTTTTAAAAAAATGACTTTGTCTAACAACCAGGATCTCCCAATATTAGGCAGTTCCTGTAAAATAAATAAACTCATAGATGTTCCTAAGATTTTAATTTCAAACCACAACTCTAAATTATACTACATAGTTTTTAAACTGGAACCGTGAGACGAATTATCGTAGGCAGTAAAAAAATAATTAAAAAACCAAATACGTGCAGGTTTTTCTAAGTACAGATTATTACTATTAGGACTTAGTTTCCTAAACATGTCTATGCTTAATTCTTGGGCTGCAAAGATGCTCATCTACCAAGGAGACATGCAATCCCATACAGGTATGGCATTACCATCCCAAGTAGTTGTTGGGTTTGCTTTCTCATCTGGTTGAGGATTCTTAATGACCAATGAGACCCTTGGGCAAGATGCCAACTATACCCTGGCCCAGGGAACACGGGGGTGGGGTGAGGTGGTGGGGTGCGCATCCCCAGTGCTCTTGGGAGTTGCTACGGCAATGTCCTCTAAAGGAGGGCTTCTGGCATCCAGGGCGGTGGGTCAAAGTCCTGTCATTCCCTAATTTTTCTATTCCTGGAAGATTGTAATTTCCACTGAAAGAATAACTAATGACCTTCATTGCTTCAGTTGGTTTTGCATTTCTTTGGTTTTTAAAAGATACTTAAATGGCTTCCTGGCTAGCTCAGAAGACCTTTAGACTTGAGGGAACTTTCTCCCCTAGGGTTTTGCCTGACTCTGCCAAGAAGGCTATTCTAATGAAACATACTAATCTAACAGTTGCAGATTCCCTCCAATGCAGTGGGAGTCACACTGTGAGTTACAACTCACTTGTGGAGTCACTTTAGTGAGCCAGAGTCAGCATTTAAAAATATAATGGAATTGGAGGAAAGTATCAGAAGGCATCACACATTTGTAAGGATAAATACTATTTTTGAAACTTCGGTTTCATTTGTATGTATTTAGAGGTAAATGGATTTCTTATGGTGGATCACTATCAAAAATTTTGAAAACTGCCACTTCAGTGTGAGGTGGGGAAAACAGAGAGGCTGGCACACAGACAAGCGCAATAATTAATCATAAACTGACAGCGAGCAGGTAAGCCAAAAAGAAAATAAATACCAAAAAACAACTCGGGTTAAAAGAAACATAAGAGCTCAAAAATAGAGCAAGTGTTAGACCCATAGCGGAAGAACCAGTTATTGTTACTGAAGATGTGGATGTTGGCATCGTGGGTTGTCTTTTAGGTCTGCTCCTGCCTCTGCATATATTGTGCACCGTTTATTCCTTTTTGGTAGCACAGTGCCTGGCGCAGTGTAGGCCCCCGTAAATAAATGTTTATTGAATGTAAACACTAGTAATTAGACCACCTGTTTCGGAGGATCCGGCGGGGGCGGACCCTGGGGTCTGGGAGTCTGTATTTTAACAAGCTTCCCAGGCAGCCAAGCTACTGGCAGTTGCAGACCAATATTAAAGAAGCACTGACCTATTCTGCCCACTCTGGCCCAGGTCACACGCACAGGTAACATTACAGCCAGACATGGAAATTGGGTTGTCCACATTTTGGGAGAGGTTTTTTTTTTTTTTTTGGTGATACACGGGCCTCTCACTGTTGTGGCTTCTCCCGTTGCGGAGCACAGGCTCCAGACACGCAGGCTCAGCGGCCACGGCTCATGGGCCCAGCCGCTCCGCGGCATGTGGGATCTTCCCAGACCGGGACACGAACCCGTGTCCCCTGCATCAGCAGGCGGACTCTCAACCGCTGCGCCACCAGGGAAGCCCCTGGGAGAGGTTTTACCCACAACTTCAGCAGCATCTCACGTTGACCATTTCTCATCAAGCACATTGCATAACCTTCTAGCAGACGTCCTGGCCTCCGTGCTTCCTCCCTACTCCACCTCATCCTCTCTGCTGCCCCCTGGCCTTTATCCTAAACCACTCATCATTTCATTTACCTACTCTATACCTTTGGCTTTCTCTCTGTTGTCAGTAGTGACAACTAAACTCCCTACATATCCTTCAGGGCTTGCCATAGTCTGCCCCCAGCCTGGTACCTCAATTTCTTCTCTCTGCCAGTCTCCCAACTCTCTTGTTGTTTATCCCTCTGCTTCCGCAGGGCCATCCCAGACCACTTTCACGCCCCAGGCACACCTCACCCTTGCCTGACTCTTATCTTCTGCTCATGTTGTGTCCTCCAATTGGAACAGCTTCTGTTTTCCTCTGAATTGCATCCATCCTCCCAGACCAAGTTCAATGCCACTTTTTATAAATCTTCCCTGATTTGGAGCTAATCATTTCTCCTCCTTTGTTTCTCTTTGCTCTTTGCTCGTGTCTTGCTATAGCACCAAGACTCATTGCCTTGGACTTTTGTTAGTGCAGCCTGTGTTCATCTCTCTGATGAGGAAGTAAGTTCCTAGAAGGCAGTATTCATGTGTTCTTTGTTTCTTTATACATCCCACACTGCCTTACAACTAGTATTAAATGACATTTCTGTTAAATTGACTTTTCTGAGTTACGATTACACCAAAGTCAATATTAATTGGTAGCTTAGCCAACGAACTTACGTAGAACGGGCTTCAGCCTCTATATGAAGGCTCAGAGCTCCTTGTGACTTCCTTGCCATTGCATTCCTTTATAAACCCAATCAAAAACAAAACAAGACAAAAAGTACTGTAGGGTCTGTGTGCTGTTCGTGATAAAGAATTCTTTGTTTCCCTCTGGAGACGAGGTGGGCAGATAGACAAAAGGGCAGTGATCTTAGAAAGGGCTAGCAAATTGGATCCCTAATAACTGCTGTTTTTAAGAGATTGGTTGGGTGGGGGGTAGGATTTAAAGAAGTGGATGTGGCATTAGAGAAAACCGTAAGACAGAGGACAGCAAGTAAAGGGCATCTACTCCGGCTTCTCTTGTGCGTGAAAAAACCCTGCTGCTCTGCCTTTTTAATTTTAGTCCATCATGATTCTGCTCCAGGTCAGTTCTGTTCCATCTGTTAGCAGAGTGATATTTGGGCCATACCCAAAATAGCAAATCTTCTGCCCAGATTGGAGGTTAGAGCAGAAAGCCTGGCACAAAAGTCCACATGGCTCCAGTGCTTTTACTTCCCTGACTTTGATGCTATTAAGTAGCTTTCATGTGGTCACGTTGAGGGCGCTTTTGACAAGTGAAATCATTATTGAATGTATTTTTTGTTTCTGTGGCAGAAAGTAAACCTAGTTTTTAGAAAAAGGTACAGTCCTCAAGTTGAAATAATGATTTGTCTGTTTTTGCTGTGATAGGTTCCTTGCACTGACTCCATGGAGAGTGTATCACCTGGTTTCTGTCGTGATCCTTGGACGTGTTATTATGCAAATAATAAAGGATATGGTTTTGTCTAGAACAAGAGGTAAGAAAACTCAACATTCATTTTTATGGTATTTAATTTTCTAGACCCTGAATGTTTGACCTTTGTACAGGCAGATTAACTGAGCAGTCTTTGAAATGGAGCAAAATAACAGATTATATAGGGGACGGGTACGGTTTAGGGTACAGGTTAGGGTACGACAACGGTTTAGGGTTGGCGTAGGTTTAGGGTACGGGTTAGTGTTAGTGTACGGGTTAGGATTAGGGTACGGGTTAGGGTAAGGCTTTGGGTAAGGGTTAGGGTTAGGCTTAGGGTTAGGGTTAGGGAACGGGTACGGTTTAGGGTACAGGTTAGGGTACGACAACGGTTTAGGGTTAGCGTACGTGTTAGGGTACAGGTTAGTGTTAGTGTACGGGTTAGGATTAGGGTACGCGTTAGGGTAAAGCTTCGGGTAAGGGTTAGGGTTAGGCTTAGGGAACGGGTACGGTTTAGGGTACAGGTTAGGGTACGGCACTGACTTTTCTATTTTGAATGTGTGTTAAATATTATTTTTAAATTTATTAAATTTATTTACTATTTATTATTTATTTAACTGACATTGTCCATAGTCATAGCTGCTGCTGCTGGGCAAAAGGTTTGTGTGTGTTGGTTTCTCTTTTGGCTCTAAGTGCCGTTATTTTAAATACCATTTTGGTATTCAAGTAGGCTGCAGTGAGGATAACAGTTAAATATTTATTACATCCCATGTGATGAAACTGGGCCATTGGAAAATGGACTAGTTTATATAAATTTTTTCTCTGCCTCTGTGGAGAAAAACAATAAATTCAGGGCTTAGAAACAAGTAACGGTTAAATTCATTTTTAAAAATGAATTGAAAAATAAATTCATTTTAAACACCAAATTTTTCAAAAAATTCAAGTGAGAACTTGAATTATTTAAAAAAATGTACTTAAGGTTTTCTGAGTAATTTAACTATATCATAAATCTGAGTCAGGCTTTTCCATACTTGGAGGAGCTTCTTTCTACCAGGGTTTGAGCTAGTTTTTGTAGATAGACAAAAATCCCTGCTTGGAATAATTGAGCCCCATGAAATTAAGTGAAATAAGATTGATTTGATCAAAAATAGCTAAGAGGGGGTTACAGTGAAGCAGTTGATTCCACTAAAAGTAGCCCCAGATGGAGGGATGATTTTGGTAGGGCTCCATATAGGTGGATGCACGTAAGAACTGTCCAGGACCCTAGCCCTGGTGGGGATACTGAAGCTGCTTGTGGGAGGCACCCTTTCCTCCCTAACACTGACCCTGGGACCAGGGATATAGGCTGTTACGGATGTACCATTGTCTGTTATGGATGTACCATCATATTGTTCTATGGTGTGCTTTAAATCTGGTTTATATTTTAAGTCTTTATGGTTCTTAAACTAACTCATGTATAAGCCATTTAGAAAGATTGTTTTACATGTGTGTGTTTCAAGGTTTGAAGGTGATCCCTTCATTCACTGTTCTGGGAAGGTGAACAGGTGGGTTTTGTCTAGATATTGCTTTTCTTGAATCTGTAGATTTAGTTTATATTCTTGTACACATTCTTCCTTCTCTCCCTCCCCTCCTCCCACCCACCTCTTTTCTGTTTCAGAGAACAGACACCTAACTCTCTGCCTTCTAACCCTAACAGGCACCTGGCCTGCTACTTTCTGTTTACGCCAGATGTATTAATTCTGCCTAGAGGTGGGACATCTCCGAGCTGTAGGGCTTTGTGCTGGGGTTGGTGAGATCAACGCATGGCGATACCTGTGTTTCTGCCTTGATTCATAACTGATAAGAGGAGAACCTGTTTCTCTCAAATAGACTTGATAACATTTTCACCCTCTAGGAGCTCCCTCAGAGGAATCTTAGAAGAAATAGCCACTTAACCTATTTTACCTGCAGTCATTCTAGCTCAGTAGGGCAAGGAACCTCACAAAGCAAGCTGAGCATCTCGATGTTTTCAGTGGTGTACAAATTTGGTCCCAGTCTGGGCACAAGTTTTAAGGAACGGAAAAATGGGGGGGGGGGGCAAGGATGAAGTGGAAAGACGTTGTGACTGTCCTTCTCTCACTCTCATGAGGACCATTCCCTGCATTGCCTCATCAGCTTGACGTTCTTGCAAACGTGCAACTTTCATATTAAGTTGCAGGAAAGCTCTCCACTGCAAAGATTCAGTCCTTTAAAAAATTAGGGTGGTAGGGTGGGAAGCATACCAGTCTTCTAGAGCTAGTTGGCTCCATTTCTCAGCTGTGGAGAGGCCCCGTCAAAGACCGTATTGGTTTCCTGTGGCTGCAGTGACAAATTACCACAAGCTTGGTGCCTCAATACAACAGAAGTGTCTTCTCTTACAGTCCATAATCAGTATCACGGGGCCAAAATGAAGGTGTGGGCAGGGCCACGCTCCCAGATTCCTTGAGCATCCCAGCTTCTGCCGGTTGCTGGTATCCTTGGCTTGTAGGGCATCTCTCCAGTCTGTGCCTTTGTGATCCCATCACCTCCTTCTCTGCCTGTGTCAAGTCTCCCTCTGCCTTCCTCTTGCAAGGACACTTGTGATTCCATTTGGGCCTCACCTGGATAACCCAGGACAGTGTCCCCATTTCATAGCCCATAACTTCGTCACGTTTGGTAAATCCCATTTTCCATATAAAGTAACATGTTGCAGGTTTCGGGGATTAAGACCCGATACCTTTGGGGGCCGTTATTCAGCCTCCTACATAATCTGAACCTCTTTATCCTGTGAAATGGCAAATCCTCCTTATACCACAGGGTTGTCTAAGGGTCAGACAAGAGCATGAAACAAAAGCACCTCACTCAGTAACGGGCCCCTCTCTCTAGCTCCGACCTGCGACTGGAACAGCATGGGTCTGTTCACCCATCAGTCGGCCCATGTTGAGCGCCTTCCTCTCACCAGTGCCTCTCTGCCCGAGTCCACCTCTCACGCTCCAGCCTGTAGGGCGGGCATTTGTCACAGGCCAATCTTTCTGTCCAGGTTTTCACCGGGGGACATTGCTCTGAATGCAGTGTTTCTACTGCATGAGGAAACAAGGAGAAGCAGGACTCCTGGCCGTGCTCTCCCAGCGCTCCCAGTCTGTGGCCGAGACAGCGCTGGAGCCTGCGTCGTCCTCTGCAGTCGAGTCTTTTAGGACAAAGGCCCATTGAGCCCCATGCGTGGTCGGCAGAGCCTGGCTTTGCAGGCCCTTCAGCCCAGGGCCCTGCAGTGATGACCTGGGCTCTGGGAGGCGCAGAATCGGCTTCAAGTTGGATCCAGATGCGGGGATGGTAGCTCCATGGCTTCGTCCAGAACCGCCGGGCTCTCATGAGCTACCCTGGCCCTACGGCAGGAGCAGTGAGCAAAGGACCCCCAGGTCATCTGGCCCCTCGCCTCTCCGCCAGCTTCCCCGCTTCCCACAGCATTTTTGGCTGAAGGGATTAAGACTCTCTTGTTAAGATTTAATTGTACCTCTCCTCTCTCTCCATCATATCTTTAATACCGTCTACCGTCTTAGGTACTTAATACGAAATAGGTGAGCAGAAGTGTGGCGATACCTTCTTGGAACTTAATCGTTGTGAAACCCAGGGACCCCGTGTCTCTGGTTTCTGAGTCACCAGTGTGGACGCCCTCGGCCGTGATGGATTTCTCTCTCATGGCCTCGCTGTTGTGCGCTTGACTGTGTGCTCCCCAGAATTAACCCCTTCCTCTGGGCTCTGGGGATGCTTCTGCGGTGTGGGAAACTCCTCCTGCGGCCTTCAGCTTTTCTTGACCCCCTTCTCCTTCTGTCTCTTTGCCAAAGAACCAGTAATTTCCGCACCCCGCTGTCTTTGAGATGCTCTTCAAAGTGGAGGGCACTTTGCTGGGCAGTGGAGGAGGGCTCAGCAGGTTCCTGCACGCCACCTGTGGAGGCATCGCCAACTGCTGTCCCTTTATGCCTTTCCTCCTGCCAAATCTACACTATCCATTTGATGCCGCCTTCCGGTCGTGGTTGAACGTGGACCCACCTGCATTCGTGGCCTGTGAACTGTAGGTCTTTGTGCCCACGCCATGCTCTGTCATTCCCGCTTGTGCCCTGATGGCTCGTGTGAAGCCCGGCTTCAGTCCCCGAGACATCCCTGTGCCTTTGACCTTAGCCTTCGCAAGTTCTGTCTCCAGCCCCTGCAAGGCTGGCAGTCAGTCCTCGGTGCTTCCTCCTGTCCAGCCCCACCCCGCCCCTCACTCCCATTGCACCGGCTCTGTGACCCCAGTTCAAGCGCGCCCCTGCTCAGCCTCTTACACTGCACCGTCCTCAGCCCTGTGCTGCCCCGCCCTGGTCTACGTTCAGCTATTGCGGCGCTGCTGTCCTCACCGTTCTAACGTCCTCGCTCCTTAGCCAGCAACTGTACTCATTTTTCCAATGCTTTTGTTATAATTAACACAATATTATTCAGATTTCAGGTGTACCACATAGTGACTCAGTATTTTATACATTGTGAAATGATCACTGCAGAAAGACCAGTTACCATCTGTCACCATACAAAGTTGTTACAATATTATTAATCAGATTCTGTATGTGTGCATTACATCCTCATGACGTATTTATTTTATAGCTGGGAGTTTGTACCTCTTAATCCCCTTCACCTGCTTTTGTCTAGCTCCCCACCCCCTCCCCTCTGGCAACTATCAGTTTGTTCTCTGTATCTGTGAGTCTCTTTCTCTTTTGTTTCTTCACTTGTTTTTTTAGATTCCACATATAAGTGAAATCATACAGTATTTGTTTTTCTCTGTCTGACTTATTTCACTTAGCCTAATACCCTCAGGTCCACCCATGTTGCCACAGATGACAAGATTTCATTCTTTTTTTATGGCCAAATAGTATTTCATTGTGATATATGTATACACTACATCTTCTTTGTCTGTTCATCTAGGCAGAAAGCAAAACCAGATCACTTGCACAATTCTAATAATCTGATAAAAGGATGCAAGCAGTTTGGAGAAACTTTTTCCTGCGGCTGAATTTTAAGAAGAATTTATCACATGCATCTTTACTAGGGGACGCTGAAGAACAAAAGGGACAACATCTTTGGCATTTGTCCGATGGAAAAAGCACCTCTTGGCCATTTCTTTTCTTGAGCTTCATTAAAGCTGGTAGCGGGGAGTATAGTGTCAAGGCATAGGCCAGCGAAGAAAGTCATTGGAGAATTAAGAGCAGATGAGATCTAGGTTTATGTGTGTGTGTGTGTGTGTGTGTGTGTATATAAATGTTGATTTCATTTGAGCATAGATATAAGCTCAAAACACCTAGAGAATGGATAGATAAAAATCTCCTTTCTCAAGTAGCAGTTGTTTCAGTTCTCCTTTGTCAGTACCATTTCAGAGTTCCCCTCAAATACCACCTCTGTTATTGCTGCTTTCTTGACCAGCCACATTTTCTCTCCTCCCTGAACTCCCACGGCTTATGTTTCTTGTAGAGTTCCCACACCACCTACCTCGGTTCAGATTTGCTTGAGTGCGGGTTCGGTCTGCCCCATTGGACAGTACAGTCCCTGAGGCAGGACCATGTGTTATATGGTGCTCCGTCTTCCATGCTACCTATCCAAGTGTTTTGCATATAGTAGAATCTCAATGGATATTTGTGGACAACTTGCCTGAATGAGTTATGGTAGCAGAAGTATACGCTGTATGAACTGATCGTTTCTAGAGTTTTAAGATCTAAGCGGTCCATTTAAAATAGCTCAGAATATTTCTAAGTTGAGAAATGCCTCAAGAGGAAAATACCTCCATTAACATTTCACATTTACTTCTCCTATTGCAGGTGCACAGTTGTGGAGAAGCTTCAGTGAAAGGTAGGGAACATTCTTTTCATGTTATGGCTAATGGAGGGCAGGTGGGAGAGGTGACCAGGCCACCAAGATGCATCTCTGAAACCATAGTTTAGTGACAGGACTGATCATAGTAATCTGCAAGAGTGGGAACATAAAGAAAAATACAGTCGAAGTGAGGGCGAGGATAAAATCAGGACTCGTTCTAGGAAATGGTTCACGTCTTGCTGTAATATTGGGCCATGTGCGCGTAAGAGTCGTAATGTGTGAGGATGGGGGGAAGATGGGGGTGTTTTCCTTGGGGATTTCCTCTCAGACCTCATTTTGGAGCCTGAGCAGCGTGCTGTAGTGGGGGAAGAAAAGGGCAGCCCCAAGTCCCGGAACTCTGCGGAAACATTCCCGAAGGCTAACCAGGCTGTCGGCTCCGAGAACCCTGGGGTGAGGAGACGGAGACGAAGAGGAGGGGTGAGAGGCTTGTAGGTGGGAGGGTGCAGCGAACGTCCGCAGGGCTCTGGGCTCCTTGTGCGGCCACAGGCAAATGAGTCCCCTTTTCATTTGCCATCCCCCATCCTGAAGTTAAGGCTCTCTTCTCACCTGGAAGAGAAAAGAGGTGGGGCAGGTGACGAGAGGATCAGAATTCACATCACCAGCTGTGCATATGAGAAGTGGAAAAGCGAAGAAAATGTAAGGGTCAGTATTCCAGTAAAGTGAAATTTTGTAGTTATTTATTTGTTTAAATTCTGCCTTAAGAATACCCTTGTATGACTGAAAGAGGGATGGTTCAGTGCTCGACTAACATCAAAGTGGGCAACAAGCAGTGAAGGCTCACAAAGGAAACAAAGTAATGCCTTTAAAAATCCATGAAAAAAACCATAACCTGGTATATAATGTACTCTTTATTTTTTAAATAAATTTATTTATTTTGTTTATTTATTTTTGGGTGCGTTGGGTCTTCGCTGCCGTGCGTGGTCTTTCTCTAGTTGCGGCGAGCGGGGGCTACTCTTCGTTCCGGTGCGCAGGCTTCTCATTGTGGTGGCTTCTCTTGTTGCAGAGCACGGGCTCTAGGCACGTGGGCTTCAGCAGTTGTGGCACGCGGGCTCAGTAGTTGTGGCGCACGGGCTTAGTTGCTCCGCGGCATGTGGGATCTTCCCGGACCAGGGCTCGAACCCGTGTCCCCTGCATTGGTAGGCGGATTCTTTACTACTGCGCCACCAGGGAAGCCCCTATAATGTGCTCTTAGAAGCTGTGCTCATGAAAATAATGCTTACTTCAGGTGTAAAGGCTAATTTTATGACCAGTTTACTTCTGCGTGTTCCTTCATTTTGGAGCCCAGATTTTCATGGGCAGAATGTAAACTTGCCAAAGACTCAGCAGAGGGAGATATTGGCTCTAAGAAGGGAAACCTGATCCTCCAGGCACAGACCCACCCCTGGCCTGGCAGTCCAGGTCCTGGCTTCCGTCCTGCTCCTGCAGACACACTGGGCCTCCTTGGATAAGTGTCTTAAGCTTTCTCTGCAGGTGTTTCCCCATTTGTCAGGTGAAGAAATTGAGCGTGCTCCCTAATTCTGGTTGGAGGAAGAAGATCTGACCAAGTGAGTTAGTGTAATTTCAAAGAAATTTCAAAAGCTCTTCAAAGCAATACTCTTTCAGATTTACTGATACTCAGTTTGACCTGCCAAGGGCTTTGCTGAAGCCCTTGCTGTCCACAGCGCTTCTGAAGTAGTTATAAGTTGCCTGGGAGAATTCCCACTGTGCACTTCCTCTTAACATAGAAATTATTGGAATGTTTGATAAGGATCTGGAAAAAGTATTAGCTATTAGTGAGCACATCAGGACCAAGGCTCTCACTTTGCCAGTGTTGGGTTTGGTCAGGGAGCGAGCAGCTCCTTATAATGCGGCTTTTTTAAGATTTATAATATTCCACTCGTTTGGGGAGCTGCCTATGTGCCCCCAGAGAAGCCATGATCATGGAAATAGCCTTTTTTTTAGGGAGGGTCTCATTTACTTCAGGATCACCCAGATGGATATTCAGATGCAGCTAATTTTCCATCCTGGTCCCAACCCTGCAGCTAGCGATCTTGCCAAGTTCACTTATCTCTTGGCCTCAGTTTTCTTATCTGCTGAGTGAAGAGGTGAGAGAGAATCATCTTGAATATCTCTTCCAGCCCTAAAAAGTCTATGATGTGATTTGAGGGGGATTAGTGTTCCTTTCATACTGTTACCCATTTACCTTTTTGTTTGGCCAGTGCCTCTTTCAAAGTGATTTAATTCACACTAGAAAGGATACTTCCCCAAATTTTTTTCACTGCACTTTCCATTGTGTAATTTCATTCTGATTTCTGTTGTTCATGCTGGAGATGTGAAATTAAAATATGTTTTCCTCTGATTTCTTTGATGATGATTTGGTTTGTTATTTACAGTGACTCTTGGCATCTGGTACTTGCTAGTGCCGTGTTTTTAACATTGAAAAATTCAAAACCGCCTTATTTGAAGAATAAAATACAGTGCTGGATAGGAGGATCTTTGCAGGCAGAAGGAGGTGCTGTTTTGCTCATGTGAGGCAGGTGGGATTAGGATCTTTCCACTTACAAGGTCTCAGGTGCTGAGCTCAGAAATCTCGCCCTCATTTGGCGGTAGTTAGAAATCAACGTTTCTAAATCCTAAAAATGATAAACTATGAACTCAACTACAGTACCTTGCCAAGTGGGTAAACCCTAGGCATACAGCCAAAGAATTCACATCAGTGCAAACACTTTCCACCTTAGGAAACTAGATGTTTCTTCTTTTCTAATATACGGAAATTCTCCTTAATTACTGGTGGGAATGCAAAATGGTACAGCCACTTGAGAAGACAGTTTGGTGGTGTCTTACAAAACCAAATATATTCTTATCATACAGTCTGGCAGTCATACTCTTTGGTATTGACTCAAAGGAATGAAAACTTGGGTCTACACAAGAAACAACACACAGATGTTTATAGCAGCTGTATTCATAATGCCGAAACTTGGAAGCCACCAAGATGTCCTTCATTAAGTGAATGGATAAATAAACTGTGGTACATCCAGGCAATAGAATATTAATAAGCACTAAAAAGAAATTAGCTATCAAGCCATGAAGAGACATGGAAGAACCTTAAGTGCGTATTACTCAGTGAAAGAAGCCAATCTGGAAAGGCTACATACAATAGGATTCTAACTATAAGACATTCTGGAAAAGGCAAAATTACGGAAACTGTAACAAGATCCGTGGTTGCCAGGGGCTCTCGAGGATGGGAGGCATGACTAGGCAGAGAACAGGGGATTTTTACAGCAGTGAAAATAGTCTGTATGTTACTATAATGGTAGATACAGGTCGTTACACTTTTGTCCAAACCCATAGAATGTACAATGCCAAGTGTGACCCCTAACGTAAACTCTGGATTTGGGGTGATTATGACGTGTCACTGTAGGTTCACCAGTTGTAACAAATGCAGCACTCTGGTGGGGAACACTGATTAGGGAGGAGGCTGTGTGTGTATGGGGGCAGAGGGTATACGAGAAATCTCTGTGCCCTCTGATTTTGCTGGGAACCTAAAACTGCTTTAAAATAATAAAATCTCTTTTTAAAAATTTAACAAAGGAAAAAAAGAGATGAGCATTTCTCCCCCTCTCCCCCCTCCCCACACCCCCCATTACAGCCTGCACAGCTGGGATTCCCAGGCCTGTCAGCCAGGCTTAATTGTTCCTCTTCCCAGCATTGCGCTAGTGGTTTGCGCTCAGGCTGAGAATGAACCAGGCCTTTTCTCTGTAGGGCTTGTTTAAGGGCCATGAAATTCACTGTTCAAAAGGTGGGTGAAACCATGGACCACTCTGCCTTCATTATGCCATTGTAGAGCTTTTCCATGAAAGAGGAGCTCCTTGAAAAGGGAACTCTGTGCACTGTTGGCAGGAATGTAAATTGGTGCAGCCACTATGGAAAACAGTATAGAGGTTGCTCAAAAGACTAAAAATAAAACATTCAGATGGTCCAGGAATTCCACTCCTGGGTCTAGATCCAAAGGGAATGAAATCACTGTCCTGAAGAGATGTCTGCACACACCTCCCCCACATTCACTGCAGCCCAGTTCACAATAGCCAAGACACGGAAACAACTCAGCGCCCCCCAGTGGATGAACTGGTAAAGAAAACTGGTATATATACACAATGGAACGTTACTCAGCCATTAACAAAAGAAGGCAATTCAACAACATGGATGAACCTGGAAGGCGTATGTTATGTGAAATAAGCCAGACAGAGAAAGACAAATACTGTGTGATCTCCCTTTTATGTGGAATCTGAAAAAGTTGCTCATAAAGAAACAGCAGATTGGTAGTTGCCAGGGCTGGGGGTGCAAGTGAGGAGGTGTCGGTCAAAGGGCACAAACCTCCAGTTATAAGACGGATGGGTTCTGGGAAACTAACGTGCAGCACAGTGACTCTAGCTAACTGTACCGTACTGTGTACTTTAAAGTTGCTAAGACAGTAGATCCGAAATGTTCTCACCACCACAATGACAAAATGGTAGTGATGTGAGGTGAGGGATGTGTAGACTCTCCACTGTGGTAACCATTTCGCAGTATGTACGTCTATCAGATCATCATACTGTACACCATAAACTTACACGAGGTTATGTGTCAATTATATCTCAGTAAAAACTGGAAAGGAAAGGAATTTTTTCCTTCCTATAATCCTAATGGCTTATTTCACAGACTCTGGGAAAAGTTGCTTTTGTCAGCTAAGCTTAAAGCATTTCCTCCAAAATTTAGCAGGAAGATGGTGATGTCTATGTACAAGAAGGGTATTCACAAGTATAACGTGTTATACCTAACTAGTAAATAACAGTAAAGCCAGCATCAAATTTCTGATGTCTTCAACAATAAAAATTGGATCATTTTTACTCAGATGCCATTCACATATCAGTTTTTGTACATGGAAAGTTCATTTTGTGCAAATGTGATTCTCAGTGTGTAAGTCCTGAGAAGGGCTGGTGCTTGACCTTTTTCTTTACTAAACAGTAAGCCCCAACTCTGCAACATGAACAGGATTTGTACGGAGCAGTCTGTCAACTGAACCAAATTAACATCTTCTATGGCACGTTCCTAGTCTTGGGATGAAACCTGACCCGTGGTATCATGGCTCTTAATTCTCGTGTGACTGTGGCCGCTGACTGAATAATAGCCTCTGTTAACAAAGGAGAAATTGTGCCCATTACCTTTAAAAACAAAAAATTGGTTTCAGTTTGGCCTGGTTTTTCTAAGGAAGTATAAATTAGAAAAAAGTACTTTTACTTACGTATATATCGATCACTCAAAATTTCTTTCCCTAATTCCTTAATAGTTTTGTACATTATAATCCAGATGAAGGAGCTCTTCTCATCATAAATCCTGTTTTACTGTTCAGTGTCAATTTACAGAAAATACACTTCTTTCATCAACACTACAGGTTTTGGAAATTATGGCTGAGAACTCTGGGATTTAATAACAGACATCGCCAGAATCCCGATGCCTCAGCCGGTGTCTTTCACAGGAAGTGGGGAGTGGCTTTCCGAGAATGTAACAAGGGCATCAGGTCTACTTTGCCTTACCTTGAGCTGACTCTTAGGGTGGGCACAGCAGAGAATTAACAGACGCAGTCTTTCTAGAGCCAGCAGGAGTCAGCAGGAGTTGTGGGCTTTTTGCCTGCAGCTTGGTCAAATCCTGGGACGACTCCTCTGAGCTCTCTCGCTCTCCCTCTCACCTGCTCTTAAGAGAAGCAGTTCTGTGGCCCTACTTGGTGAGATGAAATGCCCTTTTGTCTTGTCAACTTCCAGATAATTGCCAAAGTGTTCTAACTGTTCCTAATTTTTTCTGGAGAAAAGGAGCCAGGAATTGTTGGTTGTAAAGCCCAGCCCCGAGCTTGCCCCAGCTCATAGGCCCAGAACCAATCGGAGCATGTGGGTAAGAGCCGTCTAATTAATTAACTCCTTGAGTGCAGCACCATGCTTCCGGTAAAAGCGAGAAGTCATCTAGCATTTGCTAACTTGTCTCCTCTGAGGAATAGGATTTAGTATGAAAACTGCGTATTCTATATTTATGAATCGTCATCACTCATCAGAATTCCACAGACAGGATGAATCACCAAGTCAAAAGCATTAAGTAGTCACATGGCAGCTTAAAAAGTTTTCTTTCTTTCTTTGCTATTAGGCACAGCGGTAAATCTGACTCACGCATCGAAACTACTAGATTTTACAGTTTTAGTCTTTTCAAAAGTGTCTGAAGTCACCTTGTAACTTGTATTTTGGAACCTTTCTAAGAAGGCATACCATTTGGAAGCTTTATTTTTTAACTTCAGCCAGAACTGCGATTAGGGAGCCACATCTCCGTGAGTTTTAAAAGAAAGTCTGGCTATGAAGGATACATTTGATTGGATTAAATGAAAAATTCTTTTCCTCGGAAAAAAAAATTCACTTAAATTCAGAAGATGCTGGATTTTAACACAAGCATGTCTGGGCTTGGGGAGTCTTTGGCTGGAGATGCCTGGGCCAGCCTGGGGGCAAAGCACCACTTTGAAAGTCTCTACCCTGCCAACATAAAAATCCGAATAGGCCTTTTATTCCTTTTTTCAAAAATAATAATTGAGCACAATTCTGTAGTCATATATCGCACAATGGAGAGTTGAAGCCCTTTTTTCCTCTCTCTCCGGAAAGAACGGACCCATTCAGCAACTGAGAGATGGTGAGCTCTTAGGCAGCACGGCTGCGATGTGGCTTAGAATTCTTCACCCAGATTCCAATCTGTTGTGTTCATTTTTAAAAGTTGTACTTTGACAATCAGACCAGTTGAAGACAAGTGCGGAACAAAGGACTACAAGCCGTTTCGAAAGCTGTTTGAGGCCGAAGGGGACAATTCTGCTTCTTATCTCTTCACCATCAGTGGGGTCTCTACATAAAAAGTGTTGACTTCCTAAAAATGCCTCATGCTAGAACTTTAAGGGCTGTTTTTTCCTCTCAGGAGCCCCTCA
This sequence comes from Monodon monoceros, assembly GCF_005190385.1. Lineage (NCBI taxonomy): Eukaryota > Metazoa > Chordata > Mammalia > Artiodactyla > Monodontidae > Monodon > Monodon monoceros. The sequence goes on along the minus strand of NW_021703768.1, from coordinate 15,055,425 downwards.
AGCTAAAAGCCCTCCCTGAAACCGACGGGCATCTTCACAACAGCAACTGATCTATTTCTTAGGCGTTAAAAATAAAATGAAACAGGAAGTACAAATTATTGTGTATAAAATAAATAAGCTACGAGGATATATTGTACAACGCAGGGAATATAGCCACTATTTTCTAATAACTATAAGTGGAGTATAACTTTAAAACACTGTGAATCACTATGTTGTACACCCGTAACTTATATAATATTGTACATCGACTATACCTCAAGAAAATAAAGAAAGAAAAATGAAACAGGAAGTACATTTCATAGCCCACTGGCTTCATTGACAAGGGAGACAGATTGTTCGACCTGTTCCTGGCTGTACATTCATTTCATGAGTAACGTGTTCTCCTTATATTCAGGCAGATTTATCAAGTCAAAACGTGGGCAGGAAACCAGAGTCAGGCTCTCAGTGAGTCTGGGAGCAGCAGCCCCTGACTTAATACTCAGGGCTCCTAAGTAAAATGAACTCAATATTATATTTTATTATAGTTTATAATTTTCGGTTTTGATAATTTGGGACATTTCTTAAAGTTAATGTAATTCCATAATCTGATTCAATAACGAGTTCAGTCAGCTTTTCCCCCCCATTATTTTAGCTCTATTTCATCTTTGCTTAATTAAAAATGTGTGTACATCACTGTTTTCTATGGCTTCACCATGGCTGTCTACAGCCACTTCATAAGAAAGAAAAATTCCAGCTTTGATCATTTTAATCTGTGTTTTCAGATTCTCTTAGGCTCCTTGCTTACTAGTTTTGATTAGGTACTGGATCCTGCATTATTAAGGATTTGAGAATGTAGTTCACTTATAAATATATCAAGTAATTAAGCTAGACTAATTGTTACCTAGTAGCATTCTTGCTTCGATAAACTTAAGTTACCAAGAAGGAAGAATGGTTAGTAGTTAATATTTCTCTTAACTTTCCCTGGCCTATGCTGTGATTATTTGAACATAAATTAAGACTTCACAGGTATTTGAAACTTTTTGTCCTCTGTCCGTCTGTCTTTCTGTCTCTTTCTCTTTCTCTTTGTCTCTCTCTCTCTCTATTGTTCCTAAACAATATTTATAGTCATATTTGCCTAATAGCATTTAAAACATAACTTTTTTCTTGATTTTAAAAGTAATACATGCTAATTTAGAAAACTGAAAATATAGAGAACTTATTATAAAAAAGAACACTCAAACCTTATAAACCCATCACCCAGAAATTAAACTCACTTTCGATTTTATTTTTTCCAGTCTTTTTGTAAAATTATATCTGATTTTGTTCATTCATCGTTTCAAGAAATATTTATTGCGTGCCTTTATGGCCAGTACTTCTAGGCATTAGTAGAATTAAACAAAAAGCAACAGCTCTGTCCTCCTGGAGGTCACATTCTAGTGAGTGAGCCAGAAAATAAGTTACTACAATATATAATGTTAGATGGTGAACGATGTTTAAGGGAAACTGAAGCAGGAGAGGGGATCAGGGAGTGTGAGGGTGGGAGGTGAGGGTCAGGTTGTATTAAAGTGCTCAGGAAAGCCCTCACTAAAGAAGAGTTTTGAGCTAAGACCTGAAGGAGGTGAAGTTGTGAATCATGTCTGGTTGAAGAGTTTCTAGTCAGAGGGAACAGCAAGTGCAAAGGCCCTGGGGCACAGTGACTTTTGTTTTATACTAGTAAGTTTTTTTTTTAATGCAACTGTAGTAACTAGAATAAATGGAATATTATGTAGCTAATTAAGATCGTATTGTGAAAGTATGAAAATGAGATATGAAAATGTATCATTTGTAAAAAAAATTGTAGATTTAAAGCATTGCAGGGAGGTATAATGCACAGTACCTTACAGTTATGTGTTGAACATGTCTGGTACCTCTTGCGAAGGGAAGACAGGTGGTTTTTGTTTTCTTGATTTTGTTTATCTTTATTAATACATTTTACTTCTATAATGAATATACATAGCCTTTAACATGAAGAGAGACGAAAGATACTCAGTGAAAGGAGAGAGCATCCCACCAGTCAGGGTGAGGCCTGTGACTTTGGACGTGGGAGACGACACACCGCTTCAGGTATTCAGTTCACGTAAGGGCTCCGGCTCCTGAGCTGCTGACCGGAAATGGGGCTCTGGTTACGCAGATGGCACGGCCCAGGCCTTGGAAACAGGTCAGGGTCGAAGTGCAGAGAAGCAGCGGGGCTCAGAGGAGGGGCGGGAGCCTCAGGAATGCGTCAGAGGCATTCCAAGGGGGCCCTGACCAGCCCAAGTGTCACTTGATACTGAGCTTCATAGGACTGGGGCAAAGAAAAAGGACTAATGTATTATTGAGTAATACATTAAGATGATGAATTTCCAAGGTTAGGTGGTGTTCGAGGGGTGGGATAAAAGTTCTTAAACCCTTCCTTTCTGAAGCTCAGTGACAGGTTCAGGTGAAGGGCCTGCGTGCATATCCTCATGATTTAGACACCCCCAGAAAGCTTATCTAAGTAAAATTTGGAAACTCTTTGTATCCTCCAGAGTGAGATTTATGTCTCTATGCTTATACTCCAAACTATAGTCTTTGGGCAATTCAAACAAGAATGAACCTGGGATGACAGTGTGTTCTCTTCTGAACACCCCACCCCTGGGTTCTGTAGGTCAGCCAGCCAGTCTTGTCTATCAGTTGTCCATCGGTCAGCTGTCAGTCTATCCAACCTACCTTCCTACACGTGTTCCTGAATTATCTTCTAATGATCGTACTTTATATATTGAAGAATATATGTAACATACACAGAAGTTGTAGTCATTATAATAAAACAGGTAATCATGAACTTTCTCCCAAACAGGGTTGATGGTCCTGCATCTCCCTTACCTCCTCCTGCTGCCTTCCCAGGCTAAAAGCAAGCACGGTCCTGATATTTGTGTTCTTTGTTCCTTTGCTTTAAAAAAAAAATGTGTGTGTGTTTGTATACACATATAAATATATGTATTTATATGTATATAATATATATAAATGTATATAAATATATGTGTATGTATATAAATATTTGTGTATGTATGTATATAAATATGTGTATGTATACATATATATTTAAATTACATATACACGTATTCCTAAATAAAAATTTCACTTTTGAGGTCTATTAAAAATGGTTCCATATCTATGTAGTCTTCTGGAACTAATATCTTACCATTAAACTTTTACAGAAAGATAAATCCACGTTGCTGTGTATAGCTGCGGTTCCTTCTTTTTTGTTGCTGTATAATATTCCATCATGTGACTATACCACAACTGATTTATATGCTGTCTTTGCATTGGACTTAGGGACATTTTTTACCAGACTGTCCACTGCTTCTGTGAGTTTCTGAGTTTGCTGCATGACAGTACCAAAAGTCACAAAAAGGGAAAAGGCAAATGCCTAACCCATAAAGTGAATGGTTTTCTAAGCCAGAATACTGTATATTTGAAAGCCTGTGTAAAGACTGCATCGACACCTGGGCTCTGACAGCTGGAATGATTTCCTTGCACGCTTGGCAGTGTTCTAGGGCTGGCCGCCACTAGAGGGTGTGGGAGAGCTGGGCCATCAGCGCGTTGGAGAGGCTGAGGATAACATGCCTGCTGTTGAAGCCTAGCTGCGTGGCACCAGTGATTTTAGTACTTGCACATTTCAGCAGGACAGAAACTTCAGTGTCGCTTCAGTTACAATAAGAAGATCCAATCAAAGGTTACATCTCTATCTGTACAGGTCTGTGCCAGGTTAGACACACGTTTTAACGTAGGCGGGGTGAAAAAATGAACAAGGATGAAGAGTAGTGATAGGCTGCATCAAAGGAGAATAAGACAGACTGGGTGGGGAGGAAATTCACGTACAAATGGCCCAAAACAATGACAGATGACTCTGCTTCTCAGTTTAGAAACAGGCTGATGTCCGAGGCCTCCAAGAACTCAGTAGTATTTTGAGTGTATCACCCTGTTCACTGCGTATTTCTATCCAGTGTCTCAAGAAATCTTCTGAATGTTCTTTATTACGTGCTCTCCAAAGTCTCCCTCCCTTGCCAGTCCCTGACTTAGTACTTTTCCCTCTCTTGGAAATGAATGGAACCCCATGGATTTTCCCCTCCCACAGAGCTCTAAATAACCTTGAATCAAGAATCCCAGAAAATGGCTTAATTTGCGGTTTCATGGAGAGAGAACTTCTTGTGAGTTGTTTACCCCAGGCCAGCAACTGACCTGTGAAATATTGAGGGCAAAGGTCCCTGCTTGTTAGAAACGTGTAGGAAAGAAAGGGCTGCCAAAGTATGTCCTAGACCAAATAATCCCCCCACCACCCACCTAAGGATGTCTGCCTCCTAAACGCCCAGCACCTGTGATTATATTCCTAACATGGCAAAAGGAACTTTGCAGATGTGACCAAGTTGAGGATCTTTACGATGAGAGTTGATCCTGGATTATCCAGATGGGCCAGTGTAATTATAAGGGTCTTTGTGAGAGGGAGGCAGGCAGGCAGGCAGAGAGGAGAGAGGATGCTGATAGCTTTGAAGATGGAGTGTGGCGCCATGAGCCAGGGACAGGCAGCCTCTAGAAGGTGGAAAAGCCAAGGAAACAGATCTTCCCCCAGAGCCTCTAGAAAGCATGCAGCCCGGCAGACCCATTTTAGATTCTCATCACCAGAACCGTAAAGTGATAAATCTGTGCGGTTTTAAGCCACTAATTTGATAATTCGTGTAGCAGCAATAGAAAACTCCCATAGTGTTCCTTATGATATGAAAGAACCGGCTTGGTTTGAAAATGTCGAGTGTGGGTTTACCAACTCACATCTCCACCCACTGAGGAAAGGCAGTTGGACCCCAGTATGTGGGAGAACTGCGTCCTGAAACGAGGGTTAGAGTGATGCCAGGCGAGGTGACGAAGCACCGGGAAAGGACAGGGAGCCCAGGGTGGCCTGGGGGAATGTTCCCACTGGCACATTAGACAGCTTGAAAAGGAAACACGAGGTCAAGATGGTCCAAAAGAGTCCTGAAGACGCTGTACGTGGAAGCCAGGGGCAAATATTATTTCAAGGAGGAGGCTATTAACAGTTTCCAAGAGCAAATTGTATTAAAACATTTGTAGAGACCTTTGTAAATAGTTGTCCATGCTTTTGTTTATGTGCAGAGGAAGAGGAGGTCTTTGGGGGTAAAAATACGAATTCGGGGGCTTGAGGATGAGATGAGGGCTGAGAAAATGGAGGTAGGTCGTGTGAACCATGTATTAGAAAATATTCGTGGTGAATGAACGCAGAGAGATTAACCAGTGGCCAGGAAAAGCAGCAGCTTGTCTTTTGTTGTCGTTGTTTACATTTTTTTATTGTGGTAAAATATACATCATGTAAAATTTACCATGAGTGACATTTAGTACATTCGCAATGTCATGCAGCCATCACCACCGTCTAGTTCTAGAACAGTTTCGTCACCCTCAAAAGGAAACCCCATAATTATAATCTCCATAATCACTTCCCGTGCTTCCCTCCCCCTAGCTCCTGGCAGCCACTAGTCTGCTTCCTGTCTCTGGGGGCTTTCCCTATTCTGGATATTTCTTATAAATGGAATCATACAATACGCGGCCTTATTGTTCCTGGCTTCTTTCACGTAGCATGATGTCTTCAAGTTTCATCCATGTTGTAGCAAGTATCAGTCCCTCACTCCTTTTCATGGCTGAATAATATTCCGTCATTTGGACGCACAGCATTTTACTTGACGGACATTTAGATTGTTTCCACTTTTTTGGCTGTTGTGAACAGTGAACAGCTTGGTTTTCTCTTGTGTCTTGTGTGTTTTTGTTTTCGGGATAGAAGGGTGTGACTGTGTGGGAGAAGATGGGGACACGGCAGGGCGGGACTGCTCTGGTCCATGCTGCCCGGTCGCTGGGTAGAACTTGCAGGGAGAGTCACTAGGGGGCAGGATGATGTCCAGGGGAGAGGGGGACCTGGGCAGGTGATTCGCTTTGCTTTTCATCCATAAATTTCCTCTGGAGAATTGAAGATGGTGTAATATAACTCAGCAAATGCTGGAATGCCTGCTGGGGAAGCTGGATTCTAGGCAGCCTCCGTGCCTCCGGCAGCGAGAGCACTGCTTCTGAAGGAGGAATCCAAGAATGTGCCCTTCACTTGTCATTTTAGTCATGTGTCCTTTTAAATTTTTTTTTGAAAGAGAAGGGACCATACAGGAAGGAGGGGAATGGGAGGGTACCTTATGATTTAGAGGTACATCGTAAAAGGAGGAAAAAGGCCATTGTTTTGTATCCTTATCGGGGTAGATTGCATTACTCATGTGCTGTTTCAGTTTTTTTGAAGGCTATTCTTGCTTGTGCCTGTTTTTAATACCTGAACAACTGGGAGAGAGAATTTATAATCCTGCAGTCATTTGGCTTGTATTCTTAGAAAGTATTTTTAAACTCAACTTTCAGAGCCCTCCAACGTCATTTAAAGCACAGGAAGTGCTTTCAGTATTCATTTCTCCTAAAGTGTAAGTTTTAGATTTTGAATAGGATTTTTACTTCCACTGAAAACACATTTTAACATATCTTTTCCTTGGTGTTTGGGGTTTTTTTTCGGGGGGAGGGGTCAGTTGTTATCTTTATTAAAATGAGTGATATTTTCAGTCATGACCCAGGAGTCATCTGCTCTGGAAAGAAAACTAACTGAGCTCCAAAGCTTATCAAGATAAACATCCCCAAGTCAGAAACGGATGTCTATTTTGAATAAATCACACTTTTAAATACTTTTTCTTTCCCCTGGGGCTAAGTTGGAATGAAATCATCTTCCTTTAAAGGGCTTTTAATGGCTGCACCATGCTTGGAATATGTAGTGAAACCTCAGTAATTGAGAGGATTTTTAAATGCAAAAGAAATTTGTATTTTTAAATTGAGAAATGGATCTGAAATTGACTTGGGGTCACAACAGGATGGCCCCAACCTAAATCCTCAGTAAACTGGACTAGGAAAGACTGCCCCTTCTCCACACTCTTGCCCAAATGGAGGTGTTCCATGAATACATAGGCGATTGAGTTGGACCACTTCTGCTTCCCTAATAGAAGGGGAGAAGTGACCCTGGTTTGAGGAATTTGTTTATGCTCTTTGTGTAGGGCACATAGAAAGTTAGAGATCGACTTATAAGTTTGTCTCTGTTCCTTGTTCTGTTGCAAAGTCCTGTTGGAAAGCCCTCCAACAGTGAAAGAAGAATACAAGGCTTACAATAAATGAATTTTCTCCTGCTGGTTAGAATATGAGATTGGTAATTTAATCAATCAATTTTAGCTAGCTAAAATCCTAGAGAAAACTTTTCAGCATTTACTTACTACCTTCTTATTCTTCTGTCTTTGAAAACTAGAACAGTTTTAACCAGTAATAATTTCAGGATATGAAATTGTTGGAAAACTTGACATGATGATGTCATATTTGTATGTATTCATATAGTCAGAGCTAAAGGGCTTTGGAAAACCTGCTGTTAACAGACCTGAATGTATTATATACCTTTATTTTTTATGGAAGGGTTTCATTGTACACATTGAAAGGGGAACTTGGAAGAACCAGAGATACCCTTAGGCAAAATCATCCATCTATTTCTGTAGCCAAAATTAACGCTGCTGAAGCAAGAGTTATTGTTTTGGGATCAAAAATTAAGTTCCCATTGTTGGTAACACAATCATGGTTATTATTCAAAGAAAGTTAATAGAGAGCCAGGCTCTGCGAGGGGATGGTGGAAAGTGAGTGTGGAATGTATTGAAAATGGTTCTTTTATTCTGAGGAAACCCAGTTTTCCTGTTATTTGTTGAGGAGGTCATTAACCCTCTATGCTTTCCCTCCATACAATCTCTTTCATCTCGGGCCTGACTCTGAAATTCTTCACTTGAACTCCTTGTGGTATTTGTAACAGGATGAAACCCTCTACAAATGTCAATCTTCTGGGTTGTGAATGGAGAAGGGGAGGTGACAGTGTCCATGGTCACCCTCTAGGTCTCCATAGGGCTGCTATTCTGAGTTCCTGCTGAAACCCTGGGGCCACTTGCCCTGTCGGTGTCTTGAGCTTGAATCCAAGGCTCCATTCTCCCAACATTTAGTAGATGCCTGCTGTGTATAAGGCATTCTGCTGGATGTGTGGCATAGAACCTCCTATTCTGTCAAGATTTTATTGTATTTTCCTTGATGCTGGAACAAGGGGTAAAGTTCTCAGACATCAGAGAGCTGGTACAGACAATGAGAGAGTTGTGCATTATCAGGCACGGTTGAAGCTGTGTCAGTTCACTTTTTAAATAATTCTAAAAAGAGTCTTATTGCCGTTTGCTCTACGTAAAGGGAGAAAGCCAGTGGCACCAGAATGAAAAAATGGCTGTATTACATCATCAGGAAAAGTTTTCATTGGCACGTTGTGCCTGGAGGGGAGGAAGTCTGTGGTTATATTTAGATTGATTCTGTTTTGCTCACTGAAACAGTAATTTTAAGACAAAGTAAGAAAAAGGAAAGGGAGGGATACTTGAAGAAGGCCGCCAAATTTATTTCGTACACATTGATTAATATGGTATTAATTTTTATGTATACTGAATCAGCACCCTATTTTATTCCTGTTTTCCAATCACCTGTTATAATTATATATCATTTAAACTATAAAAGCATCTTTGAAGTAACATGTTGCTTCTACCAATGCATCTTTCCAAATGTTGAATGTTTCTTTATCAAGAATATGAAATTTCCAAAAAAAAAAAAAAGAATATGAAATTTCAAGATTTCTGCTGTGGAAAAACAGAGGTGTCAAAGGAAATTTTTTTTTTTTTTTGCTGTACGCGGGCCTCTCACTGTTGTGGCCTCTCCCGCTGCGGAGCGCAGGCTCCGGATGCGCAGGCTCAGCGGCCATGGCCCACGGGCCCAGCCGCTCCGCGGCATGTGGGATCCTCCAGGACCGGGGCACGAACCCGTGTCCCCTGCATCGGCAGGCGGACTGCCAACCACTGCGCCACCAGGGAAGCCCTCAAAGGAAATTTTTTAATGTTTTTTTTTTTTTTCCTCTTGGGATTTCAGTCATTTGACTCCCATAGCTTTGCCTTTTATGACCTGTGAAGACCAGACTTGTTTAGATGCTCTCATTGAGGGATAAAGGTTTTTAGCTCACTGCCTGTGTGATGCATTTTGTTATAACGCAGCAGTGCCTGTGGCCCAGCACTCCTCCCGGGCCCCCCCGGGGTAACAGTGACCCTAAATGACCCAGAGCAGCGCGGTGGACAGCAAGAACCATGAGCCTGGAGATGCTAATTTACCTGTCTTTCCAAGGAAGCTTCTGTGCTAACAACAAACAGAAACCCCTTCATCCAGCGTTCATGAAGGAGGGATTATTTATTTGGACTCAGTATCACATGGAGGCTGAAACCAAGAAATGTAAGGAACCAGGGGTTGGAAAGTGACCAGAACAGAAGTAGCTAGAAGGTGCCCCAGGAATCAGAGGGAGCTGGTGGGAAGCTTGGAGTACAGCACAGGGCAGTGGAAGAAGGGGAAGGCCCCAATGATTATGATGGTAAACTGTGGAGGACTCTTATGTATTAGTGCCTTATATTTGCCAGGCGCTGTGCTAAATGCTTTCAGCATTACCTGATTCACCTTCATGACAATTCACGAGGCAGGAAGTATTAGCTCCGAGACAAGGACACCACAGCTTGGTTAAACTAACTTGACCACAGTGATGGAGGGAAGATTTCCACTCACATCGTCCTCCCCTCCAAAGCACTGGGTTTATCTCGACGTTCTACTGCATCCCTTACCAAACTGCTTGTATTTCCTCTTCCAGAACGTAGCTTCTTAAACAGTATATTGGCAAATAAGGGTAGAGTTAAGAATTTTAAATGTTTTCATCACATGCCAACAGTGAAGAAGCAAATAGAACGTTGGTGTCATCAGTGTGCAAGGGTTAGAGATGCCATGGCGGGGGCCTGAGCTGGGTGGAAAGGAGCCCTGACTGGGCAGTGGACTGGGAAGGGGTCTCTGAAGTTTGGAGAGTTATGCTTCTTGTGACTGAAATCTATTTCTTTGCTCTTGCTAAAAATTTATTTTCCATAGTTTTAAGCCTTGTTTTCATCACAAAAATGAGACTGTATTGTAGTAAAAATATGTTGATTTCTTTCATATCAACTAATTTTTTTTGGCATAGAATTTCTCCTTACATGTAAAAGAATTAAATCTTAGGAGTTAATGTGTCACCAATGGAAGACACTTTAAGCAAATAAGGTCAACTCTTGGGTCTCAGTTTCCTTACTGGCTAAACAAAGTGAACAGGCTTATTTTAAAGCTATGCTAATCAAAGCAGAGTAGAGAGTCCAGAAATAGACTCACACATACATAACAACGCATTTTCAACAAAGGTTCAGAGGCAATTCAGTGGAGAAAGGATGGCTTTTTAACAAATAGTGCTGGAAAAGTTGACTATCCGTAGGCAAAAACATAAACTTTGATCCATACCTTGTACCACACACAGAAATTAACTTTAAGAGGCCATTAAGACATAGGCCTAAATATAAACCTAAGTCTGTAAAACTTCCAGAAGAAAACATAGGAAGTCTTCATAACCCCGGGTTAAGGAAGGAGTTTTTGGATATAATACTGTAGACGTGATCCATAAAAGAGAAAAATGATAAATTGGACTTCATCAAGATTAAAAAACTTTTGTTCTTTAACTGGCACTATTAAGGGAATGAAAAAATCGAGGCACAGATCGACAGTGTTCTGTTAATCGTATATCTGACAAAATATTTGTATCCAGAGTCTATGAAGAATGAAAACTTAATAAGTAAACAACCCACTGAAAAAAAGCTCAAATGATTTGAACAGATTCTTCAACAACGATAAACACAGGAGAAGGTGCTTACTGTCACCAGTCACTAGAACTTCTCATGAAACCACAGTGAGATACCCTCACACCTATCTGAATGGCCAAAATTGTATTTTACTTTATTTTTGGTGAGATTGTGAGATCTTAGTTCCCCAACCAGGGATTGAACCCAGGCCGTCGGCAGTGAGAGCTTGGAGTCCAAACCACTGGACCCCCAGGGAATTCCCTGAACGGTCAAAATTTTAAAAGACTGAACATACCCAGTCTTGCGAGCACGTGGAGCAGTTGCAGTTCTCATGTTCTCACGTTCATAAAGTCTGAATGAGGGTCAGACTATATACAACTGTTCGCTAAAACAGCTGGGCAGTTCTTAAAGAGAGAAACATACACCTACCATGTGGTTCAGCCATTCCACTCCTAGGTATTTACCCAAGAAAAATGAAACGTGTCCCCACAAAGCCTTGGACACGAATGTTCACAACAGCAGTATTTGTTGTAGCCCCAAACTGTCCATTGACAGGTGATGGATGAGAAAATTGTGTGTATCCATACAATGAACCCTGCTCTACAATGAAAAGGAATGAATTAATGGAGCAACATGGACGAATCTCAAAATAATTATGCTGAATGAAAGAAGCCAGACGAAACAGAGTACGTGCTGTATGATTCCATTTGCAGAAAATTTAGAAATGCAAACGAATCTGTAGTTACAGAAAGCAGATCAGTCCTCGCCTTGGAACAGAGTGGGTGGTACAGGGAAGGGCGAGAGGGAGGGAGTAACAAGGGCACCAGGAAACTTGGGAAGGGCGATGGAATTGTTCCTTATACTGATTTTGGTGATGGTTTCACAGGCACGTACATGTGTCACACGTTATCAAATAGTGCTCTTTATTTTTTAATTATTAATTTTGAAAGGCCAAAGTGGGGCCGTGTGCTTTATTTATTTTAATTAATTAATTTATTTATTTTTGGCTGCGTTGGGTCTTTGTTGCTGCGTGGGGGCCCCCTCCAGTTGTGGCGAGCAGGGACCACTCCTCACTGTGGTGCACGGGCCTTTCACCGCGGTGCCTCTCCCATCGTGGAGCACGGGCTCCAGGCGCGCAGGCCTCAGCAGTAGTGGCACGCGGGCCCAGTACTTGTGGCTCGCGGGCTCCAGAGGGCAGGCTCAGGAGTTGTGGCGCACGGCCCAGCTGCTCCGCGGCACGTGGGATACCCCCCGGACCAGGGCTCGAACCCGTGTCCCCTGCGTCGGCAGGTAGACTCTTAACCACTGCGCCACCAGGGAAGCCCCTCAAATAGTGCTCTTTAAACATGCACAGTTTATTATATGTCAAGTACACATCCGTAACGCTGTTTAAAAGAAAACAGCGCAGATACAGCAATCGATACCAATACATGAGTGAAAACACAAATAGAAGTAGGAGCTGTTCTGTTTAGACGCCAGCAGGAATTTTCTAAAACTTTCTACCGGATGATTCCAGGGCTAGTTCCGACACCCTTCCACGTGGCTGAGATGTCCCTTCACATGTGGTGTGTGGCGTGTATTTCTTTTAGCCGAAATGATTAAGAGGTCCTTTGACTTTTGAGAATAACGTGTTATACATTTAAAAAAGAAAAAAAGTTGCTTTCTGGAGGCACAGTGCAAAGACAGACAGGGTAGACCTGAATTCTGAGCTGTGTTCGCTGGGCCGTGGCTTTCCGCCTTCCCATCTGCATGTTGTAAAAATATTTGCAAACGAAGCAACTGACAAAGGATTAATCTCCAAAATATACAAGCAGCTCATGCAGCTCAATATCATAAAAACAACAACCCAATCCAAAAATGGGCAGAAGACCTAAATAGACATTTCTCCAAAGAAGATATACAGATTGCCAACAAACACATGAAAGGATGCTCAACATCACTAATCATTAGAGAAATGCAAATCAAAACTACAGATGAGGGATCACCTCACATCGGTCGGAATGGCCATCATCAAAAAATCTGGAAACAATAAATGCTGGAGAGGGTGTGGAGAAAAGGGAACCCTCTTGCACTGCTGGTGGGAATGTAAATTGATAACAGCCACTATGGAGAACAGTATTGAGGTTCCTTAAAAAACTAAAAATAGAACTACCATACGACCCAGCAATCCCACTACTGGGCATGTACCCTGAGAAAACCATAATTCAAAAAGAGTCATGTACCACAATGTTCACTGTAGCTCTATTTACAATAGCCAGGACATGGAAGCAACTTAAATGTCCCTCAACAGATGAATGGATAAAGAAGATGTGGCACATAGATACAATGGAATATTACTCAGCCATAAAAAGGAATGAAACTGAGTTTTTTGTAGTGAGGTGGACGGACCTAGAATCTGTCATGCAGAGTGAAGTAAGTCAGAAAATCAAATACCGTATGCTAACGCACATATATGGAATTTTAAAAAGCGGTACTGATGAACCTAGGGGCAGGGCAGGAATAAAGACTCAGACGTAGAGAACGGACTTGAGGACACAGTGGGGGAAGGGGAAGCTGGGATGAAGTGAGAGAGTGGCATGGATGTATATACACTACCAAATGTAAAATAGATAGCTAGTGGGAAGCAGCCGCATAGCACAGGGAGATCAGCTCGGTGCTTTGTGACCACCTGGAGGGGTGGGATAGGGAGGGTGGGAGGGAGACGCAAGAGGGAAGAGATATGGGAACATATGTATATGTATAGCTGATTCACCTTGTCATACAGCAGAAACTAACACAACATTGTAAAGCATTTATACTCCAATAAAGATGTTAAAAAAAAAACAACCGCCAAAGAGGGCTGGGTGCTTGGAGGACAACAGGTTCTACTGACTCTGAGACCACCTCCCCCTCCCTGGGCCTATCATCCGTCTCTCTAAAGCCCTGTCACCTGCTACTGTTGTATATAGTTGAGCAAAATAAAATATACTTGTGCTTTAACGCCCCACCCCCAACTAAAAAGCCTTGGGGCAGGAGTCAGGTGGAGTTCCTGTTTTCCTAGAACCATTACTAATCTGTAGTGACAGAAAGCTGAGCAGGGGTTGCCTGGGGCAGGGTGGGTAGGTGCTTTGTAGGTGGGCGTTGGGAATGTTCTCTATCTTGCTTCTGGTGGTGGTTCCGCTGGTATAATCATGTATCAAAACTCACCCAGTTGTATGCTTTAAACGCATGCAGCTTATTCTCTGAAATGATTTCTCCATGAAGTTGTTGATTTAAAGCTCTATACCTTTCTGCCCTGAGCTCTCAGCCCTCAGCTTTAGAATATAGTGGCCCCTGCACACACACCCTGATGTGTGTGGTTTTTTTTTTTTTTAATTATTATTTATTTATTTATTTTGGCTGCGTTGGGTCTTTTGTCGCTCTGCGCAGGCTCTCTCTAGTTGCGGCGAGCAGGGGGCTACTCTTTGTTGCAGTGCACAGGCTTCTCATTGCGGTGGCTTCTCGTTGCGGAGCACGGGCTCTAGGCACGCGGGCTTCAATAGTTGTGGCTCGCGGGCTCTAGAGCGCAGGCTCAGTAGCTGTGGCGCGTGGGCCCAGTTGTTCCGCGGCATGTGGGATCTTCCCGGACCAGGGCTCGAACCTGTGTCCCCTGCATTGGCAGGCGGATTCCCAACCACTGTGCCGCCAGGGAAGCCCCTGATTGTGTTTTAATAAAATAATCACACCATTGCCTCCCCAGGCAGTTCTTGAAACAAGAAACCATAGGCATGTACGTTAGTTTTTATTGTGAAACTTGGATACTCTTCCTTTATATCTGTGTTCCTAAGGGCAAAGTCAAGTGTGAAATTGAGGCAGTTTGTTTTAGCTAAGGAAATATGAAAGAGAGTGGTGATTAGTCTTGTCTCTTCAAACATGTAAGCTCTGGGACAAGGCAGGGACAAAGGTGATGTCCGTCCTAGAATCTCTCAAGTGCAGTGATACCACATAGTAAATACGTACTTGTTTACTTGTCACTTGACTGAATTGATGCTTTTTTCCCCTTTAGTTGTTCCAAACCATCCCTGTTACACAACTGCTCTTCTTCGTGTTCCCCACAAAACACACACTGGATGTATTAGCCAACCAGGAAAAATGTCTTCCCAATCACTTTGCATTCCCAGTTCTGTGCTCAGAAAGGTCGTTTCTGTCTGGTTCCCTGGAGCCTGGGTGAACTGATGGATGTGAGTACCCAGCACCTGTGCTTGTCAGGCACAGACCCCCACCATGGCTCTCCTTCCCTTCCCTTGTTATATCATCATCAGTTAGTTCCAGGTTATTCATTAGCCAGCCTAAATCTTTCCCAGATTTGATTTTCCTGCAGCGACCAAATGAATCATTCACAGGTATGCGAATTTCCTAAAGGGATCAGAATCAAAGAGTTTCAGATTCTCAGTGTTTAAGATCCTTTCGGTAATAACTGAATTTGCGGTAGAAGCAAACTCATTCTTTAGCCCTGGCCTGTGTCTGCAGAGATGGGGGCTTCTGTGTGACAGATACATTAATCCTGAGTCCCCACGTCAAGCCTCATCAGGTCCTACTGCCCCCCTCCTTAGGCTGGTACACTTTGTCCTCTCAAGTTTGATCCCTGACTGACTTCACAAATAACTCTGCTCATAAACAAACAGAATGAGGTAATTGATTTGTGCTTAAGAAATTTACAAGCGCTTAAAAGGTATCAGTAGGATAGAGGCCAGTGTCCTGGGAACTAAAACTTACTGTGTTGGTCATTTTTAGTTGGGGGATCCAGTTTGCATTGAGAAAGTTGTTCGCTTTGGTCCGATAGATCCCAATCAAAAAGAGTTCCCAAGAACCGATTTTCATAAATCTACTCACTGAGTGTCTGTATTCTTATCAGTAGCCACATCCTTTGTCCTAACCAAAAAGCAATCAAGAGTATGAAGAAGATACTCGCGTTTTATGTTAAAAAAATTATTTGAATGTGCACTTTCCTTAGGCAGAATTCTTTTAAAAGTGTCATTCACATTCTCTACTCTGAGTAAATGTTACTTGGAAAAGTTATTTTAAAACATGTCATTCAATTCAGGCATATTTGATATGCGGAGAATCTGGTACCGGTAATTACTTGACATGTAAATGTATGGTGAATAAAATACTTAGTAAATTTTGACAGTTACTCAAAACATGTTTAAGGCCAGTCGAGGTAGCAGTGCGATCTGCCTTCAGTGATAGTGGAGTGACGTGGCAGGACACGGTGCCAGGACAGTCGGCTCTGCTGGTGGTTGTTGGGAAGGGACCTGGGGGCTCAGGGACAGGCAGCAAGCAGGGGCAGTTGCTGTGAGGCCCCTGCGGGCAGGAGATGAGGCCAGGTGGGAAGGACCAGGGGCTGGTCTTGACCTTTCCTGTCTGGCTCGCTGAGTCCCGGCTCTAGATTACGAAACATGTTCTGGAAATTATTTCCAGCGGGCACACATCCTTTTGGTGACAGCTTATTTCTGGATTCCCGGTGCAAATGCCTGGGCCCTGACGACATTCAGGGCTGTGCTTTATGGCCCATTACCTGATTAGGCACTGAATTTTGAGGACTCTCTCCGCTGGTGTTGGGACAGAGCACATGAGTGCAGGACAAAATAACTTGTTTATTTCCTCCAGGCTCCTCCTAACAGACCATGAAGTCAGGGCCTCCCCTGCCTCGGTGTCCCCTTTATGGAGGTCCCTAGCCATGTGGAAGTGAAGTGCTGGCGCCTTGCCCAGGGAAGTGGCCTCTAAAACAGATTTTTGAGCTCCTTAGAGGGATATTTCGAAGTTTATGTCTGAAGACATGATTTCAGTCATCTCTGAAAAATTTTGGAACACAAAGTGAGCCTGTAACTGATTCCTACAAACCATCCTCAGTTTTCCTTTGAAGAAGAGTGCTTTCATTCCTTTTCAGTTCTAAGACGGGGCGGGCAACCTTGAGGGCAGTGTGCAGGGCGTCCTGGGAGGTCAGAGGTTATGCTGAGGGGCAGGGCCCTGGTTACAACAGACTTGAGTTCAGACCTCTCTCCACCTCACTACCCTGTGTAAAACGGGCAGCTGGTGGGAACAGCTCGGTGCCCTGTGATGACCTAGATGGGTGGGCTGGGGGGAGGGAGGGAGGTCCGAGAGGGAGAGGATATGGGTACACACATAGCTGATTCCTTTCACTGAGCCGCAGAAACTAACATAACGTTGTAGAGCAACTATACTTCAATAAAAAGATAAAAACAAATAAAATGGGCATAGTGATGGAAGCCCCTCCCAGAGCTCTGGAAAGGCTTGACAGAGAAGCTGTGTGTACAGTATCGAACACAGAGCAGCGTGCACGTGGTTCACTGGAGCTGTCCCGGCTGTTGTTACTTGTGATCATTTCTGCGTGGAGTAGAGGAGCCCCCGATCTGAAGCCACTTCCCTGCTCAGAACACGCCTCCCCGGGGGCCCAGGAGGCACACTAACGGAGCAGAGCAGTCACCTCACAGGCTCCTTTTGTCCCAAGTGGTCTCTTCCCCTTCCCCTGAGGTTGGCGGCTGGGTCTTCAGCCTGGAGCCAGGGCCACCTGCTGTGGTGACGGATGGCCGGGGTGGGTGTTAACTTTCTGCATCCTCTCCGGGGCCAGGGCTGCGCTGCAGCTCTGGATGTCTTGCTCTGATCTGGGCCCTGCTAGAACTCCGTGTTTGTCCCCGCAGACGTCAGTAAAATGAGCTGATCCGAAGTCCTTCCTGCGAAGATGCTCGAATAGACGTGAGCGCTGAATTGCTCTGTATCCTGTGAATATACTTGGGGGCCGAGAATTCCTGCGCTTGATCTGCTCACGATTTGCTCCCGAAACAGCTGAGTTGTTGCCTGCAGCCCCAGGTGGGGACTGCGCTCTGCTAGCGGATAAAGGGCCCTGGGACGTGAAGTCACCACGTGGCCACCCATATCCATGCCTCACGCCAGCCTTTTCCGTTTGAAGAACTAAAGCATTTGTCTGATCTGTGGTCATAGCCACACACCACGTAAACCCACCCCCAAGCCCCACAGTTTAGCCGCTGCAGATGTTGGCAGCTGGCAGCCTGGCTGAGGCTCGGACGTCCAGGCAGAACAGGAGAGGCATTTACAGAGCGGGCTCCGAGGCCCACTGCGTGGGGTCTCAGCCCAGCTCTCTTCGCAGGCACCTGGCCCTGGGCAAGTTCTAAAACCTCAAAGCCTCATTTCTTCACTTCTTAAAAATTTTTTAAATTTTTGGCCGCACCCCGCGGCACGCGGAATCTTACTTCCCCGACCAGGGATCGAACCCTTGAACCTGCGCCCCCTGCAAAGGAAGCGTGGCGTCTTAACCACTGGACAGCCAGGGAAGTCCCTCATTTCTTCACTTTTGAAACATGGGAAATGCTATTTAATTCAGGGGCCGTGATGAGGATTAGAGCTCGTGGAAGCTGCCAAGCGCCCGACCCCTCTGCAAGGGCTCTGGAACAAGAGCGGTTCTCTGGTCTGTGCAGCTGACCAGGGCAGGGGGTCGGGCCCCTCGAGGGTGACGGCGCTGGTCCTAAGGGCCAAGACAGGCAGAGTGGGAAGGGTGGGGGCCCGTCAGAGGAAGAGCAGGTAAGCGTCTGGAAGGACAGTTGGCTGAGGTTGCATCTTTTGCCATCTTGGGACTCTTGTGGCCTGAAGCCCTTTCTTGTTTCCCGTGGATATGCTCTCCCCGCTCGGAGGGCTTTTCTTGGGGGAACCCTCAAGCAAGTCTGTATTTGAAAAGTATTCTTCTGGTCTGCCAGAATGCTCCCCCAAGACAGGAGTCTGAGATGAACGTGGAAGCCCATCAGCGATAAAACATTCCAACGCTAGCTTTTATCTGTCAAGACCTGCACGGTCTCAGGCATGCTTTGGCTTTGGCACCGTCAGCAGTGCACACTGGTCTGTGGACTTTGGCAGCCAGCCCCTGGACGAGCCGTGGTTTTCCATCCAGCCGGCTTTGACACATCTGTGCCGTGAGTGTTTCCTATCGAGTTGGGATGAGGGGCTAAATGTCAGAGTGCTGAGGACATGAAACGGGAGACCTGTGTGTCTTGGTGGCGCCTTGGGAGGGGGTTAAAATCTGTCGAAGTGCTGGCACGTCTGGGCCCCAGGGGTGGACCAGGTTGGCGTTTTCATGTTTTGTGAGGTGATCCTCTTATGTTGACTCACTTACAATCCTTGCCGCTCTCGTTGCCACTGTGGGCAGTCGGATTCTTGTTGCTTGAAGGCATAAAGGAGTGAGTTTGGATTTTATCAACATTGTCCAGCTTCGGGGCATTTTGTGAGAGCTTCTCCCTGGGAATGAACAAGAGGGCTCATGGATTTCAAGGCAGGCTTCTTCGCTGGTGAAAGCTCGTCAGAAAATTGTCATCAGTCCCAGCATTTGGCTGGTGCAGTCGAGCAAGAGACGTGAAATGGGTGGGCACGGGAGGTGGGCTGCAAATGAGACAAAAGGACTCAGAAAGCTTTCGTGCGCTCCTGTGCGATTTTAGATGAGGCACTGACACATGGCAGACAGCTCTTCGACAAGCCTGATGCAGCCTGCACCCCAAACCTACAGCTCCCACCGTGTGGAAGGGGCTTCCTGCACTTGTCACCGCTGAAATCAAGCGAGCACTCAGCTCTCCTAAGGACTGGTGCCAACTGAAAACATACTTGTGCACATTTGTAGCGGGGGGCGGAGGAAAAGCAATATAGGTGGTCTGGTTTAAACCCTTCCTCATTAGAACCCAGCTTCTCTTAGCTCTTAACCAAATGGGCCTTTGTATGTTGGTCTGTGTCTTCACTTGTTTCATATCCAGCTTCTGTACCACCCTGGGAGCTCCGTAAAACAGAGACCACGTCTCCTGGATCTGCCCCTGTGACCCCAGGGCCTAGCACAGTGCCTGGCACTTAATAAGTGCTCACTAAAAATGTTTGACGAGGGAATGAGTGACCTGAGGCCATCATTTCCAGAAGAAAAGTGGTAGCAGAAGACATTGCCTTTTCGTGAGTTTAGCAGGGATATTGCAGCGATGCAGCAATCCCTGGTACAGAGTCTAATTCTGACGGGATTTCTACCCTGAGCAAATTAGTAAGATGGGGGTTCTGAGCGTCATGTGAAAGGCGGCTAGTAAACGCTCAGCAGAGGAAAATGAGAGCTGGCTGGAAACGGAGTGTGAATGTTGCTGGGAGTGCAGAAATCCCCGGGCCACCCCTTCTGATTCATTCACACATTATCACATGATTGCCTTGGCCTTGATAAGGTTGGCTGAAATCCGCAGGGCAGTCTCTCCTCTCCATCCACTCTGTACGTCTGCGCTCTCCAGCGGGGCTGGGCAGGCGTGGGGCACTCTGCACCACGCACGATGACCTCGGGGAGCGGTCCTTCACACGACCTCAGACCAGTGGGGACCTCATACGTCGTGTCGTAGAGTATGTGTGGACAATACAGTTCTCATACGTAGTCAGGGTCTCAGCTACTCGGAACATACTCTAATGCTTGGGTTCTTCATTGTTGTTGATAAAATGTTCATTATCGTAAATTAGTGGGTGTAGAGAAAATGTGTCATTCCTTTTGGCTGCCAGGACCTTTCCTCTGAAGGAGAATTTTCTGCCTTATAACTTCAGGCAAAGAATTCATGCTGTTATCTTCTTGTTCAGGTAATTTATAGAAGTTTCTTCAGAAATGTGCAGGTAATACAGGCACGCTTGGTAAAAATGCTAAAAAATGGCATCTAGGTAATTGCTTTAGTCTTTCCCTTTGTTGTCTGCATGGAGACCCAGTGTGAGGAAACAAAAAGAAAAGAAAAATGAAAAAGAAAAACTTTTTGAACACCGATGAGTAAATTGAGATGAAACCTCTGATGCCCCCGAAAACTGCATCACCACCCTGATACCCACAGGCTTGAATGACAGACAAGCTACTGATACTCAGTGTCACCGGGTCTCCATTGGATATCAGGACGCATCGTTTGATCTCAGTGTCTGCCGTCCTGTGACTGTTTTTAAAGGAAGGTTTCTAAGGCCAAGGAGGACATGGTCCATCCCCTTCATCCCAGCAGTCAAGGACTTTAACAGGGCAGCAGAGCCCTGGAAGAGCCAATGGTTCGCTGATGCTGTCTTAAGGGTGCCACTTCCTCTGGTGTAAAGGAACCTTGCAGTTGGAAGAGGAGTACAAACCTTTCTAATCAGTTTGCTGGCTGCGTGGGCTCTAGGAGAGTCCCGATTCAGGCTGTCCACTGCCTAATTTGTTGAAAGAAATCCTGTTTAATGCTTGGGGGACCTCGTTCCCCCTGCAGTCCTCTCTAGCCACGCCCCCTTCTCGGTCCCCAGCCGAGCAATGAGTTGTCTTGTTTCCACCTGGAATCCCCCATCTCAACCACAACCCGTCCTTCAGCATCACTAAAACGTCACCTCAGGGAAGCGTTTTCTACTCGCCACAGACCCCGTGCCTGTCTCCTGTGCTCGTAGTGCGCCTCTTCGTGTCATTCTGTATTTGCCCTGTCCTAACAGGGCCCATCACGTTGCTTTGTAATTGCTCCTTGGTTTGTCTGTGCTCCCCACGGACAAAGTCACCGAGACTTAAACTCGGTGATAACAGAGGAAACATCTCTAATCTTTGCCCTCCCCAAGTCTGGCCTACAATTGCCATCAACAGACAGTTATTCAATGAATCAGTCATTTAGCCAAACTATGTAATTAATAAGCACCTGTGATGAGTCTAGAACAGTGCTATGAGCAATGGGTGATTCAGAAGAAAAACAGCCCTGACTCAGCCATTTCCAAGTCTCGTCAGTGGCCTTGGGCAAGATGCTTTGCTTCTCAATCTGTCTCTTCATCTGTGAAAGGGGATTAGAACAACACCTTCCCCAAGATGTTTCAAGGATTACATGAAATAATTAACATAAAGCACTTGGTACAGAGTAAGCAATCCTTGGTGCGGTTATTATTATCTTTCATCAAGAGGTGAACTGGCCAGTGGTAATGAAGGATCAAAAGTGAAAGAGAACAGGAAAGCAAAAACATAGTTTCATTCATTCCTTACATTGATATTCTGCTGAACATCAGAGAAAGGAAAGATAGTTGTGACTGGAGAGAGCAACATGGAAAGCGTGAGACTGAATCTCTGTCTCGTGTGTTCTTTTTAAGCCAACACATAAGTAAGACAGTCAAAATGCCTGCTCTGTCCTCGGTGTTTTGCATAAGATGACATTCTCATTCTCAAATCTTATATACTTAATCTAATCCACTTACAACATTTACATGTGCCTTAAGTCTTCACAGCAGCTGTTACGAAGTGCTGTTATCCCCATTTCACAGACGAGGAAACAGACAGAGAGGTTAAGTCACTTGCCCGAGCTCACCCAGCTGGTGGGTAGTAGAACAGCATCTGTCTGCAGGGGTCATTCGGCAGAACTGCGCCTCGGAGCATGCAGTGTGCCCAGCACAGTGAGAGGCCAGGACACCAGAGACGGCCCTTCGGCGGTTTACTGCTTAGGCAAGGACTTAGAGTCGCACTGAGAAGTAAATAACACTTGGCAACAGAGGAGAGGACGATGGCCAGGGTGGGTTTCCTGAAATGGACCGGGGGATGGAGATGAGCTGCAACACGTTTGTCTGGATAAACATCTGGGAAGGGGGTGAAGGAGGAGGGGGGCAGACCTTCTGGGGCGGGGGGGGGGGGGAGGACGGGATCGGGTGATCGGAGACAATGAACCTGACCATGTGCCGGATAAGGTGAATGGGAGAGCCTGAGGGCGATATCCAGGAACCACAGGACACTTACGGTGAAATTTCCCCCTCCACCCAGTTCCCCAGCTGGTGGGCTGAGATGCACGGTGATGCAGTGAAGGACATGCAAAGAATCAAGTAGCGGAGACAGCTGGGAAGTCCTTAAGATGTTCCATGTGCTCTCAGGTTCCACTTGCTATTGAAAAATGCGGCAAAACACCCCTTCTGGTGTCTTCGGGGGGATGGTGATACCGTCAAATCGGATGTGGACCCAGGAGGAGAGTGTTGCTGGTTTGTTCAGTTGCCCCATTAACAGCAGTTGCTGCTGCTTTGATTCGCCCCTGATGTGATGAGAGGCTAATTGCATGACGGGGCGACCCACGTGGCGGGATGATTTCGGATGTGATGAGAGGCTAATTGTAGGACGGGGCGACCCACGTGGCGGGGTGATTTCGGTTGTAGCAACACAGTATTTACCTGGACTGCAGACAGTCACGCTGCTAATTCGAGGTGCAGTCTTTTCCAGAGACTCAGCCAGTGTAGCGAAAAACAGCCTTCCCCATTCCTCATGTGGACTCTCTCCAGCTCTAGGAAGCATGATGGGTTATTTTCTTTTCAACTGCCGATTTAGAATTTATTTACTGATGACCGTTTTCAAAGTCTTTTCATATTAAAAAAAAAATCTCCATTTGAAAGTATGATCAATGACAGGACACCAAAACACCTGGCTTTGTTTTTCTTTGTAGATTTTTAAAGATAGAATTTCACACTTTTGGGGGGTAGATTTTATCTGGTTATGACAGGAATACATATGTGGGGGAATTTTTGAAAATACTTAAAACACACAAAAGAAAATAAAAACCATAGAATCGCTGTAAATATTGGGGTACATAATCCCTTCCCCGTGGTTTTCTTTAATCAATTACGAATAGCACATGTTCTTTTATAATTGGTGGAGTGTGTGTGTGTATAAAATACAGAGGGTGGCCACCCATGGCCCACATTCATTCCTTTACATATAGTCTGAGCTACAGCAGCGGAGTTGATTAGCTGTAATGGAGACCATATGGCCCACAAATTTGAAAATATTTAGTGTGGGTCCATCTTGCAGAAAAGTTCTCCAACGTGTTTTAATATGTCAGGTATCCCAGGCTGTTAGCTGTTATTCAAAAATTTGCTTTTAAGGACTGTGGTATTTAGGTAAGCAGATCGAAGCCGTGTGTGATTTCACCTTGTCCCTATTCCACACGGTTAGTTCATCAGTCAACCTGCTCAGCTCCATTTGCAGAATGTGGCCTAGACCCTCAAGCCCTCACTCTGTCATCATCCCCTTGGACCTGGGCCAGATCTCAACCCCTAACTGACCCCCATGCTTTTCCTCTTGGCCCCGAAGAGCTGGTCTCTACAGAGCAGCCAGGACTAACTATTTTGATGATTTCTCCTTTCACTCAGAATACAGTTCATACCCGATGTAAGGGAACCTTGAATGTGTGGTGAGGGGCTTCCTTCCCATTGCCAAGATCCAGGAAAAGCTTTCGCCCACCTTGAATGTATCGGCTGCGGGGAATGTAAATATAGAGGGTCCAATTATCTTCTCGTACTAATTGTAACCACTGTAAAATCACTGTTAGTGCACTATGTTGATAGATATAAAATCACAACTTATTTGCGTAACATATTAGTTTTGTTTTTGTTTCTGTTTTTTTTTGCGGTACGCGGGCCTCTCACTGTTGTGGCCTCTCCTGTTGCGGAGCACAGGCTCCAGACGCTCAGGCTCAGCGGCCATGGCTCACGGGCCCAGCCGCTCCGCGGCATGTGGGATCTTCCCGGACCGGGGCACAAACCCGTGTCCCCTGCATCGGCAGGCGGACTCTCAACCACTGCGCCACCAGGGAAACCCACATATTAGTTTTAAAATGCTGCTTTCCCTGCTCTCCCTTCATGTCAGTTTTATTAAAGTTAGGGCCACTTTTTGACCCTAACACATTTTCCAGAACAAGTTATTTCATTCCTAAGTTGTGATAGAGGACTTTAGATAGTAAAGTCACTGGAAATTGATCCAAGCTGTAAACAGCTATTTCAGTCAATCTTTTTTCCCCTCAATTTTTATCCCCTCCCCCCAGTTTTATTGAGACGTAACTGACATATAACTTTGTATAAGTTTCAGGTGCATAAGGTAACGATTCAATACATGTACATATTGCAGAATGATCACCATAATAGTTAACATCCACTACCGTACAGCTACAGTTTTGTTTTCTTGTGATGAGAATTTTTAAGATTTACTTTCTTAGCAACTTTCAAATATACAACACAGTATAATTACCTGTAGTCACCACGCTGTACGTTACATCTCCAGGACTTAACTTATCTTTATAACGGAAGGAGTTTGTACCTTTTGACCGCCTTCGCCCAATTCCCCATCCACACCTCCACCTCTGGAAAACCACGTGGCTCCATCTCTATCACACGACCGATGAGTACCGTACTTCTGGAAGAAATTTGGGCAAAGCTTATTTTATAATAGCCTAGCCCACAGCCACACATAATGAAGGAATCTGTGATACATGTCTTTCTCTTTAATTAGTATTGTTATTATTTTTTACCCATCCTATCAGGTAAACTCTGTGACATCTGAAAGCTTCCCAAACCAGCACTGAGTGATGTCACTTCAGCCATTCTTCCTCTCCTAGTACTTTGCTATCCAGAATTTTTAAATTGAATGCACAGTCCTGGTCTGTGATAGATTTGGTAAGATCACAAACATGTGACCACATCCTCTTTTGGAGGGATAATTTCAAGCAAAACGAAGCAAAGTATGTGTTAAAGGAACCTGCCCGTTCGGGGGCCTGCGGACACGCATCCAATGAAGCCTACTTCTCAGGGCGACACCCCCAAGAGGCGCCTCGGTTTTGCCTTTAGAGTTTGTAATTCCATGTCATTGGAAAGACCCTGGGAACAGCTGTTTCTCGTTGTGGGGGAGGCTCACTGTGACCCCCTTCCATGAAAGCAGTGGCACTTTGATGGGAAGAGAAGGGGACCCGCTCACTCTGGGAGACACGTGTAAGCATGGTGTCCCCTCCCGCACACCTGTCTGCAGCTGGTATGGACACACGTGTTGTTTCCTGGCCTCTGTTACAGCTCCTGACACAGCCCGTCCCCTTGTTCTTCACTGACTTTGGAATGAGGCAGTGTTTAAATTTTTACTGCTCACGATGGGCACAGAAGCTGGATCGGGGGGAGGGGGGGTCTTCAACTTTCACGGCCCTCTGCAGTTTTCAGTACAGCTTATAATTTCAATTCAAAAATGTAAAGTCAAGTTTGATATAAAAATTCCCATTGGTTATAAATAAGCAGCCCGAAAGCGGCGTCTGGCGGCGTGAATCCACCGTGAAAACTTATGATGAACTGTGTGTATGACATTGCCATGGTTTGATGCTAAAAGTGGGTGCAGGTGAAGTAGCCAAGTGTCGTTTCCATTTTTAAACTGTGCACTTCCTCTGTGCTCAGAACAGGAAGGAAACATGAAACGTCAGGACGCATGGCACACATGGAAAGGAAATTGGAACTTGGTTTCAAACCTGGAAATGTTATCAGAGTAAGGAAAAAGATGGCAGGTGGTCATGCTTTTGTAAGAACACCCTGGTGTGCAGACGGCTCACCTCCTTGGACACTGCTCACGGCCTGTGGCACCCCAAGGGGCGGGGCACACGCAGCGCCCCGTCTCTCCCGTGTCCCTGGAACCGGATGCATGCGGGTGGAGCACAGGCCTTTGCTCCCACATCAGCCCGCCTCTGACTTCCAGGTTAGTCCTGGTGTCGCCCCGTGGCAGGTGCTGACACCAGGTGGAAAGGAAGCGAGGTAATCTTGGCGCCTGGGCACACTGTGGTTAACCCCGAGGTCGGCTGGAGAGTGGAGCCAGCCAAGTGCAGCAGAGAGGTGGCCTCTCCAGGGGTCTTAAGGGGCTGGAGGAGGGGTCGTGGAAGACGGCAGGGTGGGCAGAGTTAGTGGCTGGAACAATCTGTGCAACAAAATCAATCATATAGCACTGGATTATAACCCAAACCCTAAGTCCTTACAAGTCCACAGAAGTCCTTATTGATGTAAATGATTGAATAGATAAGTCACTGAGGGAAGGAGGAGAGACAAGGCTTCCTGACAGAAGAATTCTGAGTAATATAAGTTGCAACCCCTGCATTCAGCAGGTGGACCTGTGTCCCTGGGCACCACCATTTACCCCCGCCCTCCGCCTTGCCCAGAATGAGGGTTGGACTTAGATTTGCTTTCAAAGACTAGAGTATGGAAAGGGAAAAGTAATAACTTTGCCATGGAGAAACCTGGCAAACACTAGGAATCCAAGTCATCAAGTGACCATCACCAGGAAGGAGTCATGTGGATCTCAGGGAACCCTGGGTGTGATGAGAAGGGCCATTCTCCTCCATGGTTGTCTTCCCCCAAACCTGTAACCTCAGTCTAATCATGAGAAAAATATCAAATCCAAACGGAGGGCATTCTATAAAATACCTGATATCTACAGAATACGCCTCAAAACTCTCAAGGTAGGAAACCAAGGGGAGACGGAGCAACTCTCACAGACCACGGAGACTAGGGAGGTGTCACGACTGAAAGCACCACGATGCCCCGGATGGGATCCTGGAAGAGAAAAAGGACGTTAGTGAAAGTAACTACAAAGTCTGGAGTTTAGTTCATAGTAATCTACCAATGTTGGCTTTTAGTTTTGACAGATGTGCCATGGTAACGAAAGATGTTAACCCTGGGGGAAACTAAGTGAGGTGTATACAGGAGCTCTGTGTACTGTCTTTGCAACTCTTCTGTAAATCTCAAATCACTGCCAAATAAAAAGGTTATTACGAGAAGACAAGATTGTTAAGCTTATAGGAGAGAGGTGCTGGGTGCCCGAGGAAGCCCCTCCTGAGGGGTTATTGGGGAGGCAGGAGATCACAGGTTAACCCCGTCTCAGTGCCCGGTTTCTCGGCTAAGGCTCTTCAGGGGTCACATTTCAGATTCGTTTCACTGTTTGTTGTTTTTTTTTTTAGTTCTTTATTGGAGTATAATTGCTTTACAATGGTGTGTTAGTTTCTGCTTTATAACAAAGTGAATCAGCTATACATATACATATGTCCCCATATCCCCTCCCTCTTGCGTCTCCCTCCCTCCCACCCTCCTTATCCCACCCCTCTAGGTGGTCACAAAGCACCGAGCTGATCTCCCTGTGCTATGCGGCTGCTTCCCACTAGCTATCTATTTTACGTTTGGTAGTGTATATATGTCCATGCCACTCTCTCACTTTGTCACAGCTCACCCTTCCCCCTCCCCATATCCTCAAGTCCATTCTCTAGTAGGTCTGTGTCTTTATTCCTGTCTTACCCCTAGGTTCTTCATGACATTTTTTTTTCTTAAATTCCATATATATGTGTTAGCATACTGTATTTGTTTTTCTCTTTCTGACTTACTTCACTCTGTATGACAGACTCTAGGCCCATCCACCTCATTACAGATAGCTCAACTTCGTTTCTTTTTATGGCTGAGTAATATTCCATTGTATATATGTGCCACATCTTCTTTATCCATTCATCCGATGATGGACACTTAGGTTGTTTCCATCTCCTGGTTATTGTAAATAGAGCTGCAGTGAACATTGTGGTACATGACTCTTTTTGAATTTTGGTTTTCTCAGGGTATATGCCCAGTAGTGGGATTGCTGGGTCCTATGGTAGTTCTATTTGTAGTTTTTTAAGGAACCTCCATACTGTTCTCCATAGTGGCTGTACCAATTCACAGTCCCACCAGCAGTGCAAGAGTGTTCTCTTTTCTCCACACCCTCTCCAGCATTTATTGTTTCTAGATTTTTTGATGATGGCCATTCTGACTGGTGTGAGATGATATCTCATTGCAGTTTTGATTTGCATTTCTCTAATGATTAATGATGTTGAGCATTCTTTCATGTGTTTGTAGGCAATCTGTATATCTTCTTTGGAGAAATGTCTCTTTAAGTCTTCTGCCCATTTTTGGATTGGGTTGTTTGTTTTTTTGTTATTGAGCTGCATGAGCTGCTTATAAATTTTGGAGAAAGCTCATTGCTTTTTGCTAGTCATTGAAAGGGTTTTACTCATGCCCGCTAGAAATGAACTCACTCATGGTCACCTTCAGATTGCTACCCGTATCTTATTTGGAACCTTGAGGTGGCCTGCAGGAGACACACCATGTTTCTGAGAGGCTGGGTTTATTATCAGACAGTCAGACAGTGGTCGAGGCGGTATGGAGATGCTGGCCTACCACGTCACTGGAGGCAGCTGCCCGGCTGCAAGAAGCAGTTACAGGTCTCTGAAGTGAAGGCTTTCTTCTTTCCCACGGATCCAGGGCAGCAGACGCCCAGCTTTTCCCGTAGCAAATGCTTCTAAAGAGGCTGGTTCCTTTTCAGAAACGCCTGGAGGCTGTTGGATATTAGCAAGCTCTGGAACACTTTCCCGGAAACACCGTTGCCTGGGAGGGGGCGGCCCTTTCCGTGTCTGAGATCTCTCATCCCTACCCAAGGCCGGGTCAGCAGGTAGAACTCAATCAGCCAAGGCCACAAGGGTGTCAGACGATGCATGGCCAAATGGGACTGGAAGGAGGCTTTCTGGTACCCTCAAAACTAATAATGATTAACTATTACGAGGCTGTGGAGCTGGACAGTCTCCATTTCAGTTTGGCTTCTCCACAAAATCCTGGGTAAATGTATAGCCAAGAAGCATTTTATCAGGTGCTATTTAAGGAATGAAAAATACTTTTTAATACTGACGTAAGCAACACCTGATAAGGAAGATTAACAGATAACAAAAGTATTGTGTAATCCTTAAACATAAGTTGCAGTTGCCCTCTGTTTTGCATTGTAATTTTAAGTGCAAGAGATAAGGCTTGGTTTGAGCTGTGTGCCACTCTTGTTGGAGCCACTCCCGTCTCTACCGGACACAAAGACCTCTGTCTCTATGAATTGTGGCCTTAGAAATGTTCCATTTCTTTCTGCTCACTGAGAGCAGTGGGACCTGCCAGAGGTCTTTCTCTCCTGTGGCTATTTGTTCTGACTTTCTTGGAACCAAAGATTCTCTGTCAAGGACCTTCACCCCTGAAGTACACATAGAGCCTTAAAAGAGAGCTTTCAATAACCAAGCAAGCAAGATTATTCAGAAACAAGATTCTTCTTCTTCAGGATTATTCTGTGGAGGGAAGCTTGAACCAATAGTGACGTTTGGCACCATTGGGAATTTGATTTCTACCAGCCTCTCTACTCCTGCGGTTTTGTAGACCTTTTTTTTGGGGGGGGGGGGGGGTTTGGGAAGGATGGGAGGGAGAAGAGAGAAAGAGAGAAAGAACCCCTCTTGATACAGAAGCGCATCCACAGTTTTCTAAGGAGAGAAGGCATGAGGCAGTTAAGTGGGAATGAAACTAGTCCCTGGTGACCAACAGGTCCTCAGAGAGGGGGTCACAGACAAGAGTTTGTAGAGACCCTGTTCAGCGCAGTGAAATGGGTCTTGGTAAACACAGGACACACACACGCAAACCAGGCCAGTGATGCACGCTGGTGTGACTTAGGAGGTCCCGGCACCTGCGGGTTTCCTGGAGCCCTTTTCTCCTCGCTTCCTTAAACAGTTGCCCGACAGCCTCTTCTTCCTCTCCTGGTTTCCCGAGGCTACTCCTGTGCCCCTTCCCACTGCGAAACAAGGACCTACTGTATAGCACAGGGAACTGTATTCAATCTTCTTGTCATGTATGTGTATAACTGAATCACTTTGCCGTACACCTGAAAGTAACACAACATTGTAAATCAGCTCGACTTCAATAAAGAAAAATATTTTATTTAAATGTTAGGACATCAAATATACGCCACAGAGATCAGCATGACGAAGACGCAGCTGGTACAGGGTCCACCTCTTGGAGGCTGTTGGGTCTTTCATGGTGCTCCCTGCCGGCCTCTCTGCCCCCCAGTTTCTCTCCACTCCTTTCCCTCCTCCTCCCCTTTGGACGTTTGCTGACTCTTGTCCTATATTTTGATCTTTCCACTCCTGGATGCTGGCTTCTTCAGCATCCTTGGGGCACCTGCACCCACAAGTGTCCAAACCACACTTTCCAGACAGCTTCGCTCCAACAATATCTACTTTAGGAAGGGATACGGTTCGACCCAAGATGACAGGTCAGACAATGGGTACAGCATGGACCGGACTGGAAGGGTGTGAGAGGCACTCCCTGGCTAAACTGAATGGTCTATGGCACAGATCTGGCTCCAGTTGGGGGTCCCTGCTGAGACCATAACAAATTATGTGATAATCAAAACAACAATCTAGCACACATTAGCAAAATGGAAGTTCTGACAAATAGGGGGGAAAACATGGTAATGTACTGGGTTATCTTACAATTGATGACCCAAACAGGTATACTGATGAGGTGAAAGGGGCCTGTTATTAGTTATACCAGGACAAGAGGTGAAACTGGGGACTGTCCCAGGCTGGGAAGTCGGGTGTCTACAGTGGTACCTCCAGCAAAAGGAAGGAGAAGGTTGACCAGAAAGCTAGAGTGTGGGACTTCAGAAGCTCTGTGTGTTGGTTGTAGAGTGCCAGCTATGTTTGGATGAAAAGAAATTTGAGGAAAACACTTCATAACTCTAAGCTTAAAAAAGATAAAAGGATAAAGAGAGTAACTGGGTTGCTTCTGTTCTAATTATTAGAGAAGAGACTGAGAAAAAAAATTCCCACTTTTTCTTCCTAGCCATCCAGATGATCCTGGTCACAGTTTTCCAACTGTAACTTGTGCAACTCTGGGTTTCCAAGGATCCGATTCAAGGGCTGCCTTTGTGCAGGACTGAGGCCACTTCTCAGTGCCCTGCTCCCATTTAAACCTGAATAAGTCTTTTGGGTTGTTGTGTCTTTTATATACTGAGGTTTGTCATAACATAGCATTTAGGAAAAATAAGTTTTTTATTGCTTGGAAAGCCACCAATCTAGGAAAAGTCTCAATATGATTCTACCAACCAGAAAGCAAGAGAGAGGGACCATCTCTCTCAGTGTAGCACGTCATGATTATTCATCACGTCGTCACTACTGAATGGCATCATTCACATCATTTACATATATAATCATTTGAACCTTTTATTTCTTTTTAATCTAAGGAAAAAAAGATGTCCTTTTCCACTTTGCTCCAGAAATACACTGGCTTTGATACTAATTTATACCCTTATTCCACTTCTGCAAAGTGCATAGTATATACTCTGAATTTTCATGGGAAACAAATTCTGTATTGGCAACACCAGAAGTCTTCGGTGGGATATGAAGAAAGTGGAGAAGGGGAATTCTTATCCTCTCGAGTCAGTGGGTGGAGGGAGGGCTTGCTTCTGTTTTCTTTCTCTCATCCTTTTAACCAACACGTTTTTTGCTGAGTGGTCAAATCCTTGAAGGTAGGAACTCTTCCTGGTCTGGTTTGAGGGAAAAATCCTGAAGACCCAAATGAAAGAATAGAGATTTTTTTTTTCCTTTAGTGACAGGGAAACACAGAAAAAATTTTCCCCTTCCATTTAAAAGTAACCTTTTTTTCTTTTTCATATTTTAAGAACATTTTCTTTGCTTACCAAAAGAGCAATTTGTATTTGTTGCTGAAAAATTGAAAATACGGACAGGCAAAAATAATAAAATAGAAACTATTCATTGTTTTCTTAAGCCAGAAAAGAAAACCACAATCAATACCTCAGTGTAGGTCCTTTGGAACACTTTTCCTTTCTCTCCTCTCCCTCCCCTCCCCCCTCCCCCTTGTCCTCCTGGTTTCCCTTCCTTCATCCATATCTTTGTTGAGGTATTTTCATCAATATGTGAATGTATATTTTTACATCAATGGGATATTATACATTTTGTTTTCTAGTCTCTCTTTAAAGTTGACCATATTATGGAAAGATTTTCATAATAATCTCATCCTTTTTAGCATAGGATTTCATGGCACCATAATTTAATTAATCCCTTGTTGATAGGGATTGTTTTGGTTTTTTTGCAGTTACAAAGAATGCTTATTTTATCTCTACATGTTTTTATTTTGCATATGATTTATGAAGCACATACAGTATTTACAGGTCATATTTGTACATTGAAAATATATATGCATGTAATGTATAAACGCACAGTGTATTTGGACAGTGTGTCCTACTAGGGGTGCTTTATCACAAGTATTTGGTGGCCCCTAGCCTAGGCAACAGGTGATGCTGGACTGATTGAAGACAGTAATCACAGAAGGCACAGTCTCAAGGGTGGTTACAAGTACAGCTCAGTGTGTTAGGGTTGAAGGCACTTGGTGAGAATCTTCTCTGGCTGGTGAGCGAGAGGGAAGAACGAATATAATTCCCATATTTTTGCCTCAGTTGGCCATTTGGAACCTTTTTTCACTCTACTGATGTAACTAATATTGACTACTAGTATCACCCTAAAATAATATGGTGTGTGCTGTTCTAGGAGCTGGCTCTGCCATGCTTTGTAGTATTGCTGGGAAACAATAAGGAACAAGAAGAGAAGGTCCCTGCGTATCTCCTAGTGGGAAGGAGGGAGGGGTTCCCATAGCTGACATGTCAGCAAGTAGTGAAGATACATTGAGATGTTGCTGAATTCGTTGAAGAAAATGCTTCAGAAAAATGGGATTGAGAATGATGTGGAGAATTATTTTTCCAAAGAAAGAAAATGCTTCAAAAAAATGAGATTGAGAATGATATGGAGAATTATTTTTCCAAAGAAAGAAAATGAAGAGAAGAAATAGGAAAGGATAAGGGAGAGCAGGTTACTGAGAGTTGGTGGATCCTCTTTGGGCTCGTTTTTGGAGATGCTTTTGGGACTTCCAGGTATTAAAAGAGAAACTGAGGCATATTAAAAATTTTAAGAGTTTATTTGAGCAAAAATCAATTTGAATCTTGTGGCACCAACCAGAAGTGGTCAGGATGCTCCATTGACAGGAGCTGGGGACGAGACTTTTTTATTTATTTATTTTTTTAAATTTATTTTTGGCTGCATTGGGTCTTCGTTGCTGCGCCCGGGCTTTCTCTAGTTGCGGCGAGCGGGGGCTACTCTTCGTTGCGGTGCGCGGGCTTCTCATTGAGGTGGCTTCTGTTGTTGCAGAGCACGGGCTCTAGGCACATGGGCTTCAGTAGTTGTGGCACGTGGGCTCAGTAGTTGTGGCTCGCGGGCTCTAGAGCACAGACTCAGTAGTTGTGGCACATGGGCTTAGTTGCTCCGCGGCATGTGGGATCTTCCCGGACCGGGGCTCAAACCCATGTCCCCTGCATTGGCAGGTGGATTCTTAACCACTGTGCCACCAGGGATGTCCGGGATGAGACTTTTATAGAGAAGATGCAGAAGCAAAGCAAGGGACTCATCTGATTGGCTGTAGCCCGAGCGGTTGCCCTTATTTGGGAAACCCTGGTTGGATGCTTGTGGTTGGTTGTCCTTATGTTTCGGTTTCTGAACCTTGAGGCATTTGTAGGCTTAGGTTTTGGTTTGCTTATGTTGGCTTCGAAGGAATTAGAACCACCTCCATCTAATGCCCTCCCTATTTAATTAATTTAACACGGGTTAAGATGTCTAGTATTCAGTGTTGTATGGGTACATTTTTAACAGCTGGCTCGGGATGAGTATGGGATAGCAGCTGACTTGTAGCATTTGCCAATTTTCATGCTGTGGCTGGTTGCAGACTAGCTCCTTCACAGCACTGAACGTGGAGTGGAAAGAGGTGGTAAGAGTTTTCATGAGCGAGTCAGAGACAGCTCTGGTGCACCACAGCTAGTGGGTGACAGTAATACAGAGCCGCCTCGACTCACAATGGGGTTACATCCCGATAAACCGAATATAAGTTGAAAATGTCGTTAAGTCAAAAATGCACTTAATACACCTACGCTACTGAACATCACAGGTTAGCCAAGCCTACCTTAAACATGCTCAGAACACTTCTGCGAGCCTACAAGCGGGCAGCATCATCTAACACGAAGCCTATTTTATAATAAAGTGTTGACTATCTCATGTAATGTATTGAACACTGTACTGAAAGTGAAGAACAGAATGGCTGCCTGGGTACAGGGTGGTCGTAAGTGTGTGGATTATTGATCCTTGTCATCACAGGGCTGACCAGGAGCTGAGGCTCGCTGCCACTGGCCAGCATCACGAGAGAGTGTCGCACCGCATCTTGCCCAGGAAAAGATCAAAATTCAAAATCCCAAGGGCGGTTTCTACTGAATGTGTATCACTTTCACACCATCATAATGTGGAAAAGTTGTAAGTCGGGCATTGTCTGTATAGGTTTGGAATTCTGGAGAGTGTGTGACTAGCAATACAGATTTGGGCGTGGAGGTCAGAGTTAAAATTCTGGGAATAGAGAGATTTCCTAGAGAGATTGTATAGCATGAAAAGGAAGGTGGTCAATGTTGGAACGCCAGGACTGTGCTCTCAAAGAGTGGTGCCCCCCCCCCACACCGGCCCACGAGCAGCATACTGGAAGCAAGTTCATGACCCATCCCAGACCAGTGGAAGTAGAGAGTGGCTGAGGTTGGGACCCGCTACTCTGTGTTGTTTCAGGTTTGGGAAGGCCGGCCCTAGAGATCACCAACGCTTAAGACTGAAGAGTCAGTTAAGACTGAAGAGAGACACTTAGATAGACCAAGAAGGACAGTTGAGAGGAGTGGGGCTGGGCACAGAAAGTGGAGGAGTCTTGGAGCCCAGGGTGGAGACAGTGTCAAGATAAAGGGAAGCGGGCAGCCACGTAGGGCCCCACGAGGTCAGGGCAGATTGGATGGAAAGTAAACATCAGCTACATTTGAAGAGCATTGTCAGGGCCATGGTAGGGGCAGAAGGTAGGCTGTAATTGGTGAGGAGTGAGTTGAACATAGACCCCTGGTTAGGACCTTGGGCTGTAAAGGTCAGACAGAGGTTTGGGACTAGAAGAACATGTATGGTCAGTGGTGGGGTTTCTGGAAAAGGCCTGCATATGTTTGTGGGCTGAGGGAAAAGGTAGAATTTGGGAGGTCAGGAACTGGCAAGAACAGGCTGGGATACCTGGTGGTTTAAACCAGAGGTGAGAGGAGGGAAGGGAATCAGGAACTTGGGATGCAGCCTGGCCTTGAAGAAATTACTTATGGGCTCTTGTCTTCGGAGGCCAAAGGGAAGCAAGGGTGGGAGAGGGTTTTGGATGGAGAAAAGCGGAGGCCAAGATATGGAGGGAGAAGATACTCAATGGACTCTTCTCGGTATCCATTAACTGTCCTGTTAATTGCCTTCTGTAATTTGTACCCCTTTCCCTTCTGACTAAAAGTGATTCTGGAAATGTGTTCGAAACAATTGGTAAGATTGTGTTAGCCAGTGAGCTCTCAAAGGAACTTCTGTTTTATGTCAAACTTAGGCCAGTTTCGGCAGAAAAGTAGAAAATTGAAGCTCTAGAGTTTTACAGGCCAGTGGAAACAGAATGCAGGCTACATATATAATTGTATATTTCTAGCAGCCATGTTTAGAAAAAGTAAACAGAGAGAAGTGAAATTAATTTTAATAATACATTTTATTTAACCAGTGTATCCCAAATGTTATTATTTCAACATGTTATCAATATAAAAATTGGTAATGAGATATTTCGCAGTCTTTTTTCCTATTCCATCCTAAAATTCCCAACTAGCCACATTTTAAGTGCTCAGTAACCAGGTGCTGCTGGGGGCTACCATACCGGACAGTGCCCCTCTGAAGGGGCCACACAGTTTGTAACACTGAGTGCGAGTTTAAAAAAAATTAAAATGTGCCTTGTTCTTAGGAGGTGACAAAGACTCTCTCTTTGACCAAACTAGTCAGGCTCCTCTGAGAGCTCATTTCCACCTAGGCCCTGCCCTTGGGTATGTCCTCAGGAACCCAGTTTTAGCAAGAAATTTGTCAAGTCAGTTTATCGAGAATCCTCCGCCCTTGATACTTGATCACCCTTAATATCTAACCAAATCCCTCATGTCTCACCATCCCCTAGGTAACAGCTGATCACCCCGGCCTAACTTCAGCAAGAATTCTGTTAGGTCAAGGAGTTAACCTACCCCTCTTAATAATTTTCTCTCCACCAACGAACCCCATCCATTTCTTAGCCATTCATGCTAATATTGCCCTGTAACCTGCAATAGAGGGAGGGTCCCTCGTCTTGTCTCTGAAAGTTGCAGAGCCTCAGTCAACGCTGCTGTAGGAGAGATGGATAAAAACAAAACTCTTAGGCCGATGATTGTGTGAAGAGAAAAAAGGGCATTAAGAGAAGTGGACATTTAGCTTTGAAATGGCAGTTATCTTCCTAGGCCATAACACTGATTAAAACTGCAGGAGAAAATAGAAATGTTCACTTAAAGTATGCTACTAAAATTAAATGCATACAAAGTTCGAAAGAGCATGGGTATAAGAGAACGTAAACCGCATACGTGTCTGGCCGTATGTATGCACTTTTGCCAGAACGAGTGGGTTCTGCTCTCGGTTCGGCTGGAGGGATGAAAAGAGCCCTCCGCTCCTGCAGTGGAGGCTGTTCCTGGCTCTGTCCCCAGCAGGGCACCTAACTTTGCTGGGCCCCCGTTTCAGCGTCTGAAAATCTTGGATGGCTTTCATGGCCCTCAGGGTCTTTCCCATGGCTGTATTCCGTGAGTCCTTAAATTTGGGATGCCCAGTGGGTTTCCGGCCAGGGATGATGAGGAAACCCTTGGCACCCTAAACCCCCCCGCCGGACCGAAGGTGTCACTGGAGCGAGGAAGCCACCCACTGTGTCCAACACCTGGCTTTTGTGATCTGTGCCATCCTGTTTTCCCTCCTTGTCCTTGGGAATTTCAGAAGTTAACACAAACATATCTAAAGGGGAATTTATGGTTGGAGCAAGTAATTTTAAAATGCATGAAGACGTGCTTAAAGGAAGTTTTTTGTTTTTTTTTTTGCGGTACGCGGGCCTCTCACTGTTGTGGCCTCTCCCATTGCGGAGCACAGGCTCCAGACGCGCAGGCTCAGCGGCCATGGCTCACGGGCCCAGCCGCTCCGCGGCATGTGGGATCATCCCGGACCGGGGCGCGAACCCGCGTCCCCTGCATCGGCAGGCGGACTCTCAACCACTGCGCCACCAGGGAAGCCCTGAAGGAAGTATTTTTAAAGGAAATATTTTATGGTAGTGATGGGTAATTCATCTCTCACACCGATCAGTTAGTTGTCCTTTAAAATTGAGAGGCAGGTTTCAGGGATACAGTAGTCTGGTCTGTAGTCTTCAGCAGCTAAGTTCAGCAACAGCGGTACTCAGGTATTCAAGAAGTAGTATAAGAGAAGCTTAAAAGAACAAAGAAGGTAAAATTAGTGGGATAGGATTGTTAGAACTGAGAATTAGATCATAGAATTAGCATTGTTGTTGGTCAAGTGAAATAGAGGTGGTAAAATATTCTCATGGATAATATTTTCAGCGTCTCAACTTTTCACTCCATTAGGCCTGGAATTTCTAACAAGACAGCACATTGCTCCAATCCTGAGAGGCTCGGGCACACCCTGATCTTCAGAACTCTGCTTATGACTGTTTTCTTTCAGGGTCAACAGTATTTGAGTTACGTGTTTGCGTATCTGCAGCAACTTACTCTTAGACTTTGAAGTCTAGAACTTTAGCTCTTGTGTGGAATATTAAAGAATTGTCGCGAATTGCGACAGGCATGTGCTACAAAATAGCTAACAACAGTGCCTCAGAGAAAGATAATATTTGTTTAGACTCTTCAATTTTTTAATACTCCAGAAATCACTTTAACACATATAAATGTAAGGTATATATTGAATATAGAGACATTGCTAGGATTAGCTATTACTAATCTTGTGACAATGGAACACACATTTTAAAAAGAAAAGTGGAAGGGTAAGCTGGGACGAAGTGAGAGAGTGGCATGGACATATATACACTACCAAATGTAAAATCGATAGCTAGTGGGAAGCAGCCGCATAGCACAGGGAGATCAGCTGGGTGCTTTGTGACCACCTAGAGGGGTGGAATGGGAGGGAGACGCAAGAGGGAGGATATAAGGGGATATATGTATATGTATAGGTGATTCACTTTGTTATAATGCAGAAACTAACACACCATTGTAAAGCAATTATACTCCAATAAAGATGTTTAAAAAAAAGTGTCATTTCTTTTTTTAATGTTTTTATTTTTTATTTTATTTTTAATTTTTATTGGAGTATAGTTGATTTGGAATGTTCTGTTAGTTTCAGGTGTACGGCAAAGTGAATCAGTTATACATATACATCTATCCACTCTTTTTTAGATTCTTTTCCCATGTAGGTCTTTACAGAGTATTCAGTTGAGTTCCCTGTGCTATACAGTAGGTTCTTATTAGTTATCTATTTTATATATAGTAGTGTGTATATGTCAGTCCCAATCTCCCAATTTATCCCTCCTCCCCCCCCTCCTTTCCCCTTTGGTAACCATAAGTTTGTTTTCTACATCTGTGACTCTATTTCTATTTTGTAAATAAGTTCATTTGTACCATTTTTTAAGATTCCACATATAAGCAATATCGTATGACGTTTGTCTTTCTCTGTCTGACGTACTTCACTCAGTATGACAATCTCTAGGTCCATCCAAGTCGCTGCAGATGGCATTATTTTGTTCTTTTTTTATGGCTGAGTAATATTCCATTGTATATATGTACCGCATCTTCTTTATCCATTCATCTGTTGATGGACATTTAAGTTGCTTCCATGTCCTGGCTATTGTAAATAGTACTGCAATGAACATTGGGGTGCATGTATCTAAGAAAAGTATATTGTTTCTTAATAATTAGATCTTGCTTACAGCCTTACTTGACTTTCCCAATCAGGAAAAAAAAAAAAAAGATTTCAAGCTTTTCTGCAAAGTTTTCAGTTTATATTCCTAAAGGGATCTCAGTAATGTTTCGTCCAGCTTTTTTGAAAGCAAGAAGTGAAGCGATTTTCTTCCTGCTATTAGAAGTTGCAGGGAATGAGGGTACCTGGTGATTGATGACTCATTCGTAATGATGGGCCAAGCTATCAGAACATCTGAGGCCCACAGCTCGGCCACATTCCAATGTCAGGCTGGTCACTGATGACAGAGGAAGTCCCTCGGAAGAAACCGTGTCGCCCAGAGGAACACATGGACTCATATCTGTATGCTCACTTCAGAGTGGAGACATCTAGATGCCCCAAAGGAAGATTTTCTAACACAATTGTTTGTTGGCATTTTCCCCCTTTTTGTGTGAGTAAGGGATCTTTTTGCTGAGTGGCTAAGCATTTCCAGAACAAACAAACCTCTCAGCTCTCGCGGTCCTGCCCACTTTGCTCTCCACCCTCCAGCCCCTCCTGTGAGTTGGAGACCTGATAGCCCAGGCTGAAGTTTCAAGCTCGCCGCCCTTTGGGGGTGCCTTGTCATGCCAGGAGAAAGCAGGAAATAGAAAGGGTAGGCTGGCTTAGGTGAGGTCATCCTGGTAAAGGTTAATAGCTGGGTGGTGACACCTCCTCACAGGACTGGAGCGAACAAGCTGGGCAGCTGGGCAGTGCTTGCTCCCAGCTGTCTGTCACGGTCCTGGGAGTAAGAGGTGACCTATTTATTTTTAGCAGGGGACAGTCATAATAACCCGGCTCCTAGCTTCATTCAAGGCAGGCCGGGGCTTCGGAAGTTTGTAAACACCTACTTTCTGAGTAGGGGAGGAGTGCTTTACTCCAAAAAGAAAAGAACTTGGACTACTGGGGTTTTCCCCGCCTGGTAGTCATTGTTAGCGTGGAGAAGAAACTATCGTAGCACAAAAGTGCTGCAGCCTTCTCCACTTTGTTATTATTTTCAAAGGGCAGAAATGCCTGAAGGGGAGGACTTTGGATCAGGCAAAAGGTAATTATGATCCACATTTACTTTTTCTTGAGTCTATTTCATTTGCTGGTTATCTTTCTAAAAACTACTGTGACTAATTTAAAAGGTAGTTGAAATTAAAATTTAAAAAGGAGTGCAGTCCCTTAATTCCAGGAAATAGAATTTTCTTTAGCGTGAAGAGAGAGACATAAAATTAACTGAATATACCCGTAGAAACATATGCCAATAAGTGTTTTTCTTGAGTGAGGAAGTGGCGGCCCGAAATTATCAAAAAGTGTTTCTTCCTACACCCCATAAAGTCTACTTGAGTTTTTTGATGTTTGATTTTTAACTTCAGATGGTGGTTGTTAGAAATCTAAGCTAGTAAACATTTTGTAATTTGCTTGCATTTTAAAGACTTGAACATTTCTAAAGGTTAATAATTAGACCCATATACCCATTTTGGTATTACAGTACTTTTTTTTAACCATAGATCTTATCTTTGAAAATGTGATCATTGGGCCCCCATATGCAGTACATTAACTGTATTTATGTTTTATTAAGATCTGGCTCTAAGAAAGGGGGATAGAGATGGGAAAGGAAGCAGGAAGTTATTTCTATTAATATGAGCACAACTTGTGTCCATATTGGAAGTTTCCATTTCTAGCCCCATTGCTGTGTTAACAGAATTTATATAAATCGGTGTCATTGGAATTCTAATTAGGGCCATTGAAATTCAGATATGAAGATGTAGAAAGAAGGTTGTTTAAAAAAAGGACAAGGAGGGGGCTCCCCTGGTGGCGCAGTGGTTGAGAGTCTGCCTGCCGATGCAGGGGGCGCGGGTTCCTTCCCTGGTCCGGGAGGATCCCACGTGCCGCGGAGCGGCTGGGCCCGTGAGCCATGGCCGCTGAGCCTGCGTGTCCGGAGCCTGTGCTCCGCAACGGGAGAGAAAAAAAAGGACAAGAGGTTATTGCCAATTTTATTGTCAAAGAAAGTGGAAACTGGTAACTCTCTAGGAACAGGAATACCACAATATTTTTTGTCCTTGTATAAGCATTCCTTTTCAGCCATGGTTGTATGGTGTGTGTGTGTGTGTGTGTGTGTGTGTGTGTGTGTGTGTGTGTGTGTGT
>NW_021703768.1:14910197-15013939 GCF_005190385.1 Monodon monoceros | reverse complement strand
TGTGTGTGTGTGTGTGTGTGTGTGTGTGTGTGTGTGTGTGTGTGTGTTGCCTATAATCAGTTGTAATCATGTCCTTAAAAGCTACTTTTCTCTTTAGTTTTCTAGTTTTCATTTTCTTCTAGATTCCTTCCCCATCCATCAAAGGGGACGTTAAGTTCACATTTAATTGAATAATGAAAGAACTTTCTATATAAAATGAGACATTAAATCAAGTGCTTGAAGATGACATTTACACAAGTGCCTAGATTTAGGACATGGACTAATTAAATAGTTGAGAAAACACTTTCAGAGAATTTTAGATGTCAGTCTTGGTTTGAGATGATGGGTGACCTACCAGTATTGTATGTATCCCCCTCATGACATTTGAACATTTCTGAAAGCAGGACTTTCTCTTTTTCACTTTCCATCATGGCATTCCCGCCAACTCGCTGCGTAGAATTTTGCACAGAATAGGCACTTTTATAAATACTTGTGAATGGAAAGTATTTATAAACCATTTTAACACCTGAAGTAAGTATCTAGGGGGCCTGATCATTTTAGAGACTGAAGGGAGAGACTTGGCAGACGTGTAATAAGGGTTGCCTCAATGAAATGGAACATTCTCACAATTAAATTAAATCATAATTAATTGTGGATAATTATAAATATTTTGAACAAGTAGTTTATGATGTAAACTAAACAAACAAAAGTTTTTTTTCTAAGAATGTTTTACCCGTTACAAGATAAACAGACAAGAAGGAGAACAAATAAATAAATAAATACATACACACACGCGCGCACACACACACACACACACACTATACACATATCTAATAATAATTATTATTACCAAAGACTAATAACTTGCTGAAAGTGGGAAACGCCCTCTCACTCCTTTGAAGTAGACTACCCCTGCCTCCCCTTTTTTGTTCTGATAACTCCCAGCTCTCAACAGCTGGTAGTTTTCTATGGAGTATACTTTGCTGCATACGTTTGTTTGTTTCCATATCTGTGCAGAAAGTTAGAAAGGGCACCCCAGACGGGGGGAACATTTAGAGGCAGGCTAAAAGTAAAATATTACATTTGAGAGGGAATTTTACTCTTGCTAAATCTGAGATTACGTGCCATTGGACACGTCCTTTGGTGCCACATCTAAAAGAGAAATAACTATTATTATAAGTCTCGAATCTGCTGGCCAAACGTGTTTTTCAAGCTTGATTGCAGCCGGTTCTGGGTGAGTGCCACATTCAGGCTTCTTCCTGCTATTACTTTAGTCCCATTTTGGAATTTGCTGAATCAAATTGCTCTGTAACGGGCAGTGAGCGAAATCTGAAATTAATCAGTGGAAAGCAAATGACAGGAGGCTTCGTTAGGGTATCCGGGTGCGTGCTTAGGGCACCTCACGGGCTGGCTGCTTCGTGTGCTGTGGTCCAGTGGCCCCGACGCACCGTTTCATATTCACCAAGTGGACGAATGAGAAGACAGCTGCCTGGGGGGCCGGGGGAGGCAGAGGAGAGACCCTCCTTCTTGCTGTTTATCTTGTTGCCAGTAATAAACGCTCTTGGTAAGAACCTCCAAAGACTCCGCGCCAGTGTCATGGTCAGGAGGTGAGGGAGAGGGTGTGAGAGAATGCTGTTCTGACGCCGGGAAAGGAGGGCAGAAAGCCAAGCAGGAAGCATCGGGTGCCAAAGAAGAAGGAAGAAAGTAGGGGCCGCGACCGGGGAGGCAGGCAGGATCAAGAAATACGAGGAGAATCATCCCCTGGCCAGGGGCCTGGCTCCCTTGGTTTCTCATCCCGCCTCCCACCTCATTTTGGACCCCACCTTGGATGCAGCAGGTGGGCCCTGGGATGTCTTCAGTAGCCCGATTTGCGGTGGCGGGGGGTGGGGACAGGTGAAACATCGTCTAGTCCAGCTGCCTTGAAGCGGGTGGACCCCAGGCCACCTGGACTTAGGAGACTATTACCCAAGGACAGTGTGCAGTTTTAGCATTTAAGAAGCAAAATGTTGGCTGCTAATGCAGGGCTCTCTGAAGCTTGTTATTTGACGTCTCATATAACATAGTAAAGATACTAAAGTTTGAAAAAAGGTCACTGAGCCTCTAAAACTAACTCTGTAACAGCAGTCTGGGCTGCTCTGCCCTGTCCTGGAGTGGAGAGGTTGCCCTATATTTGGGCTCTGGATATACGAAGGGCTATTGTATTTAAGAAAACCAAAGCTCTTTAAAAGCACAGTAGCCATGGTTGGGAATCCGCCTGCCAGTGCAGGGGACACGGGTTCGAGCCCTGGTTCAGGAAGATCCCACATGCTGCAGAGCAGCTAGGCCGGTGCGCCACAACTACTGAGCCTGCGCTCTAGAGCCTGCGCACCTAGAGCTGGTGCTCCAAGACGAGAGAGGCCACCGCAATAAGAGGCCCGCACACGGCGATGAAGATTAGCCCCCGCTCACCGCAACTAAAAAGAAGGCCCGCGCGCAGCAATGAGGACCCAACGCAGGCAAAAATAAATTAATTAAAAAAAAATGTATTTCCATTAAAATTTAAAAGAAAACAGCACAGTGGCCTCTGTAGTATTTGGAAATGGCATTAGCAATCGCACTGAATTATAATCTTGGAAGGTTTAAAAGAAATTGATTTAAATATATTCTTTAATCCAGATGTTTTAATGATTCAGGTTGGCCTGATTATAGGCTTAATTTCACCTTGTGGGTGAAGCCTATGCTTTGATAATACTATTTCTTTCATATATAGAGTGAGGCTAAGAAAAGCCTCACAAAGAAGTCTGACCAGCACGCCCCAGCTCAAGCTTTGTGTGTCGGGACGCTCGGTCGAGATGATGGGTTCCCACAAACAAGCGTATTTCAGCTTTCATAGGCCTGCAGAGTCCTTACGCTGCCGTTGGTTTTGAAATAGGCACAGAGGGGCGAAGTGAATAAGTAAACTTGCCTGTGCAGACAGACACGTGTATCGTTATACGGTGGCGATGCAGGAGGTGGGCTCGA
Organism: Monodon monoceros; assembly: GCF_005190385.1. Lineage (NCBI taxonomy): Eukaryota > Metazoa > Chordata > Mammalia > Artiodactyla > Monodontidae > Monodon > Monodon monoceros. The sequence continues at coordinate 15,010,960 of NW_021703768.1, read as the reverse complement.
CACCCAGAAAGGTCAGTGTGGTCAGCACACAAGGAGACGGGAGAGGCTGGCTGGAGGTGAGTGGGGGAGGTGTATGGGGACCCCTCATTGGGCCTTGCAGGCAGTGGTGTGTTGGTAAATGTCTAGCAACCAGCTCTCTGCTCTTTGGCATTCGTTGATTTCTGTGGTGTAAATACATCACTGTGGTCAATTTCAGGCCACTCACATGAGGTCAGTGAAAGCCGGGTTCAGAAGATATGGGAAAAACTGGTTCTTGCAAACCCACAGGGGTCAGCCCCAGAACCCAAGTGACGTGGACTGGTGCAAGAGTTTGTGTTTAATTCTAAGTGTGCTCCATCTTCTTCATTTATGTATCCCTAAGGCATACTAGACATTCGGGAAAGGTTTGTCGAAGGAATGAATGATTTCTTTTTCTTCCACCCTCTAATACGGTCATGGAAAAATCTGTCTCAGGCATAGACAATGTTTACCACTTTTGAAATCCTACTTTGATCCAGGTGGGCTAATATTTGAAATTGATTAAGAGCATGGAGAATAACACAGTCTATCCTTGTTGCAAGAGAGTGTGTTTAGTGTGAGATATCTTAATCACCAGTTAACAAGCAACGTGCTTTCCAAACCCTTGTGGCTCCCCAGCAAACTTCTGGTAATCAAGCCCTGTTAAAGCTCATTTCTATTTTATCAACACAGGGTGACTAATTCTTTGCCATCCCTAAAATGTGAGGAAGGTGTCTTTGCTTTCCAAAGCCAAAGGAGGGCTACAGCTGCTGTGTGGTGGGCCACGGAGAGGTCTGTCCCAGGGCTGCCAAGAGAAGGTGTCCCTGACAGAGGGACAGCCCATTCATGCAGGCTGCCCTACTCCCAGCCTTTGGTCTCTTCGTGGGCAAATCCATGTCTGGATCCACTTGGTGTCTCCTCATTATGGAAATCTGAGTCCCACAGAAGGTATGTGAGGGCACAGGCTTGCTTACCTGAGGGTCAAATCTCATACACAATGGTGTTTTCCCACTAAAAGGTGTTATGACTGTCCATTGGGGGAAACAAAAATAGTGTAGAGAAAAATGAATATAAAGAAGAAAGGATCAAAATAAATAAAATAAAATTCAAGGAAAAAAAAAAAGAAGAAGACAGGATCAATTGTAATCTTACTACCCTAAAGAAAGGATTATTATGTCTTGTCTTCTAGTACTTCTTTGGACAAATTTTCTTGGCAATGTTACAATAATTATATATGATACATACAATTTTGTATGCTGCTTTTTCTTCTCATAAGCATTTCCCAGTGGCATTAAACATTTGGGGAGCATTTTTATTTTAGTTTAGTTTGTTTTATTTTATTTTACTTTACTTTTTTATTTTATTTTATTTTTTTGTTTTATTTTATTCTGACCACGCCCTGTGGCATGTGGGATCTTAGTTTCCCAACCAGGGGTCAAACTTGCGCCCCCTGCATTGGAAGCATGGCGCCCTAACCACTGGACCGCCAGGGAAGTCCCCCGGGGAGCATTTTTAATGCCTACAAAATATGCTATCCTTTGGATTTTTCCACCTATATTACTATTACTCTATGATTCCAGGTAGTTTTGCCACTTTAATTTTTCTCATTAGGGGAATCATTGCCTCAAAGTATGAGCTGGTAGTTTCCTAAGGCCTGGGTCCAGAAACTGGCCAAGCATCATTTCTACCGTGTCCTGTTGCTCAAGCAGAGAAAGAATACAGATTTGAGGGGAGAAGACATGAACCCCTTTTTTCCTGAAGAACGTCAATGAATTTTGGGGCTTTATTTTAAAACTACTAGAGAGGGGGGCTTCCCTGGTGGTCGAGTGGTTGAGAAACCACCTGCCAATGCAGGGGACACAGGTCCGAGCCCTGGTCCGGGTAGATCCCACATGACGCAGAGCAGCTAAGCCCACGCGCCACAACTACTGAGCCTGCGCTCTAGAGCCCGCGAGCCACAACTACTGAAGCCCACGCACCTAGAGCCCGTACGCCGCAACAAGAGAAGCCACCGCAATGAGAAGCCCGCACGCAGCAGCGAAGACCCAACGCAGACAAAAATAAATTAATTGAGAAAATAAACAAATGAAACTACTAGAGAGAGAAAAAAATGTTTACTATTTGTTTTTATAAAATTTTATCACATCGTTTGGAAGGATATTGATGGTAAAACTTACCATCTGGCTCCTTCTCCTGTTTTTTAAAAAACTTGCAGACCAGTGACATCTCTTCCTAACAGAGGAATGCTCCAGGGGTCTTGATGAACATACTTATTTATATAGAATAACTTCCTAGTTAGTTGAAGCTCACGTGTTTAGGCATAAACACCTAACTATTTTAACTGTCCTGTAGCGTGACTGCAGACATGGTCTGTGGAATGATGCAAAGCTGTTTCCAATCCTGGCTGCAAATCCCAACCTCACCATTGACTAGCTGGGTGGCCTCTCTGAATTTCATTTTGTTATCAATAAAATGGGGATAATAACACTTCCTTTTTAGGTTTGTCCTATAGATTAAATATGGTATTTCCACATTAAATATTTAGCTTAGTGAATGGCTCATAGTAAGTCCTCAAAAAATAGGTAATAATAATACTTACATAAGTTATGCACTTCCTTAAGCAGCACAGAACATATGATAATACGGAGGATATTCAGTATGTGCAGGCCATCCACTCTCTAGATGGTGGGCTCTACCACGGGTGTGTACAGAGTTGGTGCATTCCTGGTTGGTTTGGTCTAGATGGTCTGTTTGGATAGGGCCACAAGGGGTGTGTGTTTGGTTCACATTGTTTTGATCCTTCCTGTAATTGATTTAACCCAAGTGAGCATGGGTGTCATGCCAGTGACGTGTGTTGAGTCAAAGTATTTACCCTTTCTCTGGGGAACAAGGATGTCTGCCCAATGCATCGGACAGTGAGCCGAGTACCCACAGGAGGGAGTTCACAGCACATGTTGTCTCTTGTCTAATTGGTTTGTTTTAATCGTATGGGCGCCGTGAATCTTCTAAATGATCGAATTTCTATCTCTGATTTAGCCATTTGGAGGTAAAATTACAGCTCCCTTCTAGATAGTATATGGGACCCTCTGGATACACTTCTGTATGCCCTTCTTTCCCTGGGCTTTCCTATTTTCTCTCCCATCAGGCCTTTTAGCCTCGTTCCTTTGTAGGGCCACCACCCCCGTGGTGGCAGGGGACGTGTACAAGGCATCCAGCTGAGAGAGCCAGTGGGGGATTGACGTCCATCCCAGGCTCTACCCCCAAGCCCTGTGCCCTCGTGAGGGGCTGCACCTCCTGGACAAGGTGCACCATTTTGTACAAATACATCCTGTGGACTAATAGGCTCTGCTCGCTGAGGTGTTTATTTTATCCCTGTTATCTGTGTACTTTTATAAGCGACCTCAAACCCTTTCTGCACCAGAGTGAGATAAAGTGATTACCAAGAGAGTAGCCTCAGCCGCAGGCAAATCCAGTATATACATCTGTATGAAAAAACAGAAAATGAAGTGTCCCACTCACCTAGTTTTAAACTTAAGACAAGGGAACAAAAAGTGATTCGATTCTAGAGAAGGTCAGTTATAGGTTGGAGTTAAGGTGAAAGAAATTCAACGCCTCCATTTTGTGTTTGAGAAAATGGGACATCAGCTTGCAGTGTTTAAAGAAAGGTTGCTTTGAAAATCAGAAATTGTCTTCAGTCATCACACTTCTCTTTCAGCTAAAGTCAAGGGATTTCAGTTGGTTTCTGGGGCTGGTTGGCCACGTGGCAGCTTAGTAAGAATGTATAATAAGAACCAGCCCAAAGTCAGAGGAAAGACCTTCAGGCAGAAGTGAGTTGAAACTCTGTTTATGTTTCTTCAGCCATTCTTGTGAAACCGCCAGTGAACTCTGGATAGGAAGATAGACACGACCTCCTGGGGGAGTCCTGGCTTCTGGCTTTTTGGCCAGAGTAACCTCATCTCATGCAGTGTTTTGTGAGTGAGATGATCAGGCAGGACGTTTCTACCTGAGTTTTTTCTGATTTCTCTCTCATCCTCTCCTGCATCCGTTCTCTCTCTTATATCTTTCCCCTGGTGGCTTCACACCAGGAACTGCTTTCTTACCCGTGATACCCGCCACCTCTGGATCCCGAATCGGCAAAGGCGAGGGGATAAACCTGCATGTGGCAACACATGGCAATACCTCTAGGTCACAAAGTGTCCTGATGCAGACATTGGGAAACAGTGGGGTAGAGAGTGTCCTGGCTGTTCCTGGGAGACACACACAAGCTCAGTGCTCAAGAGGACAGATGTGTTACCCTTGGGAGGAGACTCCCGTGAGCCTTCCAGGCCAGAACACACTGCCCCCGCGCCACCCCGCCAACAGCCTCAATTTTGCAGGATCAGCCTGCCCTGGGCGTGATTGTCACCCACTGGGACAATGCCACCGAGGGCTATTAAAGGTGTTGCTCTGTGACTTCAGCAGCATCTGGGGAGGGATCGTCGGACGGCAGAGTCTTCCTCTTGGAGGGGGGCGCAGTTGTGAGTGCCTGATATGGAAAGAGGTGAGGGAGAGGTCGGACCCCCCAGATGCCTCCTCTCCCCCATAACTGTGATTTATGACGGGTTGCTCTGTTTCCAGGGTGGAGACTGGTCCTCCAGAGCTGGGCAGACACCCACGTGTGGTAGTGCTTAAGAGGTGTCACATAGTAAGTACCAGCGTGATGCAGCCTCTTTGCTAGCTGTAAACAGAAGGAGCGGCTGTGCACCAGTATTACCTGTGACTCAGGCAGTGACATCTCCTGGTGGGGTTTTAGTTGAACCCTAAGCAAGTGTTTTATTTTTGAAAAGAGAACAAGCGCATCTATCGGTGGAGCATGTTCACATTATGCCTATAGAAATTATACCTATAAACGTCATCTTCAGACAAGATGAGGGGATTACAAATGTGTTTCTATATTTTTGGAAATTACTAGTGGCTACTACTGAGAGTATTCTATGCAGGGCTCACTAATTATGGGTCATATGTATGTTTAAACGTGGCTCCCTTCTCTAAGAAATTAACTCAGTGTTTCTGGAGTAGCTTGTAACGTGAGTGGTGGATAACCTTCCTCCCAAAGTAATTAAACTGAGCGTGAATTCTAAATAGTCATAATTTCCCCATTTTGTAATACTCGAAAAACTTCCTTTTAGAAGCGTATTTGTTTGTATGAAGGAAGACTTCGAGATGTAGATTTCGTAATAAAGGGAATATACACATCAATAGATTATAAACCTAGAATTAATCGACATGCTTGCTGAAACAAGAAGACATTTGCTCAGTAAACTAAGATACGAGAAATGTTGGCAGCGACAATAAAGGAAGTAATTGATAATCCCTTTTTGGGGCACAGCAGAGGGGAAAATGGGAGACAGTTTGTTCCATAAGTGTTGAAGGTTTGATGGCAGATGACTTCTTTCTTTCTTGCCAACTTCTGTAAACTGGAAATGGTGCCTGGAGCTCTCAAAGGGTTGTGAGGCCTCGTCAGGAAGGTTCTGGAAAGAGTGTGATAGTCTTCCATACCTGGGGAGGGTGGAGTGCTTACGTGGGTGAAGCCCACTGCACTAGGGTAAGAAGTTGGGGTGGGAGGTGGAAGGGGTGGGGTATAATCTTTGTTTATTTAGATAAACTTTGAAAGACCCTAAAAGTTTTCAGTGACTTTGATGGCACCTTGACTTTTCCCCCTCTATTAGATACCAATGTTCTGAAGCTTGAGACCTTAGCAACTCTACCTAGGACAAATCTGAAAGTTAGATGCCTTTTGCTAAAACCTGGGTAAACTTTTAGGGCAAGGACTGTTTTAAGATCAGAGGAAACCTTTCTCATTCTAATACTTGACAAGTCAAATCTGGCATACAACAGCTTCACCAGCAATGTGACAGGAAATTGTGTGCTTATGTTTCATGTGTTATTGGCAAAAGGACTGTTTTTCTAACCACAGGCTTGGGAGGCTGGTGGGTTGGAGCTGGAAAGACCTGGGTTCAAATCTGGGTTTTCTTGGTCGTGTCTGCTTTCTCATCTGAAAACGGGAGCATTTTACCCACCTTGTCCGATTGTTGAGAGGATTATAAAGCTCCGAATGTAGTTCCTGGCCCTTGGTACATGCACAGTAAGTGAAAGGTGTCCTTAGACTAAAAGCTCTTGGGATGGTTCCCGGTTGGCTTGCTGGGATAATCAATGATCCCCGTCACCGCTGTATAACCATATGGCTGAAGCCCATGACACCCTGAACCCAGCAGGTCAGTGCAGCCCAGAGGCCAAATCCACCCCACAGCCCGTTTTTATAAATCAAACTTTGTTGGAATGCTCTTCCATTTGCACGTTGTCTGTGGCTGCCCTCACGCTGTAATGGCAGAGCTGCGTACACGGACTGTGTGGCCAGCAGAGCCCCAAATATTTGCCCTCCGGCCCTTTAGAGAACACATTTGCCTCCCCGACTCTAGTGTAGAACCGCTTCCACCATTTGAGTCGTGTGCTTACTGAGTCAGAGCGTTCATTCTCACATCTCTTAAGGCCCATTGTCATTGCTACTGTAATTGCATAATTTTAATTATAAATTATGTAAACTGATGAAATAAGAGATCAAAAGGAGTATTGTTGTGGGAGCGTCTACTGGTTGTTCCCAAATACTCGACTTCCTTTCCTTGGATAGTAGAATCTCAAGTTTCAGCCCCCTGATGGCCACCAGCAATTGAATTACATTTCCTAGGTTCCCTTGCAGCCAGGTATGGCCGTGTGACTACATTCCAGGCAGTGGGAGGCGGGTGAAAGCTTTGCATGCAACTTGCAGGCCATGACTTCAAGGGAGAGGGAGTGCCCTCTGCTTCCTTTTTCCCCTCCCTGCTGGCTGCAGTGGTCCATGGGATGACTGTGTGATTCGAGAATATGGAGTATTAAGATGGAAAGAGCCTGGGTCTTCAATATTATAGAGATCCTGTGTTAGCCCTGGACCACTATGTTCTGCTGTCCATGAGGGAGAAATGAAGTGCTCTCTGGTTTACACCCATCACTTAGACCTTTGATACAACGGGCAAACTTAGATCTGAATACATACAGTTGTTTATCCCTAAGAAAACTGTTGAATGTATTAGAAAGAATCAGTAAGGGCCAGTTGCTGATAAATAATGCTTTTTGAAAAAAAGTGGACAAACAGCTAAAAAGGTAGGTGGGGGATAGGCATAAAAATTGAGAATGATCCTTTATGTGGGTTGTTTGATTCGTCATTAAATTCTTGCTCCTCTTTAAATAAATGAAACTAGGGCATCATGAGTAATTCATGGGGATGTGTTTTATGCCAGAACGCCGATCTTTGTTGCAAGCCCTAACTCAACTGGAACTTCTATAACTCCCGCAGCACGTATTCGTAAGTTAATATTTATTGGATTGAGTTGACTGCCCCAAGGGTGTACTGCTTGGTTTCTTAGTCTCCAGTCAGCGTTCAAGTTCTACCCTGAGTCTAAGAGTATTCATGCCAATTACTCATTAATATGGTTGAGAATTAATCACCTACACCAGCCCAGATAAGGGAATAGGAAAGTTATCTAATACTGAAAAAGCAGCTTAAAAGTGACCACTGTTTGCAACGGATGAAGATAGACTGTGATAGCTCTTTTAAAGCCCATGATGAGGGCTTCCCTGGTGGCGCAGTGGTTGAGAGTCCGCCTGCCGATGCAGGGGACACGGGTTCGTGCCCCGGTCCGGGAGGATCCCACATGCCGCGGAGCGGCTGGGCCCGTGAGCCATGGCCGCTGAGCCTGCGCCTCCGGAGCCTGTGCTCCGCAACGGGAGAGGCTGCAACAGTGAGAGGCCCGCGTACCGCAAAAAAAAAAAAAAAAAAAAAAAAGCCCATGATGAAAATCTAAGAAAGGAAGTTGAATGACTCTCAGGTAATTAGGCCTTGACAGGTAGGAGTGCCCATTGTTTCTGGTAAATTTGCCTTTAGCTTCTGACTTCCATCTCTCTGGTCTCCTGCTCCACTGTTTCCAGTGAAATCACAGGTCCCTGCTTTGACCAAACACAGAATTTCAGGGATCCAACTGACTGAGCCTGCAGAAGGCAGGCCAGCTGGGCATCTGCCCTGGCCTTGCAGTCCCCAGGGCCTGGAAATCAGCAACCCATTGTAAAGGAAAGATGAAATTCCTCATAGGGCTTTAAGTTTCTCCATTACAGGACCACAGATATTGACATTTTACATCTTTAATACCCTCACAGCCTCAGAAAATGGAAGCAGACTGGGCCTTCTCAGCCTATTAGGAGGTCTGTTTGCTGGGAACCTCTTTCGGCCTGAGATCTGACAGTTTGACATCAGTACTTGAAGGGTCACTGAGAGCTGCTGGCTGAGATTCTCTTTCCCATCAGTACCACCAGGGATGTGTTAAGGGATATTGCCAGCTTCAAGTATTCCTCTCTCAAGTTCATATCAATTTCTAAATCAGTTCTTTATAGGAGAAGATAAATGTTTATTTCATAAAAGTAGAGGACATATTTAGTTTTCCTAAATTCAGCCTTTTAGGTAAACGTGAGTGGATTATAAAATCCTTGAGCAGAAGACATCATTGATTATCGAATCCAGCAGCAGTCAACCCGGGGCCCATGGACCCTCTGAATTCCCGAGGTATTTTGAAGGGGGCCATTATCCAAAAACAGTTAATATCCGATCTGGTCCAGCTCCTTATTTTATAGACTTGAGAAACCTGAATTCCTCCTGTGGACCAGTCAGAACAGCCTCCCAGGGACTTCTGTGGTCGCCGTGCCACTGATCTGTGGCATTCTTTAGCATAATTTGTTTAAAGAACATTAATTTCATTTCCTCTTATGATTCCAAAGAGTCAATTCAGAACAGAATTCACAGAGTTGGTTCATTCCTGGCCTCTCGGACTATATAATCAAAGTGAACTGAATTTTTAAGTGAACCTAATCATATTCTTAGCGTCTGGGGTGTCTAGTGGCTGTGGTATGTAGAGGGATCACTCAAGTCATGTTGTCACTGGATAGTTTTGTTAAAGATTACATAGATTAGAAGGTATGGGCTTTGTTTGTAAGAGAAACAAAGGCAGATATCTGTCTTTAAAAACAATTACCTTTCCTAGAACCCAACATTTTGGTGAGCCATTTTTTCCATTTCTTGAAAATGCATTGTGGTAGCATGAGCTAGGGAAAAAAAAAAGCAAGAAGAATATACATAATAAATTAAGTTCTGATCAAAATACAATTCTAAACCTAGAACATCTTTCAAGACAATGATTAAAAGATATCTCTCTCTGTCTTTCAGTGAATGTTTGTTTAAAATAGTCATTGTGTTGTTTAAGTATAGGTGATTCTCTTTGACCATCTGGCTCCATTGGTTCCCTTTTGGCTGTGGTCAGTTCCCTGAAGACTCATTACCTTTGTGGCTCTCACCTAGGCTGATGAACTCACAAGGAGCTCAGGATGAAATATTTAGCACCACTTAATTGATCTCCCTAACTGGGCGGAGACAACCCTTGGAAAGTCCAGGCCCAGTTAAATGGCATTTCACAGTACTTTTGTCCTTGTGGTTCTAGATGGTTCTCACATGGGAAAAGTATTGGTTTGGCCCAAAGTTTCATCCGGGTTTTTCCATACCATCTGGCGGAAAAACCTGAACGAACTTTCGGCCAACCAAATAAATGATTAAGGTTGATCAAAGAGCTATTTCATCTTACTCTATAGGCTCTTATCAAGTCTGTTTCATGTTAGTAGATTATCGTGTCGGGGAGGAAGAAATTTTCCCCTACCCTTCTAGGTTCTTCTGGCTGGTGTAAGAATTAAATTGGCACGAGACAGATTAACAGGAGAAAAACAAAAGTTTAATAGCCTGTACACATGGGAGAGACCTAGGAGAACTGAGGGACTTTCCAGAATGGCCAAAACCCTCGCCTGAACTACCGTCTTCAGCTGAAGACAAAAGAGGTGTTGAGGGTAGTGGTCTGGAACTTCCAAGGCTAGGAAGGCAATTGACATGGAGGTAGGAAAGCAGATGTTTGGTAAGTAAAGGTTTGCTGGGCCAGGAAGAGACAATGGGACACAGAGTGGGCTCTGATCTCTAGGTCCTGCTGAGTTTCCCTCACCACACTCAGCCCATATTCTTGGCAGATGTCTCTGCTGCTAGCTTGCTTCTTGGAACAAGCCCTCTATCTGTTGATAACATTATTTTAGGCAGTTAGGGGGAAGGTCAAAGTTTCTTCCTGAGTTTTTTTGGGCCTTGATTGTTTTCACCTCGAAATAATATGCATGCCAAAGAGACAACTTGGGGTGGCAAATTTTGCATCGCTACAATAGAGTACAAGCAGAACATGGGATAATAATACATTCTATATGTGTATAAAAACAAGAAGGCATTTAACATTTTACCGACTAGCCAATCCAGTAGACAGTGACCTAGAGGGAGAGGAGAAAGGGGTATGGATGTAACCGTGTGCCCCGGAGAGAGCTGCAGGAGTTGTGAACACACAGGCACTTGCCTAGGAGATCTGATTCAGTTGTCGGCGGCTTCCTGGAAGTGGCTAGAAGACTGGGCAAGCAGGTGATCTCCAATACGCCGGCTTGGCAGTTTACACATACAGAAGGCGCGTGTGGCAGCCGTTAGATTCTCCTGAACACCACGGACAGGAACTTGGACTCTGGGGGCAGGTGTGAGTGTCTGCAAAAATGAAGGAGGATGGGGGAGATGGCAGGCACCTCTCTCACTGGCATAAGGTTCAGCCTAGATCATTCCAATCTCATTTACTTTCACTGAACTTCACAGCACAAGGGAATACAAATTTTTAAGAAAAAGTTTTCCTGAGCGAATTTATAATGTGAATGGAAGTGAAATGTCGGAGGAACTCTTTAAGTAAGTGTTTGCAGGAACCCCTTCAGTCTTCAGGTATAAAATGCACGATGACGGTTATCAAGGTGGTGAGAAATGCACTGAAGCCAACTCCTTTTTAGTTAATTATCAGCCAGATTTTTATTGCTGTTCTATGTGTATGAGAACGTGGGGGAAATGCAATCCCGTAGAAGCCCACTCTCTAAAGCAGACAGGCTCTATTAATTACGTTTTAGAATTTTGTTTTCCTAAAGAAACTATCACTAGGAGAAATACGTTCTTTTGAAATTTGTCCTCACTCCGTAGCGTCAACCATTGCACACCCTCCCTGGGCAAGAGATGCCTCCTCGGTAACCTGTGCCCAGATCCACTTCTCCCTTGCCTCCGCACATACTCCTTTCTAGTTCGTGCCCTCCCCGCTCCCAAATACATCCGCACCTTCCCGCCATGCTGCTGTTGAGTATTACATAATTTACCATTAAAACATGCAATAGGGCTTCCTTGGTGGCGCAGGGGTTGAGAGTCCGCCTGCCGATGCGGGGAACACGGGTTCGTGCCCCGGTCCGGGAAGATCCCACATGCCGCGGAGCGGCTGGGCCCGTGAGCCATGGCTGCTGAGCCTGCGCGTCTGGAGCCTGTGCTCCGCAACGGGAGAGGCCACAACAGTGAGAGGCCCGCGTACCGCAAAAAAAAAAAAAAAAAAAAATCAATATCCATACAATAGCTTATTGTTAAAAATCTGCTTTTGAGGGAGGCCTACGGCCAATTTAGCAAGCAGTAAGACATCGTAATGCGATTCTCATTGTTTTCTATGACTGACAACAGTGATCCTCTTGGTAAGGGTATGTTCCTTTAAGAGTCACCAACATCATTCACCGGCTTTTAAATGAAGGTAAATGGGAGATGCAGTCTTTAAAGGACTAAGGTGGGACTGTGGCCTATGATTTAACAGTGTAGCATTTTGAATAAATATCTCAATGACTGATAGTCACTGACTCCAGGTTTGCCATATTCCAAGGTACTGCCTTCAACACAAAGGCTGACAACAAATTCTCCCAACAGAATTAATTTTAATAGGCCTTCATTTAAAAAGCCCTCTGGAGGAACTTTATCATCGTTCAGTCTGTTTGCGTTGTGTATACCTGTTCCAGCCCAGTGTGACGGGTAAGGTCTCTCAAAAAACAAAATGAGGAACTATATTGTTAATGAAAAATTTTTGCACCATAAACAATACATTCTTTGGTATTGTCACAGAAGCTTAGGTTTCATGTAACTAGGCCAGAGGTTAAAAAAAAAAAAAAAAATAAGAGAAAAAAAGGCAGGGAGAGGACATTTCCTTTTGATTCCAACTGCAGTAAATCCTGGACGGTACTTCATTGGAAATTGTGGATCCCAAACAGAATGCAAAAGAAAGGCTTATATCTGAATTAGCAAACTTGCCTTACAAGAACAATTTCTGTTTTCCTTGGGGAGTGTTTCCTGGTTCTCAGGTATTATCTGTCCTTCGGGGATAAAGTAGAAACCTTTTCTTCCCTCAGGGGTAGTGATTAAAGCAAATCTCTGTGTTCACAAATGAAAGGGTGTTTAATCTCCTGCAGGTCTCAAGTAGGAGCTTGTTCGGAGCTGGTAATGGAATTTAAATTGTTCATGCCCTGGGTTTATGAAAGTCTACTTGTTGAAAAGTTAACAAAATTGAAAACGCTGGAAAATAACTTCTACTGGCATCTGTTCATGGAAACTAGAATCATACGAGAAGTAACGTGATGGGCAGCTGAGCGCCAGGCTTCCAGATGATCTTGGTGGATTGGGTAGTTGATAATCTCTGCACCCAGGGAAGTGGCAGGGCAGAGGCTGAGATGGAAGGAAGAAAGGGGCAGTTTCACAAAGTGACTGATCTCTAGTTCGTTTGAGACTTGATATAAAAAGAACGAGAGAGCTCCAAATAAAACACCAAGTTGCCCAGAGGGCGGTGAGGCTCAGCTTCTCAGGGCAGGAAGAGCCAACACTCAGGTGGCGCCTCCTGGGGGAGAAGTTGTCCACGTGGTTAATTGGTCTGAGAAAGTGACAATTTCACATTGAGTGTTCTGTAATTTCTTAATCTTGTGTTTGCTTATTTAATCCTCCAGTTGACATATCTTATTTGCTTTGTCATGGTTCTAATTCTGTGAGTGTTTGTGCAGGGAAACAGGATCCCTGTTTTTATTTCGTTTCTCTGCCTACACACAATCACACGCGAACACGCCTGCACGCGGAGGAACACGACATGGATCCAGAGGATTAAAAACAGTTCTAACACACCGCACTCAGAAATGTTCAAATCTGTAACTGGAGACTGACTGACCTTTCTAAGAAAAATTATGCAGGGGTTAATATCAACAGATATTCACTACCAACAGAGAACATGAGACCGTTAGTCACCAGCCGAGAATGACAGGGCGGTGAGGGCTCCCGGGCCAAAGCATATTTATAGGTAAGATGGGTGAAGCAATTGTTTGTCCCGGTTGCTAGGTGACAGCTTAGGTTATAGCAAATCCCCTTTTACAAAAGTTTGGGCTGTTGACATTGTTAACTTTCTGTAAAATATGGTTTGCCTTCAATTTCCAATTCCTATGGATTAAAAATAAAATAAATTAGTGTAAAATAATGTATTTTCTCTGGAGGTACTTTGACGGTTCTTCTAAACATCTTTGGAAATGGTTATTGCCATATGAGTTCTTAAGGATATGGAAAATCTAAAAAGTGACCAGAAAGGGGTGTGTGTGTGTGTGTGTGTGTGTGTGTGTGTGTGTGTATGTACGTGCACATGTGTTTGAGAGGAAACAGCAATAGCTGAAAATACTCTCCAGTGGATTGAGGTCACCCGACAGGAACAAACAAGGGACTGATTTTCCCTATCCCGATAGAAGGATGGATATTCATGGGGCTTCACATTCTGGCCAACTTCACAAGCCCCAGTCCGGTCTCCACGGGTCGCACAGGTGCTCGTGGGTCCATGTGAGAGTAATGTCTACAGAAGGTGCTGGGTCCAGGGATCTCCATGGAGAAGTCAGGCGTTAGGGCCCAAGTTTTGCCAGAAGGAATTCCACACAAAATACTAATTTCCACCTCAGGAAACATTTGATATAAATGAGCCCTATTTCTTGGTTACCTAATTTCGAAGGCGGTTTAATTCTGCATTTCCAAGGAAAAAAAATAAAACTATTCCATATAAGTGAAAGTTGGTTTCCAAATTTTTTAGACTTTTTGCCTGTGATGTATTCCTACACATATAAAGGAATACACACTAATTACTGTGATAGGTAATGTATAGAAGCATTCGGCTAAATGCATTAAAAAAATCAATAGAAGTCACTAAACTATTTTTGATTTGTTTTTCTTTGTTTGATATCTGTTCATTGTTTATATCCATTCCTTCATTCGATATTTTATGTGCCTTGTAGAAGTCAAGTTCTGTCAGCTGCTGAAGACAGAGCCGTATCTGTGAATCCGTTCAGGGCATTTAAGTCTCACGAGGTGTCAACATTACAAAGGAAAGTAACTACAATTGAAAAATTGCTACAAAAGAAAATGATGGGGCTTCCCTGGTGGCGCAGTGGTTGAGAGTCCGCCTGCCGATGCAGGGGACACGGGTTCGTGCCCTGACCCGGGACGATCCCACATGCCGCGGAGCGGCTGGGCCCGTGAGCCATGGCCGCTGAGCCTGTGCGTCCGGAGCCTGTGCTCCGCAATGGGAGAGGCCACAACAGTGAGAGGCCTGCGTACCGCAAAAAAAAAAAAAAAAAAGAAAGAAAAGAAAAAATGATGTATTGGTGGAGGTGGGCAGGGCTCAGGAGGAGAGATTCAGGGAGGAGATGCACACAGTGCTTGTGACACAGTGCCGGCCTGGGAGGGCCCAGAGATCAAGGGTATCATTGGCACAGGGTATGGAATCACTTGAGGGTCCTGGCTTGGAAAGGGCTGAAGCAGTGGAGAGAGAAAATAGGAATCTAAACTCCTTGGTTCCAGGCTTCACCTGGGAACCGAGATGCTGTATCGATATCTCTATTTCTGTAGCTCAGCATTCAGGGAGTCCATAATCTGTCCACGTTACTGCTCTAGTGTTCTTCCCCACTCATCTTTGAAACGATGCCAAGTTCCATTCCAGAGAGTTCTTCCGGTGTCTCAACCTCCAACTATAAGCATTCTCGGTTCCATTTTATGAAGGCCCTATTTTGTGTGTATTTGTTCTGTGACCTCAGCAGGATAGTTAACGTATCTGAGCCTCAATTCCCTCATGTGTAGGACAGAATAAATAATAGGACCTCGCTCATAGGCTGACTGTAAGGGTGGAATATGACAGTGAGTTCACAACATATGGAACGGTGCCTGGCTCCTGCTGAGTGTTAGCCAGTATTCTTATCTCACATTGCCTGGAACCCCCATTACTTGAATTTTTCATCACCTGCCTTGGTGTGAATTTTTCACTCTATTAGCATCCTCCCATTCTACTAAAACCATCACCTAAATAGAACTGTTTTTCTAAAAAACACTAATTCTAAGAGATCCATGCACCCCAGTGTTCACAGCAGCATATTATTTACAATGGCCAAGACATGGGAGCGACCTAAGTGTCCACCAGCAGATGAATAGATAAAGAAGATGTGGCACACACAGTGGAATACCGCTCAGCCTGTAAAAGAGAATTCAATTTTGCCATTTGAAGCAACATGGGTGGACTTGGAGGGTATTATGCTAAGTGAAATAAGTCAGAGAAAGAAAAATACTCTGTGTTCTCATATGTGGAATCTAAGTAATACAACCAACTAGTGAATATGACAAAAATGAAACAGATTCACAGATATAGAGAACAAACTAGTGGTTACCAGTGGGGGGGGAGGGGCAACATAGGGGGAGGGGAGTAAGAGGCACAAACTGTCAGGTATAACATAAGCTACAAGGATATATTGTACAACACGGGGACTATAATCAATATTTTATAAGCACTATAAATGGAGTATAACCTTTAAAAATTGGGAAGGACTGTATTGTACCCCTGTAACATATAATATTGTACATCAACTATACTTCAATAAAAATTAAAAAATAAAGTGAACAAAGTAACAGATGAAACCATCCAGGTACTAAAGACTTAAAAAAAAAAAGTGAATAAATTGTCGTGCTGATCTCTGTGGAATCTTATTCCATAACTCTTTTTAATAGTTGTTTCTGCCTTACAATTTAAAATATATTCTACAGTTCTGCATTGCCCACCCCCTCCCCGGAAAAATGTAAAAATTTTTTTTTTTTTTTTTTGCGGTACGCGGGCCTCTCACTGTTGGGGCCTCTCCCGTTGCGGAGCACAGGCTCCAGACGCGCAGGCTCAGTGGCCATGGCTCACGGGCCCAGCCGCGCCGCGGCATGTGGGATCTTCCCGGACCAGGGCACGAACCCGTGTCCTCTGCATCGGCAGGCGGACTCTCAACCACTGCGCCACCAGGGAAGCCCTGTAGCACTTTATTTGGTATTGCAAATGCCAGAAACCAAACTGAAACCAGCTTAAGGTGAAAAAGGGAATGGGCTCCACAAAGAGGACGTCCATGTTTGAATTTGTTTTGGGCTCAGCAGAACCCAGGAACTCAGACCCAACCATCAGGCTTCGTTTGTGCCCTCTGCCTCCGCCTCACACTCCTCTCCTTCTCTCTCCATCTGCTCCACGATTCCTGTCTCTTGTTGGTAATCATCTCCGCAAATCTAAAGCTGAAGAAATATGTGAAAGGATTTGAGCTTTGATATATTAAAAAATCCCTTTTTTTGCTTTGAAAAATTACTTTCAGTTATAAAAATACCTTCTGACTTTTAGGTTGACTAGTATAAGCTAAAAAGATTTATTATCCTGTAAAGTGTACAATAATGAAAAGAGAGTATCTTATATTCAACAGGCTCTCCTCATATATCCAATCCCCAGCTTAGTTGCTGAATGTTTCCCCCCCCCCCCAACAGCCCTAGATTCAATGAAATGTCATTTTGTAAACGTGAATTTCATATATACCACGAGCGAGGGAGAAATCACTTTGGGGTCGCTCACGGGTAGAGGCTGTGCCTTAGTTATCGCGAAATCCCTGAGGCGGGACTGGTGACAGACAGACAACCGCACTCAGTGCATGGTGATTGAAATGAGCGGAGGGGAAATGACACTGAGACACATTATCTGTTCTCTGCCAGGATTCATTTATTTCAGCATAGTTTTTGGTTGTGCTCAAAGACACTTGGGGTGAAAGAGATGTAGCAGGCTGCTGGCACGTGTTCTCTCCTCCAGAATTACCGTCTATTTTTAAAGAGCACCCGAGTGTCACGTTTCTTAGTCTCACAGAGCCCCCTAACGGGGAGAACTGTGTGCTGCACCCTGAAAACCAAGGGCATTCAAGGTTCATGCATGGAGCCCTTAAACTGTGCAAAGGCTAACTGGTCTTTGAATATAACACTTAAAGACTTTTTGTTAAGTAGACTTTTAAAGAAAGAAGGTACACAATCATGTAAAAGAAAGGTACTTCGCTGTACACCTGAAACTAACACAACATTGTAAATTAACTATACTTCGGTGAAAACCGGTTAATAAAAAATTCTTTACCCACTGAACTGTAGTGTCATCATTTATTATCACGATTAGTTTGCTATTTTCTTGCATAAATACTGTGCAAGGAAATCACTATGCATATATTAAAAGAGTACATCATTCATGATAGCATCAAAACCCATCAGATTTCTAGGAGCAAATGTCCTAAAGGATGCATAACCCTCTACACTAAAAACTATACACAAAAGATAAAAGAAAAACAAAATTATAGTTATGTGTTCATACGTGTGTGTGTGTGTGTGTGTGTGTTCAATAGCGTTTATAATAGGGCTTGAAATATGGTAGCATATGTCTGCAGCTTTGTTGATCTTCTTCAAGATTTCCTTGGCTGTTCTTGGTACTTTAAATTCCCATTTAAATTTTAGGATTAGGCAGCCAATTGGCATTGTAAATTCTGATGAGATTTTGAATTTGTAGGTCAAATTGGGGAGAATTGGTATATTTACAATATGCCAATATGTCTACTCCTTGGACATATTCTTCCATTTACTAAGGTCTTCTTTAGTTTTTCTTAATAATGTTTTGTAGTTTTTAGGGTAGAGATTTATACATCTTTAGTAACATTTATTCCTAGGAATTTGGTGTGTTTTTGATGACATTGTAAATGACATACTTTTTACAATTGCATTTTTGTAAGTTCCTATGTTATAAATAAATGAAAACTCAACTAAAAAAAAAAAAGATAGGTGTGAAAGAAAAATTTAAAAAATCATTCAGATCTGTTTGACCATGTGGGTTATTTGGTTCATAACAAAACTCACCACTTTTTATTCCTACGTTAAATTACTTAAATCACACAGTTAAATTACGTGAAATCAGTTGGATCCTTTTGGACGTTGCTTTTAAGACGTGTTAGGACCACAGCAGCATTCAGTCTAGGGCTCATTATTCTCTGCTGCTGAGGTAGGACCCTTGTGAGTACTCTACCCGACGTGTGAATTTTGAGGCTTTCCAGTCTAGTCGGTGGGAAGGATTTCCAGGCATCCTTCCCAGCCCTGTGAGCACAGGACTCTGTTCCCTCTTGTCCTTTCCCATGCCTTGTGCCTCACACATGCGCCCTCAGCTGGAGGGTCCAGGGGACCCTGCAGGTGGCCAGTGTTCTCTGTGCAGGCTCTACACCCCACACTCTGTCCCTCCAACTCCAGCCTCTTTGGACTCTCACTTCTGATGCTCAACTCAGGTAGTGGCCAGGACCCACCTGGGGGGCACCTCCCTGCTCTGCGGCCTGACACTTTCTCACTGGGTATTTCTTATTGTAACTCTTAGGATAAGAAACACGTGCCTCAGAATCACCTGGGACACTAATTCAAAAGGCAGGTTTCTGAGGTCACCCCAGGCCTGCTCCATCAGAGTTTCTGGAGTGAGGCCATGACAGCTACTATTGAAACAGTGCCCTGGGGTTCACACACACTTCCCACGTGGGAACTGCCTAACGAGATTACTTTGGCCACATCTAACGTCTATGCCTAATTGTATTCTAGTAGGGTTATGGAGGCAGAAAGAAGGGGTGTTGGCTTCGGATTCTGCTGAGAAGCAGAGCTCCCTTCTGTGCCAAAGCGAGGCTGCTTGTCTGAGGGGCTATCTCTCTAATTCTTATTCCCTTAGAACTTCTCGGACTGGTGGAACCATATCGGTTCTTCAGTAAACAGCTGCTTATCTTGACCATGCAGAGTGTCTTTTGTCAAAAATCTGTCCCTCTAGTTTCTCTTAAGGAGAATGTAACTAAACGGAATCTGCCAGGGCCTCAGTTGGGTAGCTTTTCTGGCAAGCTCTGCACAAGCTGCAGATCCTTGGGCAGAGCCCCTGTGAAAGATGCCATGGCCTTGGGAAGGCTGGGAGGTGTGGCTTCTCACTGGGAACCACGTGAACTGGATTCTCGGAGAGTCTGGGAAGTTGGAGCTGGTGGTCACAAGGGAGGGACTCTTAAGAGGTCCTTATCTCCTGGCTGGAGGGAGGTAGGAAGGGGAGAGAAAACTAGCTGGAAGGAAGGAAGCAAGCAAGGGTAGAGAGAAGGGAAGGAAAGAAAGAAGAACAGACAGACCCACAAAAGGACCTTACTTCCCTTTGAACCTGGAAAATGCATGTTCTCTCTGAAACTATGGAAGAAAAAAACTAAGCCCTGGAATATTCATGCTGAAGCCATTGGTAGCTAGTTTTCTCCCTTGAATGAGCTGCAATCACAGAAGACTTACACTCATTGCTGAAGGACTTGGTAAAGATTCACACTGTTTTTCACCCTCCTTTTCTGTTTGTTGGGCCTTTCGTTGCACGTTGATCAGCGCCAAGGATGGTGGGAAGACAGCCACACACCATGTGAAAGATCTGTTTCCCTAGCATCATCCAGTATTCACAGGAGATCCTTTCTCTGATTATGTGTTTTCTAGACAGGGCTCTCTAGGAAAACCTAGAGTTTCATTATGGAGCAACTCAGAGCCTGTGTGTGTGTGTGTGTGTACACGTGCAGATGTCACTTGTATTAATCGTTGACCAATCACCAAGTATGAATCTTACTTTCCAATAAATATTTGGATTCTGCACAGGAAGTTCTCTTTTTTTCTGGAATGGGTAGGTCTTAAATGATGCCGTGTTGATCCTGGTCAATCACACCTCATTCCTCCTGACTCTAGAAAAGAGTGAGGAGATGTCATTGAATTTGTTCTTCCCTTGCAGGGGGCACATGTTTTAAAGGGAAGAGAACTGTGTTGGAAATCAGGAGCCTCCGGTCAGGCTCTGCCCTGAACTAGCTGAGAAAATGTGGGTTTCACTTTCCTTGTCTATAAAAGAAGGGAATTTGAAAAGTTGACATCAATTGGCCCATCTTATTCTAAATTACATAACTGCACTATTCAAATATATTATGTAACTGTATTACCTAAACTGAACTGTGGTGACATAAATTAATGGTAGACTGTATATAATGGAAGACATTAGAAATGTATGTTCCACTGGTCCTCAGAACTAGTCATTGGACAATTTAAAACTATTATGAAACTCCCAGAGAGTGATGGCTAGGTGCATGTTTTATTTAGAGTGTACATGTAGAGTGACATCTCTTCTTTGCCCTTGAATTCAGATTTTCTTCTGAAATCATACATATTTCCATTAAATTTTATTCAGGACAATCTATACATTTATTTTATCTCAGACATTTACTACTCTTCCCAAAACCCATTTGGTTAGATAATATTTTCATGACTTACACGATGCATTTCTCATTTCTGTTTGTGATGGTAACAGTAATTCAGATATCATTAGAATTGTTCAAGGCGATTTTTAAAAAAATTTGGCCATGCCACACGGCTTGTGGGATTTCAGTTCCCCAACCAGGGACTGAACCCGGGCCACGGCAGTGAAAGTGCTGAGTCCTAACCACTAGACCACCAGGGAACTCCCTAAGGCGATTTTGTTAAAAATAAATATAAGTAACAATGGAATTTATTGTCCCAAAGTACTGTCACAGGGGGTAACACTTGTATTTTGACTATAGGATGTGAAGTGGGATACACTCGTGTAACAATGTTACTCATTAAATAAAAAGAATGATTATACATTTAAGTATCCAGGAATTGTAAATCAAGACCATATGTGTGTACATGTATAGCTTTAAGAACAGAAATACATCGATTCTTGTGTACCCAGCACCTAAAAAAGATATAGAACATTACAAATACCCAAGAAGCTCCCACTTGCCATCTCAAGTCTCATTCCCTACACACCCCCATCTTCGGTATCCCCTCTCCTGAATCTTGGGTTTTTTTAAAAATCATTTCCTTGCTTAAATATCTGTTAGCTTAATGTGATTTTGAGCTTTATATAAATGAAATCACGCTGTGTATATACCTCTGTGATGTTTTTCTCAATATTATGATCCTGAGGTTCAGGTATAAACATGGAGTTTGAGTTCCTTCATATCCACTCCATCTTTCTTTGTTTTATTTTAAGGGAATTTTATTAGTTTTATTTATTTATTTTTGGCTGCGTTGGGTCTTCGTTGCTGCGCGCGGGCTTTCTCTAGTTGCGGCGAGCAGGGGCTACTCTTCATTGCGGTGCGCAGGCTTCTCATTGCGGTGGCTTCTTTTGTTGCAGAGCACAGGGTCTAGGCACATGGGCTTCAGTAGTTGTGGCACGCGGGCTCAGTAGTTGTGACTCGCGGGCTCTAGAGCGCAGGCTCAGTAGTTGTGGCGCGTGGGCTTAGCTGCTCCGCCGCATGTGGGATCTTCCTGGACCAGGGCTCGAACCTGTGTCCCCTGCATTGGCAGGCGGATTCTTAACCACTGCGCCACCAGGGAAGCCCATCTTTCAGTTTTGAACACAACTCACTTTATTTGTCCATTATCCTAATGGAAGTATGTTTTAAATTTGCTTCAAAATACAAAATGTTCACCCATTCCATTGGAATTGTTAAAATAATAATAAACAGTTCCATTATAAGTTTTTCATTGATTTTTGTTAGAATTATATTTGCCAGACAGGCTAACCAAATCCTTAAATACTACTCAGTATGCATAGAGAGCAGAAATTAAAATCTATATTTATGTCATACACTGAGCAGTAGAGTAGCCTACCCTTGCCAATTTGTAACAAGCCTATGTTGCTCTAGAAAGAAAGCCACAGTTCAATTTCAGATTTTACTCTCCTGTACAAAATCTTTTCCCATTAAGCTGACATACTGGCAAGATCTTGTTACAGATAGTGGCCACTATATGTAACATAAAAACTTAGTGTTTCTTTTAATAGGTCTGGAATCATTCGTAGGATACGCATAGTGCTAGATTTGGTCACCAATGTAAACAGGCTTGCTCAGTGGTTCGAGTGTGGGAAGAGTTAATGAAGGCATAAACTGATAGCCAAACATCCCCAAAAGTTCATTTCTTACAACAGTTGGGAAATCATTTGGCAAATGTCTACCTCGTGGAGTAGCATCAGCCTGAACACCGGGCAGCTCAGTGACTCTCTGGCAGAACATTGGTTGAGGCTGATAGAACGAAGAGGAAGGACAAGAACTACTTTTCTTTTTTTTGCTTTTTTAATGCTATTGCACTCGTTTAAATATAACTTAAAATTTATATTATAAAGGGAAATGTATTATTTAATTTACAATTTCCTTGATGTTGATTTGAAAGTTTATTAAAAAGGAACAGAATCTCAATGTACACAATTTCTGGGTAGTTGAGCATCTAAGGGCCAAAGTAGTTTTAATTTGTCACAGGGCTACTGGAGTTGAATCCAGAGATCAGTCTCACCCTGACACCCTTGCAGTCATAGCTCAGAGGACACTTCACTAACAGTGTGTCCTCTACTAGACACATTTGTTTAAAATTGTCTGTGTAATAAATGAATTTGGGTGCCCTTAATAGAGCTTGTTTGAGCTGGTATATTTATGTGATGAGTTAGGATTGCAGGAGTGGGATTTGAACTTGATGGCATTGTAACTTCAGGAAATGCCCAGTATTTGCATGCCTTCTTCCTGCAGCGATTGTTACTAGTTTTCAGCTCACTACCATTCCTGTGGGAAGGCGGGGACCCACACACAGCACGTGCCTGGCACACACACCACATCCAGCACATTCTATGATGATGATCGGGAAAAGATACTCTAGACAAATACGGGGTATTGTGATATCCTGTTGAGTTTGACAGTTTTCTACTGAGTTGACCAACAGAGTATACAGTCGACCCTTGAACAACCTGGGTTTGAACTGCGTGGGTCCACTTAGAGTGGATGTTTTTCAGTAGTAAATTCTACGGTGCAACAGGGTCTGTCGTTGGCTAAATTTGTGGATGCAGAGGAACCACAGATACGAAGGGCCAACAATAAATTATACATAGGTGGATTAACTGCAGCATTGTACAAGGATCAACTGTGGACTGAAAATGCTTTGTTCGTGTTGATGACGAGGATAATGATAAGATTAAAGCCAAGGTTTCTTTAAAGGTACTGTGGCTTTACTACCTTTAAGGTTTAAAACATTTCTGACAATCCCACAAGGCCCTGTATGATCAGGTTTCTTCCTACCATCCCAGCTCCCTGCAATGCTATTCTCTGGTTCGCTCTACTGCAGCCATACTGGGACCAGTGGTGCTTTAGCTCCTTCTCACAACAGGACCTCTTGCATATGCTGTACATTGTTCTGTCTGGAGCCCTTCCAAGCCTTTATGGTAAATAGTGCAAATCCAGATCATAGCATAAAAGTGACATCTTCAGAGAAGATGACCCAAAACCTCCACCCTATATTTTTCCTTCGTTGTGACCAGATAATCGTGGAGCTCGTTGCTTGCCTTGGCCTGTGATCTTCCTTAGACAGGTGTCTGGCTTGTTCATCTCTGAATTCACATGGCTCTTCCAGAGAGTGTGCCCACTAGGAGGTGCTCAATGAATGTCTACTAAAGCAATAAATGTTGAGTGAATCATCCACAATTCAGTTAAAAGTTTTGGTTTTCTTTTTCTCTCTTTAGCTGGGAAGTTATCAATTCCAAACCAGATGAAAGACCCAGGCTCAGCCACTGTCTTGCAGAATCATGGGTGAATTTCAGCATATTTCTTCAAGAAATGTCTCTGTTTAAACAGCAGAGCCCTGGCAAGGCAAGTTTTCCAGAAAAGGAGAATGATGTGTGTGCTTTAAAATGTGAAATAAACTTGGAAACAAATGAATTAACCTATTTTATCAGCCTGTAAGGGTTCTCCAATTCTGAATATAATACACTACGAACACGTGCCATAAAAACTGATATTAGCAAGGTTCAGAAATGTTAGTGTTGTTAGCACTAGAAAATCCTTAACCTTATATTTTGGAATTGGATTGGATTTCTATTTTATCCATATTTATGTAGCTTATTAACTAAAATGAATGATGATTTGTCCTCTCAGCCAGACCGAGGATAAAAACGTGTTATTAAGAATTTCAGTTTATATTATCTAGGCTGGTTCTCAAGTCAAAGGAACACATAGCCCTTTGAGGGTGTTTTTGGAGGTAACTGAGTCTCACTTTCAGTCTAAAAAGTGGAGATTCTTGAATGCTTTACTTAAGAAAGAAAATCTTTGGCAGAAACATCCACAGTGATTATATAAATGGAATGAGTATTTTTCCAACAAAGATGAAAACCCACGAGGAGGGAGTTGAGTGGTTTGAAAGGGGTTACAAGAAATGCCCACTATAGGGTCTTTATGTGTAGAGGCAGCTTCCACTGTATCTTGACAGCACCGGTGAGCTACAGAACCATCAATAGACCGCTTCCCTTCCAGTGCTATGGAGACGAGTGTCCACCTGTAGTTGGAAGGAAGAACCTAGGAATGTCTTCATTTAAAACCCCTCTCTTTGTACAGTGTTACAGGAAATCTAACTTCAATGAGTAAGAGAACTATATTCGGACACATTTTGAGCATACTGAAGTTGCAACATTGTATATGGATAAGTTATTTTAATCACTTAAGGTGATTTTTAGAAAAGATATCAACATGGTAGCGGGGTGGGGTGACTTGTGTTTTTGATGCTTATTTTACTGAGATGATTAAACACATTTTTAGAAGATTCTGAACTTAAACTTCTGCATTGGGTTGCATTAATATACCCTAAGTCAATTAACCTAAGATAACGATGCTACAAATTTAGTGGATAATGTGAAATCCCTTTGCGAAACTGAATTCTGGACATAGTAATGCTTTTATTTGTTCTTTTAACTTTTATGGTCTTTCCTCTTCCATTTTTCTATTAGAATTCCATATTCTTCAAGGATCCCTGACGTTTGAGAAACAGCTCTTAATTTTGTTTTCCTTTTGACTAGTGAATTTACTAACCCTGTGCCAAGAATGAAAAATCAAAGTTAATCTGAATTTTAGACCCCCTTGCTGTTTCTCTTAATCAGTTATTGATCAGAGCTCTGTATCCTTTCCGTGTGTGTCTTTTTGAAATTCCCTTAATGAATTTTCTTGGCTGATCAGTGAAATTTAGTACCATAATTTAAAGGTAAAGCAAAGAAGTAAGATAGTTTATTTTAAATAATAGAGTGTGAAAAAGAAGTGAAGACTTTATGGGAGAATTTTTCTGTCTTGATGTTTTACTTAAAACGACCAAGATTCTTTTGGCTTCGACTGACAGAAAGAATATAATCAAATTTCACTGGTGGAATTTAGTTTCATTTGCCGGACAGATATGGTTAGGAAGGAGGATAGTAATGGCCAGTCGATTTATCCCGGCTGCTTATCAGCTGTGCAAATTACTGTTGTATTTATGTAAATACCTCTCATTTCTGTAACATGTTTTGCTGCGTTTATGAATTTCTGTGGATTTATAGAAACAGTTTGAACCTACAGATTTCGTTACTGGGCTGCATTGTTTTCAGCGAGTGACCCTGAGTAAAACAAGTTTCTGGGTACATACTATTCTTCAGGTCTCTTGCACCTGGTAATACAGCTGCAGGCATGATTAATAGGAGATGTTGTTCTCTGTGCCAGAGGTTAGCTTCTGGAACCTTCCAAATGATTATCACTTAATGTTAAAGTGGGCTAAGGCTGGCTGAACACAGCAGTCATTAGTCAGATCTAAGTGCAGACAACACTGTTTGAAAAACATTTGCCATAACATGATAGACGGCATATAGATCAATAATTTTGTGTGTATCCTGTGCTCTAAAGTATCTTGATGTTATGTACGACTGTCACATGTTGCTTCTATTATTTTTAGTTTTGTCTCCTGGTCTGCAGTGTATGCACCTTTTTTACGATCTTGGGAAGTTACATTCCTGGGGTTATACTGAGCTATCTACTGTGTAAGTATAGTAGAACATTTTGCCTAATTGATGTGACCCATATGGTATCATTTAACGGTCTACAAGACGTTCCACAGTTTAGAAGAGGAGGGATGTGTTCTTGATTATAAAGCAAGTTGATTATTCTTTAATTTCCTGCTGTACAAAGTTTCTCCTTTTTCTAGAGACATGTTGCTATTTCAAAATTATAAGAATAGCTGTCAAAATGCAAGATTATATATAAGTGATTCATTTTATTTTAAATTATGTCAATAAAGCTGTAAACAAGCTCTACTCTCCACCCCCCACAAATACATGAATACTTTTGCCGTTGTGCATGATCTGCGGCTCAAAATATAATTAAAACCACAATGAGACACCATTATATCCCCACCAAAACGGCTGACATTAAAAATACTGACTATATCAAGTGTTAGCCAGGATATGGTGGGTAGGTAGAATGGTACAACCACTTTGGATAACAGTTTGGTAGTTTTTTAAAAGCTACTATGTGACCGAGGCATTCCACAGCTAGGTGTTTTCCCAAGAGAAGTGAAAGCATACACCTATACAAAGACTTGTCCACAAATGTTCATAGTGGCTTTATTTGTGTTAGCCAAAAACAGAAGACAATTCATATGTCCATCAACAAATAGATGGGTAAACAAACGGTGGTACATCCATACAATGGATTACTACTCAGCACTAAAAAAGTGATGTAGGCAACAGTCTGGATAAATCTCAAAATAATTAGATTGGGTGGGAGAAGCCAGGTAAAAAAAAGAGTACATACTGTTTGATTCCATTTATATATAATTCAAACTAATCTTTAGTGACAGAGCACATAAATGGTTGCCTGGGGATGAGGCGGGTAGGGCAGAGAAAGACCAGAGGGAGGGATTAAGAGAAACATGAGGAAACTTTTGGGGGTGGTATGGTCACTATCTTTATCATGATGACAGTTTCTTAGTTGTATGCATATGTCAAAACATCAAATTGTACACTTAAAATATGTGCAATTTATTGTATGTCAATTGTAACTCAAAAGTGCTGTAAAAAAAGTTTCGATTTCCTGCTTCTCCTCAAAAATATAAAGATCTGGCCCTGCCACCTTTAGATGGGGCAGTCGCTCTCCACCCAACCAACCCTCGTATTTCCCTAGTTTTCTCGCACCAGCCTTTAACATTTACAGATACCTCCTTGTCTTCTAGAGATATTTGAGTTTGCAACTCCTATTTAAAAGGTAAATGGGCACGTGTCCTGACAACAGCAGAGAAATAAACAGTAGGGAATACAACGCCTTTCCTGCGTTGATCTTCATTTCCTTTTGTATTCCTAATGCCTCACACAAAGGGCCAATGGTCAGAGCTCACATCCATTCTCCCAAGTAGAACCCCTGTGGAATATCAGCCCTTTGATCTGCCTTGTTTAGGAGGGAAAGGAGAAGAGAACCAGGGAAAGCGAGTCTAATACGGGCAAGGCATTATTCAGATGGTCTGTAGTTATCTCACTTATCCTTCCCAGCAGCCCCAGGAGATGAGGTTATTATCCCAGTATTACTGACGAGAGGCTAACAGATAGTTAACAACGTTTCTATGGAGAAATGATCATTTAACAAATAAATAGAGTTGATATTTTAATCCAGGACTGTTGTCGGGAAAGCACGTAACCTTTGTATAAATTTTGAGGGTAAGAGGATTGAAGGGATGGAGTTATCTAATTGCAAGTCTTTGAAAACCATGACTGTTGGGTTGTGTGTATATAGGAGAAAATGGTTTCATTACAGGGGGAAGAATAAAAACTATGGACTTATTTCACAGAGGCGCTTCCTTAAGAAAAAAAAAAACCCAATTTGTCCGTAAGGGAACTGAAATAATTTTGTGACATGCTGAGATGTAGCCTTTGGAAAGTAAGGTCACTTTCCTTAAACTCTCTTCCTCCTTATCTTGCAGTACTATGTGCATTTCTGTGTCCATTTTTTAAGTGTAATGATATTGGACAAAAAATATACAACAAAATCAAGTCATTTCTGCTGAAACTAGATTTTGGAATCAGAGAATATATTAACCAGAAGAAACGTGAGAGAGCTGGTAGGTAACGTTTGAATTTTAGATTCCACGCATGAGATGAGACATCAGCTGGCTATTATGAAATCACCTTTAATATATTTCAGGATGTTTTAGCCTTTCACCACATATTATTACAGAAGCAAATCCCCCCAAAGTAACATAGCTTTTTCCTATTTTAGGCTTTTATGCTTTTCTCAAACATACAACAAATCGCCTTTTTAATCCAAATTGTCAGGGGAGAGAGAAAAGGCTTCAACACTTCTGTATTTGCTACTTACTATTTATTTTCTCTAAGTCGTTTTCTTTGGGAGTGGACGGTTGCAAATAACAAATGACACAGGTAGGGCTGTGTGTGGGAGCCAGTAGAGGGGGCCAGTAGAACGGGAAGGAAAAGAAAATAGGGGGAAGACTAATGTGCTCCTTTTTCACTTTTTAACTTGGCTTGTGACCTTACAGATTCTCAAACTACAGGGAGCATCGGAATTGTCTGAAGAGCTTATTAAAGCTTAGATTGTGGGGCCCATACCCCAGAGTTTCTGATTCAGCTGGTCTAGGGGAGGGCCTGGGGATTTGCCTTTCTAAAAGTCCAGGGGCCACACTATGAGGACCACTGATATGGACCATTTCCCTCGGAAACCAAACAGTTGCAAATACGTGGACCTTGTTATGTGCAAACATTTAATTACGTGGAGGCGTTGGAGAATATGAGGGAGGTGGGATAAGGATATCTAATGGGTAAAATACACGCTGTCTAAGCTGGCCGGGAAACTGAAAGCTTCCAAATTTTTTCCCAACAGAAGCAGATAAGGAAAAAAGTCACAAAGATGACAGTGAATTAGACTTTTCAGCTCTCTGTCCTAAGGTATTTTTTGTTTAGTTTTCAATTTGTTCCTGTGTGGTTTGACTGTAAATTTATCTAAATGTACCAAAACTGGAATGATATTCTTAATAGACTCCTCCTGTTTCTCTAAGATGACTGAACAATATCGAAAGGAAAATGTTTCAAAAGATTCCCCACAGAAGTTTGAAATGTGTCACTGGTATTTATATTAACACAGATTAGCCTGACCGTTGCCGCCAAAGAGTTGTCTGTGTCTGACACAGATGTGTCCGAGGTCTCCTGGACTGACAATGGGACCTTCAACCTCTCAGAAGGATACACTCCACAGACGGACACTTCTGACGGTATGCTCACACTCCTAGATGCTCTGATTTTTATAATTATGAGTGCGTGCAAAGGTATTTAATCTGTCAACTGCTGACTGGATAAACAAGGTGTGGTACATCTACACAATGGAATCTCACTTGGCTATAAAAATGAAGTACTCACGTTTGCTACAACATGGATGAACCTTAAACACATTATGCTAAAGTGGGGGAAGCCAGACACACAAGTTCACACCTTGGGTAACTCCATTTCTATGAAATGTCCAGAATAGGCAAATCCATGCAGAAGGAAAATAGGTTAGTGGCTGCCAGCGGCTGGGGGAAGAGGGAATGGTGGGTGACTGGTAATTAATATGTTTCTTTTGGGATGATGAGAATGTTCTAGAATTAGATGGTGGTGATGTTGAACAGCTTTGTGAATATATTAAAAACACTTAATCATATACTTTAAAAGGGTAAGTTTTATAGTATATGAATTATATCTCAAAAGCTATTTTTTTGAAGAGTATGAGAAAAACATCTAAGCTAATCAATGTCCAAATCTGCCTTTATTTTGAAAACAAACAATTGACAATGAAAAAACTTAACTTCTGGAATATCTGGTGGCATTGTTTATAGCACTAATGGGACGGAGGAGGAGAGAAGCTAATCCCGTATATCCAGGGCTAGTCCTTATTAAGAGGGACTGAAGCATGGGGGGCAAGTTTCCCAAATCCAAAGCTGATTCCAGGGTTTCTCATATACTATTTTTTTTTTTTAACTAACTTGTTTTTCTTCCAAGTTAGTTAAAAAAAAAAAAGCTTTCTTATCTTTTATAATTAGGTTAAGTACAATTTAAAATGAAATTTGAGACAAGTCTTGTGCAATAACTTTTGCTAGTCTCATTGGATTATTTCAAGTCATTTTAACAATATACTGAAAATATAAGCAGGTTATAATGGAGGATTATGAATTAATTATTTTATATGTGTCTTTATAAGCAAGAACACACTTTCTTTTTCTAGAGGAAGGAAGAAGGCTGTGTAGTGTTGAAAAAATACAGGTTTGGAGATTGGGAGACCCAAGTGTAGCCTTGCTTTTGTCATTAACTTTATTGTATGACCTTGAACAGGTGACATGATTTCTGTGGATCTTAATTTCCTCATCTTTAAAGTGCATTAGAACAAGAGGGTCACTGAAGTCCTCTCAAGCCTCTACAAGCTGTACATACCTACAAGACCAGTAAAACAAACCCTTTGTTCTTAAGCATCCTGTCTCAGATTTACACAACAAAGGGAGCAACAATAATCGAACCCATGTAGAAAACTTTCATTAATTAACTTGAAGATTCCAAAGAGTTACTGAAAGATTTTCTGTGAAAAGTGAAAAACAATGAAATCACTGTCTGCCTACTAACCTGACATTGCTTTCAAATGTCCCAAATCTTAAAGCGTTCCTGTATATATTCAGGACCTATATTTTGCTAAAACGGTATGGTTAATTTCAGCTATACTCATGGAAAGCTAAATGTTTCCATAAGCTCTTAGGTTGAATATGGCATAGAAGGAACAGCAGCTTTTTTTAACTCATTGCTTTAAACAAACACAGTTACAGATACTCAAACAGATCTCCATGAATGAAAATGCAAAGGCTGGATAATAGTCACCATCTGCTGGACCCAAATCTATGAAAACGTCCAATTGAAATATTTTTTATTTTGGATTATACATATCCACATTGGCTTAAGCTAATCCCCTCCCCAGGAGCAGGATGAAATTTTGGTGAACGTTTAAACTCTAGTCAGAGCCCCAAGCTGACATTAAGACAGGCTGAATAGTAAGTCATTACACACTTTTTGTGTTTAAGAGGAAAGCTAAGGCCATCGGGGGACATGTAGTGTTTGTGTGTACTTGTGGAGAGAGTGTCCCAGACTTGGGGGGGTCTGATGGGAGGCTAGATGAATGCCAGAGTGATTCAGAGGATTCCAATTAAAAGCAGGGATCTTTTAGACAATTCTCTGATTTCAAATTTATTATGGTTTATTACAGGGTCTTATAAACCTTTGACTTTCTATTTTTTGTATATCTGAGATAGTAAAGGTTTATCAATTACTACTTTATACCTTAGAAGTTGAATCATAAAAAAAAATTCATTACGGTGCTTAAGCATGAACTTCTGTTCTACATTTCACAGATCTTGACCGACCTAGTGAGGAAGTTTTCTCTCGAGACCTTTCAGATTTTCCATCTCTAGAAAATGGCACAGGAACGAACGATGAAGATGAATTAAGCCTTGGCTTGCCCACTGAGCTCAAGAGAAGAAAGGAGCAGTTGGACCGTGGTCCCAGACCCAGCTCAGAGAGGCAATCAGTGGCTGGTCTCACCCTTCCTCTGAGCGGTGACCAAACCTTCCACCTGATGAGCAACCTGGCTGGGGACGTCATCACCGCTGCGGTGACTGCCGCCGTCAAAGACCAGTTAGCAGGCATGCAGCAAGCACTGTCTCAGGCTGCTCCCAGCCCAGGGGAGGACACAGACATGGAGGAAGGGGATGATTTTGAACTACTGGACCAGTCAGAGCTCGACCAAATTGAGAGTGAATTGGGGCTTTCACAAGACCAGGAAGCAGAAGCACCGCAAAATAAGAAGTCTTCAGGCTTTCTTTCAAATCTACTCGGAGGCCATTAGTCTGGGAATCAGCTTGTATGACAGAGCACAGATAAACTACCAAAAAAATTCAAATAAGCAAAAAAAGAAAAAAAAGGAAAAAAAAAACTTTTCAAACTGTGAGCTTTACTGATTACTTTAGAATTTTTTTGGCCTTTTTTTTCCCTTCTGCAGTGAGTTAATTGGATATATATCAGCTGACACTGATAGATTGATATTTCTCATAGTTATTTTTATGTAATGCGCATGGAAATGAACTTTATATATATGTATATATATTTACTGCATTGTCAGAGTTGAATATTAGAGGTTGTTTTTAAAGCAAAATGAAAACACCCAATTATTGAGGTCCTCCCATTAGTATTCCGTATTTTTTGTTCACAATTATTTTTTCAAGCATGCAAAAACAGTTTATTGTAACTCGCTGAAATATTAACAGTTAATTGTGAAACATGCTATATTGGCCCCTCTGTTCCTAATACTTGGAAACAGTCAAAATTTTTTGGTAGATTTTGATGTAAAAAGACAAAAATGATCAAGGTCACTTTGGTTGAAAGACTTGGAAGATACTATTAAAATTCATTTCCTAGGAACAATTTTGAAAATATATTTAACTACGTTGGATGGGCTAGTACATTTCCATGTTATTTTTGCAGTTGTAGACTTTAGGCTTCCTTGTAAATGGCGTGCTCCATTGACTGCCAGCTCTAGTCTTGCAGCAGGTGGTATTAACCCATCGAAAGCAAGTAATTAGATATCATGTAGACGGTGGTTTCGATGTAAGCAGCGATCGGGCTGTGCTTTGTTGTTCAATTGTCATATATTTGTGATAGGGATGTTGTGAGTACAGATCTATTCTGCCTGCTCAGAACTAGGTTAAACCTCATCTTTCATATTATGGAAAAAGTCTCTTAAAATTGTGAAACTAGTTGCTGGTATGTTCTATGAGCGATGTGGTCATCAGCCTTAGAGAAATGAGAACTGTTTGTAGTCTGACTCTCCTACAGGAGAGAAACTTGCTTGGTTTTCAAGTGTATTTATTTGCCATACAAGTCTAAATCTGTAATGTGTTTCTTCTTAGGAAGCTAGAATATATTTTTCCTTTATTTTAAACTTTTTAGATCACTTTTAAATAACCACATTTCACTTAGCTGTTTAACAAAGGACTAAAGAGAAGAAATCAAGCTAATTTTGTTTTTGTGATAGAAACTTTTAATATAGAAACTTTTAATAGTGTTGAGGGACCATGTCAGCAACTACCAACCATCTCTTCAATCTTCAGGTACAGCTGGCATTCTGACAGATGCACACAGACATCTGAGCCCCCCAGAAAGGAAGGATAATCCAAGAATATAGGAAATCTGTGGTCCCCTCCCTTTACTTTATCCCTTCCCTTATATGTCTAAAGAGTAATGATAGGTCATCTGACATTTTAATGTAGCATCTCTTATTTATTTTTTCTTTCTGAGGTATTAAAATATCTAGACTGAATTTTGCCAAATATTACAGGGAGAGAAGTTACTGCAGACTCTGAACACTTGCTTTTCGTGATTGACGATGCTTCTGTGTCATTAGTGCCTCTTGACTGTGTTTGAGTCCTTTACTGATACAAATTGAGCCTGTGCCTTCATTATCTTGCCCGTTTCGGTACAGATGAAAACCTGGTGTTAGATGTATGAACTGTGTGGGTTTGCAAGGAATATACCTGAATTCTATTTCAGTAAGAGTTTCTGGACATGAAGAAAAATACAGTCACGTATTTATAAAATAGTTTGTTACCAGGTTTATTTTTTTTTTATGTGTATGTTTCTTCACTTAAAAAATATTCTTGGCCATGAAGTCAAAGTTTAAAGGTCTTTTCAGTTTCTTCATTGAGGGGAAAACGAGAAGTTAAATAACTTAAGTAATTAAAGAATGTGTTACAAGTCACTGGACAAGCTTACAAGGAGATAAACTCACGATTTGATGGCATGAACAGTAAAGCCAGAATCAGATGTTATAAACTATAAGTTAAAAGGGGTTTGGGGAGGCTGTTAGGGTAGAAAAATGTGTTACAGCCCTATGGTGGAGACATACGAGCTCTCTGTGGGCAGTAGGATTATAACCACACATGCACTTCAGTAGTATTTGTTCCAGAATATATGTGGCTATAAATTTACACAATGTAATAATGGCACTCTTAATACTATCAAACATAGGGATGTCAAGGGGTTTCGTTTTCTGTGTGTGTGTGTGTGTGTGTGTGTGTGTGTGTGTGTGTGTGTGTTTGACGGGGGATAGGGTGGGGGGAACATTATATATAGTCCTGTTTCTGGCTTTAAGATGTACTAACAATAAACCCTGTGATTGATTCAGTACAGTGGGAAACTACAGATTCCTTACCATGAGAATTTATGCAGTCATTAAAATGTGAAGCATGGATATTTCTTAATTGTAGAGGAGCTGTAGAAAGATGTTTTGTTCACTTCCTGTAGGAAATACTGAGCAAAACCATACAGTGGGAAAAGCATACACTGATCATGCATTTTGATCTGAAGCAATAAAGCAGGGCTGAAGTTCAAGTTTGTTTTCGAAGGTCAATCCAGGCTTAAAGCAATATTTATATTCTCATTCTGAACACCTTTACTTTTTATCTACCCTAAAAATCCTCAGAAGTGATTTTTTAAAACTGCTCCCTCCCCAATTTAGTAGAATGTCAGGAAAAGAAACTTTTATGAGGTTTGGCAAGTGGCAAACATCCTCAACGTATTTTGGCATCTCACTCTTATATCTGAAATAAGTGCGACTTTATTCCTTTTTAAAAGTGGCGAGTGCCAGCATACTACTGATTTTAGGCCAGAAGCAAATCTACATTTAAGAAAAAAGCGATTTAAAAGTTTTCCTTTTCTGTTTATACCTTAGGTTGATGTAGTTCCTTATACTGCTCTGGCTATGTTAGTTATGAGATAAGAAATTATTTTGAAAACCCTTCCTAAACTACTACCCTTCCTAAACTACATGTGTCACAGGTCACATGTATCACAATGAAGACACAGTCTCTGAACTATATTTTTGTATATTATTCCTCCTTTTCCACTGAAGCATTTAAGGTAGGATGGGATGTCAGAATTATGAGGTCTGGGTTCTGATGTTAACATTATGACCCTAAGACACAATGTCAAGTCGCATAGCATCTCAAACCACCACCTCAGTTTCCCCAAACATAAAATTAGGAAGCTAATTCCTATCCTCTCACACAGGGATGTTTTGAGAATGAATGAAAAAAGAAAAATGTCTGAAGCATTTTCGGGGGGAAAAAAGCTGTATAAAACCAAGATAGTGATCTTTTTCCTGTTTCAGCTAAGCCATCTTTTTGAACATTAAAGAAAAGTCAATCAACAAGAACCTGCTTACAAAACAGACTCTAAAGTTCTTTTAATGGGCCTAGCATGATATTGGCCTTATAATCCAATAAATCCTGTAGAAAGAGAGGATAGACAGTGTTGCCAAATTGTCTGTTATTTCATTTGACTCTGAAACATGTGTAAGGTTCTACATTAGTCATTGTGAGTGGTTCTAACACATCCTGGCTGCGGGACTGAAAGTCACCTAACATCTGTACTTGTTTCCTTCACCTATAAAATTAAGATAAAGCACCTGCCTCATAGTATGTTATAAGGATTAAATGTCTAAGACTGGGGTTGGCAAACTACCACCCATGGGCCAAATCTGGCCTGCCACCTGTTTTTATGGAATATTTAAAAATATAATTTTCTTTTTCTGGACTTCCCTGGTGGCACAGTGGTTAAGAATCTGCCTGCGAATGCAGGGTACATGGGTTCGAGCCCTGGTCTGGGAAGATCCCACATGCTGCAGAGCAACTCAGCCCACATGCCACAACTACTGAAGCCCATGCGCCTAGAGCACGTGCTCCACAACAAGAGAAGTCGCTGCAATAAGAAGCCCGTGCCCCGCAACGAAGAGTAGCCCCCTCTGGCTGCAACTAGAGAAAGCCCGCTCGTAGCAACGAAGACCCAATGCAGCCAAAAATAAATAAATTTAAAATATATATATAAATATTTTAAAATAGTTCCAAAAAACCCAGAAGACTATTTTATGACATATGAGAAATACATGAAATTCAAAATTCAGCACCCATAAAGAATGTTTTATTAGAAGAGGGCCACACTCATTTATGTACTGTCTATGCATCCTTTTATGCTAAAACAGAAAAGTTGAATAGTCGTGATGACACCATAGGCCTACAAAGCCTAGTATATTCACTATCCTTTTATAGGAAAAGTTTGCCAATCCTTGGTCTAATACGTAGAAAACACTCAGTTCCAGTTAGGGTCCTGTGTAATCCTCATGACTACAATTAAGTGGTATTAAGAGCTTTTCTTAGAAGGATGGGGTCAAATAAATTGTCCGAAGTCACACAACTACTAAGAGGAAAAGCCAGTTTGACCCCAAAGCCTATTCTCTTTCTAATATGTCACACTACCTAATAGTTTTCATTTTTTAAAAATACATTAAGAACGATCATATTTATGGGCTTCCCTGGTGGCGCAGTGGTTAAGAATCCACCTGCCAATGCAGGGGACACGGGTTCGAGCCCTGGTCCAGGAAGATCCCATATGCCGCGGAGCAACAAAGCCTGTGAGCCACAACTACTGAGCCTGCCCTCTAGAACCCGAGAGCCACAACTACTGAAGCCCACGCGCCTAGAGCCCATGCTCCACAACAGAAGCCACCGCAATGAGAAGCCCGCGCACCGCAATGAAGAGTAGCCCCTGCTCGCCACAACTAGAGAAAGCCCGCGTGCAGCAACGAGACCCAATGCAGCCATAAATAAATAAATAAATAAATAAAAAAAGAATGATCATGTTTGTAATAGTTTAACAGAATTTCACTAAATATTAAAAATTGATTTTATTTGACTTAGATTAATTTTTTTTCAAAGAATCCACAAATCAGCTGATCCAAACTGTTTTAAATGCTGCAATAACCAGATTTTGCTATACATTTCAATCCCTTGTTAATTTAAGAAAACTTTGCATATCTAGATATCCAAAAACTAAGAGGTAGTAAAATGTTTTTAAATTGTTTTTTAAAAATCATAATGCTTTACTTAACATTTTTATGAACACAGAAGTCATAGAAGTTGTAATTTAATAAATATATGTTTTATATTCTATATTTATTACCCCCTATAAGTTAACCTCAACTAATCCAATCACCTTCATACTTTTCCCTTTAAAAATCAAGTTGCCACTGCAATACAGGAATGTGGACAGTAGTATCAACTGACTTGAAGGTGACCTTAGTTTTTGTCTTAAATTTTTTTTTTTTTTTGCGGTACGGGGCTTCTCACTGTTGTGGCCTCTCCATTGTGGAGCACAGGCTCCGGACGTGCAGGCTCAGCGGCCATGGCTCACGGGCCCAGCCGCTCCGCGGCATGTGGGATCCTCCTGGACCGGGGCATGAACCCGTGTCCCCTGCATCGGCAGGCGGACTCTCAACCACTGCGCCACCAGGGAAGACCCTGTCTTAAATTTTGTAATTATCAAAGATCACCATCCCAGTGTCATCCAAGCTGAAAAAGAACATCATCGTGGGTACTGTCACTTTTCCAGTGTGTAGAGTAACTTCAATAATTTGGTAAGTGAATTAGTTTTTAAGAGCTCTGTCACAGTATCCAGAAGGAATTCTAATTTCCAGTATTTTCAAAGCTAAACTTTTTTCATGGGCAGACTCAGTTTAAATTCTTTGGAAGAATGATTAATTTGGTAATAAAAATTCTTGATAGTATTATCAGCAGAGTTTAGACACATTAACTTAAAACCCTAGATATGCCATGGAGAAATTTAACTCAAAGGTCTCTTGGCCAAAGGGCTTGCATTTACCAAGGACCTACTGGCTATAGACCTGCTCCTTTCTGGCATTTCTCCAATCAATTACAGATACTGCTGCTGGATCTATTCGAGGTCAGTTCTATTCCTCATGCCCATAAAAACTGAAACACTCTTGGAGTCCCTACTGTTCACCAACTGAAAAATGAACAGCAAACTCTAGAATTCAACCCTTTACCCAGTGGTACCTTAAAACTTCCTAGACTTCTTTCCCCTATCTTTTGCCTCAAGAAAACTAGACTTGTTGTCTTCCTAAATATGTCCCTTATTTTCTCTTCTAGGTGCACCGGCCCACTTTTCCACTTGCAGATGAAGTCCTTATTGTCCCCTCTCTCTCAGGACCCACCCATCTGAACTGTCAGCTCCTTAATGAAAACTTTTCTCATCTCCCTAGCTGATGCCATTTTTCTGTTCTAAATACCCAGTGCCCCTTTCTTTGTATTTCATCTTACTTGACCCCATCTTTATTCTATTAGTTGTGTATTTGTTACCATCCTTAACAAAGCAGAAAAAATCCCCTTGAAGACAGATGTTTTAATTTAGAACCAGTAGGATATTATATATGAGATATTGTGATTTATAATAAAATACAGATATTTGGTCTTTGTCCCATTCTGGGCAGGGAGCTCCTAAAACCCTTGGAAGGTCTTAAGTGATGAGAGTCATAAAGGTGTCTTTTGTTATGTTGATGAGGTGACTTCTGCAAAGCCCTTAGGTAGCCTAGCGGAGAGGGTGTCACAACCAAAACTCCAGAGGGAGAGAATCTCTTGTTTGGGAACTTCCTGACCTCACCTTATGTGTCTGTTCATTGGGCCGTTCATTTACATCTTTTAATATCCTTGTAATAAACTGGTAATCTAGTAAGTAAATGAGTTTCCAGATTTCTGTGAGGTGCTCTAGTAAATTACTCAAACCCGAGTAGGGGGTCATGGAAACCTCTGATTTATAGCCAGTGAGAAGCACAGGTAAAAACCTGGACTTCGCATTGCCTTCTGAAGTGGGGCCAGTCTTGTGGGACTGAGCATTTAACCTGTGGGATCTGACTTTAACTCCAGGTGGAAAGTGTCGGAACTGAGTTGAATTTGAGGACACCCAGCTGGTGTTGGAGAATTGCTTGGTAGTCTGAAAAAAACACCCATGTTCCTGGAGATAGGGAGCATGGGTGAGCGGTGATAGGAGATACTGAAAACCAGGCAAAGGAATTTAAACTTCTTCTATGGGCAACAGGTAACCATTCTTGAACACAAGGAGTGACACAAGAGGAAACATGGCTGAGAGGAATTAGTGTGATTATCTCTATGTGCTGTATGGTAGACTAAGAGGAAAGAGAAGGCTCTCCAAGGAGACTACAGTAGAATCGCAGCCCATGGGAAATTTAACAAGGTGGAGAAAACAATGTCCCTTTGAAGAGGAAAAGGAAAGAACCCGTGGAGAGTTCAAAGATGCTGAAATGGGTCATGGAAATGGATGGGAGGAGGTAGGGAGGAAATAATGACCTGAAGAAGGAACAGATGCTTGAAGAACCATATGTGAACGATAATTGGAAAGAGAAAACAGAAGTTCTTTACTTAATATAACTGCTTTAATTTTAGAGAAGCTTGAAAATATACATTATTTTGCTTATCCCTGTTGAACAAATTACATTTCTTAAGATGGATATCTGTCCAGAGGACTCAGCTATTTTAAAAGATTTTGTAATCTAAAAATCAAGTTTTCTGGAATGAAATCAGCACCAGACTTAACTTGCACTACAAAAGGTTTAACAAATACTGAACAATTTATGTGCCAGCACTGTTCTAGCTTTGGGGTACACAGCAAGGAAAGGAGTTCCTGTTCCCACGGAGCTTGTAGTCTGGAGGTGGATGACTAACCTATAATGGGACTGACTATCCTGGTTTGCAAATAATGGAGAGGTTTCCTGGGATACAAGACTTTCAGTGCTAAACCTGGAAAATCAGGGACAAACAACAAATGCTAGTGGTGGCCCATTTCCCAAATGGTCCCCGAAGACACCCCATTCATGCCCTTACAAAGTCCCTCCCACATTAAACAGAGCTGACTTTCCTAAGTAAGAGCATATCGTAGAAATGACCCTGTGTGACTTCCAAGGCTAGGTCCTAAAAGATATTGTGACTTCTACTTTGCTTACTTTTGAGGGAAGCCAGTAACCATGTTATGAGGACACTCAAGCAGCCCTAGGTAGAGGTCCACCCAGTGAGGACCCCAAAGCTCTTGCTATCAGTGTGTAAATGAGCCTCTTCCAAGGGGATCCTCCAGCCAGAGTCTTCCAGCTGCCATCACATGATCAGCCCCGTCCCCCTGCAACTTCATGAGTCCATGAGCCACGTAAATTTCCGACTTACAGAAATGGAAAGAAGCAAAGTCTGTTGTTTTCCTGCTAAATGTTGGGGTAATGTGATATGGAGTACTAGATGGCTAGTACAGCGCTACCGAGAAAAGGTCTGCTTAGGAAAGACTGATGAGTTGGGGGTAGGCACTACTGTGAAAAGAGGGTGTGGATAGGCCCCTCCTGTAAACGCATTTGGGCAGAAACCTGCAAAGTAAGGGAGCAAGACAGCAATACTCGATCCAAGCATAACAGTAAAGAATTTCTGAGATTTAGTATGCACCTGAGATGAAAGATGTTTGCTTAGCCTTGTTAGAGCAACATCAAGTGTCAGTGTGACTGAAGTGGGGTGAGCAGAGTGGGGAAGGGGGTGTGACAGGCGGTCAGAAGGCGGGGTAGGGCCTCCTAGAATAGAAAGGCAATCCTCTTGGTCAGTTTGTGCTGCTATAACAAAATATCACAGACTGGGTGGCTTATAAACAACAATTTTTTTTTCTCACAGTTCTGGAAGCTGGAAGTCCAAGATCAGGGTGCCAGCATGGTCCGGTGAGGGGCCTCTTCCTAGTCTCAGACTTCTTATTCTATCCCTTTTTGGGTCTCTGAGGTCTATGTGCTCGGAATCTAATCACCTCTCAGAAGTGCCACCTCCTAATACCATCACTTTGGGAATTCGTTTGTCAATATACGAATTTTTTTTTTTCTTTTTGAGGGGGGTGGCACAAACATTCAGACCAGGGCAGGAATGTGTTTGTACTTTATTCCCAGTCAGGGGAAGCCACTGAAGGTTTTCAGCAAGAAGAACAATGCGACTTAACCTACATTTTAAAAAAACGTCAATATCTTCTTTGGTGCTACGGGCCGCTTGGATTTTAAACATGCAATGTCCAATTCTGAAAAAGGACGGACTGGTTCAGCTAGGCTGTGCAGACTACGCCTTTAACATTCATGCTTCCTATAGAACCGGGCTGCTACGCATGACATGACATAGTTAACTAGGTACAGGACACGAGGCTCGTCTGAACTGAGGTGTGCTGTTAACTGTAAAATGCGCACTGGAATCCCAAGATTTAGTACCAACAAATGAATGTAAAATGTCTCACTAAATCTTCTGGCTTGATTACATGTTGAAATGATAATATTTTGGATATACTGGCTTAAATAAAATATGGCCATCTTACCTCTCTCTTTCGGCTTTAATGAGAATGCGGCTACTATTAGATTTAAGAGGACCTACTTGTCTGGGATTCTATTTCTACTGGGCAGCGGCTGGGCTGGACTCTGCGCTCCGAGGTGCAAACTCTCCATCCAGGAGTTTCCCCTGAGCCCTTTCCGCCCCAGTAAGGCCGAGGTTCTGGCCGGGAGTCTCCGGTTTTCCTGTGAGTTCCCTCAGCCTCTAACCCGAGTCTCCGGTCCGACCCCCGGGCTGGCCAGCATCCCTGGCTTTCGTGACACCCACTCGCGGGCTGCAGGGGTGCAGGGCGCGGACCTCAGAGAATCCAGACGGTCGGGCGGTCGCACGCATCAGTCCTCCCGGCTCCCCAGTCCTCCGTCCCGCGCGGTGGTCCCCTTCCCAGCACCACGCCTCACAGCACAACCAAAAAGGACAGTAACCTGCGGGGGCGAGGCCTGTCGATCACACCCAACTCAGGGCAACACCCACCTCGGTCGACTCAATGAACACCTATTACTTCTGGTCAACCCAGCTCACGCGGATCCACCGATCCCACACCTCGCGGAGACCTAAACAACAATCACCTCAGGCCCATCCAATCACCACTCGTCTCAGGCTCATCCAATCACCACCTGCCTCAGGCCCATCCATTCACAGCCCTCCTTACGCCAACCCAATCAACACCCACCTCAGGCCGACTGGGCGGGGCTGATCCCTCCCGGGCTTCCCCCACATTCCCGGGGCCTCTGGCCTCTCCGCGGCGGGGGCGTGGCTACAGGTCGGGAGGCGGGACTTCCTGTCCGGCCGGAAATAATTCGATCCAGTCCGGAAGTCAGCTCGCAATCCGGCTCTTCGTGGGTCTTGAGGCTTACGGTCCGAGTGTCTGGTGGGGTCAGGGCGCTCAGTGGTCGCTAGACTGCTGCCTTGGTTGGCCTCTTATTTCCCGGCTGGCGATGGCGACCTACACCTGCAACACCTGCCGGGCGCTGTTGGACGACGCGGAGGCGCAGCGGGCCCACTACAAGACGGACTGGCACCGCTACAACCTGAGGCGCAAAGTGGCCGGCATGGCCCCGGTCGGCGCTGAGGGCTTCCAGGAGCGGGTGCGGGCGCAGCGGGCCCTGGCGGAGCCGGAGAGCAAGGGCGCGGCCACCTACTGCGCCGTCTGCAGTAAGAAGTTTGCCTCCTTCAAGGCCTACGAAAACCATCTGAGGTCCCGGCGGCACGTGGAGCTGGAGAAGGAGGCGGTGAGTCGGAAAGTGGCGATCCTGAATGAAAAGAACTTGGAGGAAGGGCTGGGCGTGGACAGGGATGCGGTGAACGCGGCCATCCAGCAGGTCATCAAGGCCCAGCCGTCCACGTCTCCCAAGAAGGCGGCCCCAGCGCCCGAGGCGGAGTCCCGGAGTCCAGTGACCGTGGCCGCTGGAGGACGTGGGACTCAGCAGCGAGACCCGGTCGAGAAGCCTCCCCGGCTGCAGTGGTTTGAACAGCAGGCGAAGAAGTTGGCCAAACAGCAGGGGGAGGAGGAGAGTGAGGACGACCTGGATGCAGATGGTGGGGGCCTGTCTGGGGGGCGGGGCGGGGCAGGGGACGGGGCTGGTCCTCAAGCTTCCAGTTTATCTTTGAGGTTGGAGGGGGGAGGTGTCCGTTTTCAGGTGAAAGTGATG
Organism: Monodon monoceros; assembly: GCF_005190385.1. NCBI lineage: Eukaryota > Metazoa > Chordata > Mammalia > Artiodactyla > Monodontidae > Monodon > Monodon monoceros. The sequence continues at coordinate 14,967,805 of NW_021703768.1, read as the reverse complement.
CGTGAGGGTGTTTCCTTGGTTTCTGAAGTGGCTGGTGTGGCCAGCGCCCCCACAGGGCATTTTGTGTGTTTAGCTCACTGTTGTCGATTCGGGGACTGAAACCTTAACGGGGGGTGGGGGGAATAGTTACTTAGTAAATATTTGTAGAATGAAAGGATACATTCTCTGTTGAAGGAGGAGATTGTTAATATATGCAGAAGGAGAACATAGTACCCTCACACCATGTGCTGCAGAATGTTTAATTCCATTGGGTTTCTGGTCATGATGGCTTTGCTCTGAGTTTGAGGTGCTCAGAATCGGCTAGCTAACTTGCAGTGTGAGGCCGGAGCCAGCAATCTAGGCTTCTTGACTTAATGAGCTATTTTTCCCTCATCCCCCTGACGCTGATTGCATGTGTTCATATATGCATAGGAAAGGAGCACGTGCTTCCTTCAAGGGGTTTGCTGTGCGCTGAAAAAGAAGGGTGAAGGCATTCCTTAGCCATGCCGACCGGTGTGTGGTGGATGATTGGCTGACTTTGAGATCTTCAGCTAACTTTGTTTTTCAAATCTCTGGCTTGCAGACTGGGAGGATATTGATTCTGATGAGGAACTGGAATGTGAGGATGCTGCAGCCCCGGAGGAGGAGGCAGTGGAGGAAGAGGCTGGAGGAAGCACCCCGCGTGGTGCCATCCCCATAACTGACTGCTTGTTTTGTCCCCATCATTCAAGCTCCCTCACGAAGAATGTGGCTCATATGACTAAAGTGCACAGCTTCTTTATTCCTGATGTAGAGTATCTTTCCGATCTTAAGGGACTGATTAAATATTTGGGTAAGTTCAGTCGTTTTTTCCTTTTGAATGACAAAATACCACATTATTGGGGGGCATTAATTTGGGGCTTCTCCTCAATCTTGGATTGAGTGACCGGCCGATTTTGTGAAAATCAGCAACTTGATGGCTGTTTTTTGAAGTGTGGACATCGACAATGAGCCCTAATCTGGCTGCAAAAAGCTGCTTTCATATTTTTTTCTCAACTTATTTTTCCAGGAGAGAAAGTTGGTGTGGGGAAGATTTGCTTGTGGTGCAATGAGAGGGGGAAGTCCTTCTACTCCACGGAAGCTGTAAAGGCTCACATGAATGACAGGAGTCACTGCAAGCTCTTCACAGATGGGGATGCTCTTTTGGAATTTGCAGACTTCTATGATTTTAGGTAAGTCTGGTTTGTAATGTCGAGCGAAGCCAGCTGATCACATTTGCATTGGATTTGCACGTGCCCCTACCTGATAACTGTCTGTGTCTGGCTCTGTCCGGTATCGTATTCTTCATACCTCTTAGCACACTTTTTAGGAGGTACTTATTTCCTCTCATTCTGTAGATGAGAAACTGAGTATCACAGAGTTAAACACACATATCTGACCCGGAGAAGATCTCAGGCCCAAACTGTCAGTTTGTGTGGTTTGAAAACTTGTTTTTGCTTGTTGTGGTTTCCATGGTCAGAAGTTCAGTTTTGCCATTTACCTCAGGAACAGAGGCAGGGAGGTTAGGGTTCACATCTTGGTTTCCCTGAGAGCCCTTGAATCACAGGCTGTCCCCTAAGGGACTTGAGCTGGTGGCTGCACCAGGCCTATCCCAATCACTTGTTGGTGAAATTATTCCACCTTTACCTAGAATCTCGACTATTTCATACATCATGCAACGAATCCATGCTAGGAATTCTGGAACAGCTGGTTCTTAGTGTCAGTGTGCCTATGACCTAGCACAGGTTGCTGTGCAAGCAGGTGTGTATAATGACCGTGCCAGGTGTGCAGAGTCCACCTGATACAGGTGTTCAGAAAAGTGCTGGTCTTTTAAGTTGTCCTTTTGCATTTTCCTCCTGATTTCTCATTTCTTACTTGTCCTGACAGAGAGTTTTTCATTATAGCCACTTTGGTGGCTCTGTAGGGGTATCCATTGTGGTTTTAATTTGCATTTCCCTGATGAGGACTGATGCAGTTGAGAACCTTTTTATATATCAACTGGCCATTTGGATATCTCTTGTGAAGTATCTGATCTAGTCTTTTGTCTGTTCCTATTGGCTTATCTGCCTTAGTGTACATTTCTCCAGTTATTTTCCATGTGTATTTATGAACAGCTGTAGAAGCACAGAGATTCTTCTGGAACTACAGTGTCTAATTTGCTAATTCCTAGGTGTACTCATGTCGCTCTTTTGGTTAATTAAGTAAAAATTTTTTAATTCAGTTCTTCAGTTGCACTCCCCACATTTCAAGCCCTATGCTTAAAAACAGATGTGCTTTAAACATAGCTACCATAGTGGACACACAGACTGAAAATTTGCATCATCAGAGACTTCTGTTGTTCAGCACTGTTCTAGGACTTGTTTTTGTAATGATTAAATTGAGGAGAGCTGCATCTCCAGCTGTACAGTCTCCTCCTCTTCCTCTGTTTGCCAGCCCTCCTGGAGAGAAACAAATACAGAGGTGAAGGAATTCTGTTATAGGTTATTTGCTCACTCTTTCTTAGAACAATTTTAGATTCTCAGCAAAACTGAGCAAAAGGTACAGAGATTTCAAATATACTCCTTACCCAACACGTGCATAGCCTCCCTCATTATCAGCATCCCCCAGTGGTACATTTGTTACAATTGATGAACCAAGTTGATCCATCAATTATCACTCAAAGTCCATAGTTTAGAGTTCACTCTTGGTATTGTCCATTGTATGAGTTTGGAGAAATGTGCATACAATGACATGTATCCACCATTAGAATATCATACAGAGTGGCTTCACTGACCTACGAATCCTCTGTGTTCCGCCTGTTCATCATTCTCCTCCACCCGACCCCTGGGAAACAGTGATATTTAATGTCTCCATATTTTTGCCTTTTCCAGAATGTTGTATGATTAGAATCATACAGTATGTAGCCTTTGCAGACTGCTTCTTTCACTTAGTAATATGCTTTTAAGGTTCCTGCATGTCTTTTCATGGCCTGCTAACTCATTTCTTTTTTGTGTAATCCAAAAATACTCCCTTGTATGGATGTGCCACAGTTTATTTATCTGTTCACCTATTGAAGCACATGTTGGTTTCTTCAAGTTTTAAGAATTTGGATAAATCTTCTGGAATTCATGTGCAGGTTTTTGTATGGACAGAAGTTTTTGACTCCTTAGGGTAAATACCAAGCAGCAGGATTGCTGGGTCTTACGGTAAGAGTGTGTTTGATTTTTGCAAGACACCGCCAGCTCTTCCAAAGGGGCTGTACCCTCTTGCATTCCCACTAGCAATTAATGAGAGTTCCTGTTGCCCCAGATCCTCACCAGCATTTGATATTGTCATTGTTCTGGATTTTGACCATTTTGATAGGTGCATACTGGTATCTCTGTGTTTTAATTTGCATTTTTCTGATGACATATGTTGTGGAGCATCTTTTTTGCATGCTTATTTGCCATGTGTGTATCTTCTTAGTGAGGAGTCTGTTAAGGCCTTTGGCCCATGTTTTAATCAGATTGTTTATTGCTGAGTTTTAAGAGTTCTTTTTGCATTTGGATATCAGTCCTTTATCAGATGTGTCTTCTGCAAATACTTTTTTCCAAGTCTGAATCTTGTATTTTAATTCTCTCGACATTGTTTTTCACAGAGCAGAAGTTTTTAATTTTAATGAAGTTTAGCTTATCAGTTATTTCTTTCATGGACTGTGCCTTTTGTGTCGTTCCTAAAAAGTCATCACCAAACCCTAAGTTATCTAGGTTTTCTCCTATATTATCTGTAGGATTTTTTATAGTTTTGTATTTTACATTTAGGTCTGGGATCCATTTTGAATTCATAGGCCATTTGCATACTTTACTACAAAGAAAATGCTAACAAATTGTTTTCTCTCCAGAAGCTTTCAGTGTAGTCGCTGCAACTGTTAACCTCTCACCCCTAACCCCTTTAGTTATCTAGTAGGTTTGCAGTATTTTAGTTAAATTTGAGGTATTGGTCTATGTATTAATGACATTCCATGGTTCCAGGAGTAGCTACCCAGATCACAAGGAAGGGGAGGACCCTGATGAGACTGAGGACTTGCCCTCAGAAAGGGCCTTGGAATATGAAGACGACACCATGGAGCTGATTCTCCCTTCCGGTAAGTGCAGTTGTCCAGAATACATAGCTGCATGCTGCTGAGATTATCGGAGCGGCATGTTCCCATCACTTCCCTTCCACACCAAGGGGAGAGACCCTACAGCTTCAAGTGTGTGTTTGTGTTCCCCTGGATGAGGTGAACTCTGAAGGTTGCCCCGTAGCTCTGTCTTGGCTGTTTTGTTTAAATTGCATCAATGTTTTCCTCACTTTTGTTGTGATTCGTAATGCTTTAATCAGTCACTGCCTTTCTTTTCAATACGTAGACCTTTTGTATTCTGTTTATTATCTGGTTTTTTGGCCCCATCCAGGTTTTTCTTGTTAAACTTGACTTTGCTCTTATTCCTTGAACTGATTCCTGTTTCCATGGTGGCTCAGACTTGCATATGTTAGTTTGGCATGGGTGGACCTGATTGACAGCACCCAGGTTTCCTGTCCGTATTCTGGGTGTAGGGGGAGGCTTGGAGTTTGAATTCTGCCTTCTCCTTTGGGGAACAGGATTCATAATGGCAGGATTTTGTCCCAGATGTGAATAGAAGAAGGAAAGCCATGAATATGAGAAGTATGCAGTATTGCTTACAGTGTTATGCTTAGCTAATAGGAATGGGGGCAGCTACAGAAGACGTGTCTAAAAAGGACAGGGAATGGGATGATAAGATAATAAGATCCTAATAATACCTCGTATTTACTGAGCAGTTAGCACATTCAGGCAGATATATTATTTTAGCTTTACATCAAGCCTTTGAGTTAGATTCTGTTATCCTTATTTGACATATGAGCCAGCTGAAGCTTAGACAGGTTGAGTAATTTACCCAGGATCATGGACCTCGTCAGCGAAGCCCTTTCCCCACTTGTCTCCACTGCCTGGGAGATTTGCAGTGATGGTGGGAGCAGGAACAGCCACATTGCCAATGGAGACGTCTGCCATGAAGAAGCCACCCTGAGGTGCTGCTCTCCACCTGGAATAGCACGGCTTAGGTATAGAGAGCCCTGCTTAACCCAGAGTAATAACCTTCTAAGGCTAAGGGCAGCTTTAGACAATGACAGTGAAAGGACAGTGCCGGCAGAACCTGTCTTGAGGATATAATTCTTCTACAGTGGGGGGAAGCGGCAATGCAGCAGGATATTGTGGCCTACACAATACGCAGCAGCAAAACAGGCCTAAATGTATCACAGAGGACCGAGTCCCGCCTTCCCGTGGTGGAAATACTGAGGCAGAATGTCAGAAATAAGCTTAATAGCTTCTTTTCTAAGACTGTTTATTTAGCCCCTAGTTTCATTAGCTTCCCCTTCCTTAACTGAGACTGAGATCACAGAAGACCTTGAGAAAGTGAATGAAATGGTCCCTGCCAGCGGCGCATGGCGTGTAGTAGGATCACTAGGAACGTGGGCTTCATTTTTCAGCAACGCTGCTCACCAGTGAGCATATCCTATTTTAGAAGTAGAGAAATTTTCATCTGGACTTAAGACGTCTGTAGCTTAAAGACTCCTTAGCTATGTAGACAACACATTTGCCCAGAGCGATGGAGTTTCCTCAGGTTCGCCAAAGCCAAACCTGGGTGTCTTCTCAGGATCCACTCTTCCTCTCCCACATCCAGATGGTGACTAATTGCAATTCCTAAATGGCTTTTGAATATTATTTCTTTTTTTTTCTCCTTATCTGTGTCACCATGAAAGATTCCTGTCTGGCCGTCTCCAGCCTGGTTTCCACTTGACCACCAGTCTATTTTCTTTTCCCTCTGGAATTCCCAGGGGGAGCCCTTGCCTTCAGGGTCACTTTGTCGCCCAGGTGTCTGGCGCTCTTCCTTTCCCGCCCGCACGCAGTCTCCCTCCCCTGGGCCTTTGCCTGGGCGCTGCCTCTGTTCCCCCTTCCTCGTCCTCGCCCTGCAGGGCTCACGTTGGGCCCCCTGCCCAGCTGTCGTGATGTGGCTCTAGCTCCTCTGTGCCTGTGGGCTGGCTTGCCTTCTGCCCCGTTTCTGTGAGGACAAAGCTGGCGTCTTCCATCTCCGCACAGTGCCTCAGACACACAAGAGCCGCATAAATGTCTGTTGACTGAGTGACTGGCAGGTTGGAGGTGACTTTTATTTATTTATTTGCCATACGCGGGCCTCTCACTGCTGTGGCCTCTCCCGTTGTGGAGCACAGGCTCTGGACGTGCAGGCTCAGCGGCCATGGCTCACGGGCCCAGCCGCTCCGCGGCATGTGCGATCTTCCCGGACCGGGGCACGAACCCGTGTCCCCTGCATCGGCAGGCGGACTCTCAACCACTGCGCCACCAGGGAAGCCCTCTTGGGTTTTTTAAGCATGAATTTCCTTGCTTACAGCTACGTGTCCACGTACCAAGTGATGCTGTTTTAAAGTACTGGATGATGACCTCAGGGCAGCTCTTAAGGGAGACTGGGAAGTAGTGAGTAAGCGGCTTGGTCTTGGAGTACTGGGCGATATTGTACTGTTAGACTCTGGAGAGGCCAGACCAGCTGCCAGGTGCTGCCTTACCTCAGCTTTCGTCCCTAGCTGTGCACTTTTTTCTGAGTGTGTGCATTTTCCTGGGGAAACGCTGTTACATCATAAAGTCACCTGTGTGGCCACACGGATTTTTAAATTTTTTTATTTCTTCATTTGTTTTTTAATTAATTAACTTATTTTTTGGCCACCCTGCGTGGCTTGGGGGATCTTAGTTCCCCGACCAGGGATCGAACCCGCACCCTGGGCAGTGAAAGCACGGAGTCCTAACCACTGGACCGTGAGGGAATTCCTCCGCACAGATTTCTTTTGACTGTGCGGGTAAGTGCACTTTTTCTGGGGAAAGGCTGTAGTTTCTGAAAAGCATCTGTGACTTGGATGAGATTAAGAGCCAAGAATGGAAAAATCTAAATGTACAGCATTCGCTGCCTTCCTGGGTCTTCTTCACAGATGACCGGGGGCTGAGCCCTGATAATAGAATTTGTTTAAATAGCAACAGAACATAGCACTCTTAGTGAATCAGAAGGTCCCAATATTTGGAAATTTATTCCAGCTATACAGTTACATACACTTTTACCATCTCATTTTAAAAACCAGTCATGCTCTAGTCAGTCTTGGTTATAATGAGACATGACAGGTTTGTGTCCATTGGTTTACCTCCGTGTCTCAGTGCTGACTTGGGGATTTTGTAATGAACCAAGAAAATAGGAAATCTCTGAATAAACACTGTATACGTGTGTAGTGATATTATAACAGTATATTCAGTCACCTGGTTATGTCTTTGAACGAATTTACCGTTCAGAAACTTCCTTGATTATGCTCAGTTATATGACTGGGTCAGCGTGGATGTTAGCATGAAGCTGACTTGGGAAGGATTCTAATGTGGAGAGCCTAGCGGTACTTAATCAGCTACACTTAGCAGAGTCTGCTTTAAACTGGTTTTGAAAGCAGCAGGGAGTTGTGATTCCTGAAATCTAGTTGCTTCAGGTCAAGTAGATGATCCCAGAGGCAGTGGCATAGAGTGTCCGGTAGAGGGCGCTATGAGCATTTATTTTGAAGACTGTGGTCTGGCTCAGTTCCTCCCTCTTTGCTCTTCAGTTCCTGTGGAGCAAGTTGGTGTGAAAACACATCCAGTTAGTTGCTGACTAGCCAGATGAATCTGTTGCTGGATCCACGAAAGGCACGTGATCAATCTTCTTAGGAAACTTACAGTTAGAGATATTTTCTTTTTCACTGTCTAATGTCACCCAGTGTTAGGCTATTTGTTAAGTAGGAGTGGAAACTTTTAAAATACATTTATTTATTCGTTTGTTTATTTCTTTCTTTTTGGCTGCACTGGGTCTTTGTTGCTGCATGGGCTTTCTCTAGTTGTGGCGAGCGGGGGCTACTCTTCGTTGCGGTGCACGTGCTTCTCACTGTGGTGGCTTCTCTTGTTGAGCATGGGCTCTAGGTGCATGGGCTTCAGTAGTTGTGGCACGTGGGCTCAGTAGTTGTGGCGCACAGACTTAGTTGCTCTGCGGCACGTGGGATCTTCCCTGACCAAGGCTCGAACCCGTGTCCCCTGCATTGGCAGGCGGATTCTTAACCACTGCGCCACCAGGGAAGCCCTCAGTCTTTTTTTTTAATTGAAGTACAGTTGATTTACAGTTTTGTGTTAGTTTCTGGTGTACAGCAAGTGATTCTGTTTTATATATATATATATATATATATATATATATATATATTCTTTTTTGTATTCTTTTCCATTATGGTTTATTACAGTATACTGAATATAGTTCCCTGTGCTATACAGTAGGGCCTTGTTATTTACCTATTTTATGTACAGTAGTTTGTATGTGCTAGTCCCAAACTCCTAATTTCTCCCTTCCCCACCTCCTTCCTTTCCCCTTTGAGAACCGTAAGTTTGTTCTCTATGTCCGTGAGTCTGTTTCTGTTTTGTAAAGAAGTTCACTTGTATCATGTTTTAAGTTAGGAGTGACAGTCTTGTAAGCAGTTCTTACTGTGGAGAAAGATAGATGGACAGGTTGTGGCTTCATCATAACTCAGACATTACCCATCTGTTATTTATGGACAGGCACACCGTGTTCTATAACGAATTTTCCTTGATGAGGGCCTTCCAGTTGAGCTGTTCTCAGCACATTGTACTTGGTGCTTAATGTTAGGTTCTCACTGTCATTGCCACAGGACAGGAGTAACTTTAAACACCGAATGTTTAGCGTTCTCCTGTCAGGTGTCGGAAACCTTGGCATTGATTAATGAAACTTTTTCAAGCATGTTTTAGAAGCCAACCTTCAATAATAACGGATTTCTAAATGCTGCTTACGAATGTAAATAAATCGATTTATTAAGTACTAATGACCAGCAGCATTATCATTTAATGATTTTGAGGAAATCATCATTGCAAACTCAGAGCATCCTGCCTATATTATAAATAGAAAGTCATAATCAGCAGTGCTGGGCTTTCCTGCCAGAGTCTCCATTTAAGAGTGAGTCCTTCTCCATCCGCTGTATCTCACTTATTTCTTGTGGTTTAGGAGCTTTGTTAACTCTTCTGCTGCCAGAACAGTCAGGTCCTGGGAAGCATCTTTTCATCCATATTAGTATCCAAAGGCCACATCATCTCTGAATTGAAAGTTTCTCTTTGTCATCTCTTGCATCTGATCACCAATCAGTCAACTGGAAGTAACCACTTTTCCATATCTGCGCAGAGAGCAAACTGTTTCCCAGGTAGCTTGCCAGGTATAGGGACTTGAAACGAAATAACCTGACAGAATTTTTTCTTGCAAGTTAAAAATCGAGGTCCTAAAAGCGAATATAGCCATCTACAATAGTTAACAGTATTCTGTTCATGGTCTTTCTGCACAAAATATTCTGAAAGAAATGATTTTATATATATAAGTGTCCGTACTCCTGGTTCTACCTGGCTGTATTTCCTTAATTCGTTTTCAGTGGAAACAGCTGTTCCATGCCTTGTGTGTATGCTGTTGTTAAGCTTCTATGCGTTGATGTCTGTCTGGGAATGTATTTGATTGCTTATGTTCTAGTTAATATTCTTGTGAAAGTATAGCCTGGGTTTAGTAAGCTCTCAGGTGATCTCATGCCGGTGGCCCAGGAGAACTTTTCAAGAGCCAGGGCGCTCTGATGGAGCCTGGAGTGTGTCATCACTGAAGCCCGCCCCCTTCACTTTCACCTGCTGTGAAGCTGAGATCCAGGGGTCAGCACACTTGTCCTATAAAAGAACAGATAGTCCAAAGCGTTCATTTCTGAAAGCGTGATTGACTGACATGGTTGTATCAGATCCTTCTCAGTAAGTAAAACCTGGAGAGAGGATTCATCTTAGTCATCTTTTAAAATTACGGTTCGGGCTTCCCTGGTGGCGCAGTGGTTGAGAGTCCGCCTGCCGATGCAGGGGACACGGATTCGTGCCCCAGTCCGGGAAGATCCCACATGCCGTGGAGCGGCTGGGCCCGTGAGCCCTGGCCGTTGAGCCTGCGCGTCCGGAGCCTGTGCTTCACAACAGGAGAGGCCACAACAGTGAGAGGCCCACATAATGGAAAAAAATAAAAATAAAAAATAAAATAAAATTACGATTCACCAGGCGACTTCCGTCGTTTAGAAAGCAGTAGGGCAGGGTTTCTCAGCCTCAGCACTGTGGACGTTTGGGCCAGATAATTCTTTGTTTTGGGGGCTGTGCTGTGCATTGTACGATGTTTAGCCGCATCCCTGGCTTCCACCCACTAGATGTCAGGAGCCTCCCTCTAGCTGTGACAGCCAAAAATGTCTCCAGTCATTGCCACGTGTCCTCTGGCGATAAAATTGCCGGTTTGAGAACCACTGCAATAGAGAATTTAAGCAAAGGAAAAGTGGATTGGTGTCTCTTCTAGACTCAGACTGTGGCTTGTAGACCTAAACATCAGGGCCATTATCTGTGCTTAATCTTTTTTCTATTAAAAAAAAAGTTAAAGCTCCTTACCTCCTCGGATCCTATTATCTGTATTAGTTGGGGGCAGCTATGTGAATTTCTAGGGAAGCATATTGTCAGTACAGATGCTGAATTTTTCACCTGGCAGTGACTTGCCATTATCTCTGTTTTTCAGTGTCTCTACTCTTTGGTTTTCCTTCTTTCATTGTTTAACATGCAGCTTCATCTTTCTTCAGCAGATTAAAGCACTGTTTCTTCTGGCACATCCATTTTCCAGCTAGATAAAAGTGAAAATTCTGATTCAGAAAGCCTTTACTTTTATAGCTCTGCCTTGAAAAACTGTCCAACTCAGTGCTTCAATATTGTTCTTTTGAAAAACAGGTGCCAGAGTGGGTCATCGCTCCTTGATGAGATACTACAAACAGCGGTTTGGCTTGTCAAGAGCTGTGGCAGTTGCTAAGAATCAGAAGGCTGTGGGCCGGGTCCTCCAGCAGTACAGAGCCCTGGGCTGGGCTGGCAGCACAGGTACGTCCACGTGGACCACAAGGCCCGGCCCAGGAACTTGCATCGCACAAGGGGCCTCGGGTGAACTGGTTTTTTTCTTTGTCCTTGTGGGTCCTCTCTAGGGGAAACTTACCTTCTTGGCCCTGGGGGCTTCTGTGACCACTTGAGACATTTATGGCAATAAGCCCAAAGCTCCATGACTTAAAAGCTTTGTATTCCCTAGCATAGTAACTATTTTAAAACTCATATAGACCATTACCTTTTTCAGGAGGTATAGTTACAAAAATAATTGTTTAGCAATTAGCAAAGGTTGAAATTCTCCTGGAGGTCATACAGAGGAATTAAATATCCTTGTGGCGATAGTTTGAGCTGTGAAGTCAAACATGACTTACCTGATATACTTGTAGGTTCTTATACAATGAGTATGAGTAATTTAATTGATTGAAACCTCTGTTTCCTCACTTATAAAGTGAAGATGATATTAATAGGACCTACTTGTAGAGTTGGGCACGTTGACTGTCATAATGCATGTATGACATAGCACATGTACATAATAAAGGCCAGCTGTCGGTTCTTCCTTTTGTAATTTTTCCATAGAAAACTTAGTAAGACTCAGAGCTAGAGCAAGCCACTGAAACTGTTAAGCTTTGAAACATCATCAGTGTGAAATTATTTAAATCTATTCTGATGTGTCTGCTGAGTGAAGCTCATTATGCTTGGATCTTCAAGGAGAAAGTCAGTCCACTGAAAACAGTATAGAGAGAAGGGAGAGAGCTGCCTTCTGATGGCCTGGAAAGCTTTGGCACTGGAATCCATTGTAAATGGCTCTGTGTTTATATACACGTAGGTTCCTTCACTACGGCTCCCTGTGAGCTGAGTTGGTTTTTTATAATTAATTAATTTTTGGCTGCTTTGGGTCTTCGTTGCTGTGCGTGGGCTTTCTCTAGTTGCGTCGAGCGGGGGCTGCTCTTCTTTGTGGTGTGTGGGCTTCTCATTGCGGTGGCTTCTCTTGTTGTGGAGCAGAGGCTCTAGAGTGCAGGCTCAGTAGTTGTGGTGCACGGGCTCAGTTGCTCCACGGCATGTGGGATCTTCTTGGACCAGGGATCGAACCTGTGTCCCCTGTACTGGCAGGCGGATTTTTTTTTTTTTGAGGTACGCGGGCCTCTCACTGTTCTGGCCTCTCCCGTTGTGGAGCACAGGCTCTGGACACGCAGGCTCAGCGGCCATGGCTCGTGGGCCCAGCTGCTCCGCGGCATGTGGGATCTTCCTGGACCGGGGCACGAACCCGTGTCCCCTGCATCGGCAGGCAGACTTCCAACCACTGCGCCACCAGGGAAGTCCCTCTGACTTGGTTTATAGTCTGCCTTTCTCTGTCCCTTTTGGTCAATGGGGCTTCACCTTTTGGGCTTATAGACCTTTTCAGATGATGAAAACTAAAGAGGCTCATCCCAGGAAAATGTATATAGAGAGAAGTTCTGGTATGCAATAAACCCCGCAAGGCCCATTGGATAGAGACCCCAGATAATAACTCTTGTTTAAATATAAGAACCCACTTACCCGAAACTAGCTTTGATTCTCTGCCAAGTTGGGTCTTCTCTGATCACAGGTCACAGACCTTTGCCTCATTTCTTATCCCCTTTCCAACCCCAGGAGCAGCTCTCGTGCGCCAGCGGGACATGCAGTATGTCCAAAGGATGAAGTCCAAATGGATGCTGAAGATGGGGATGAAGAACAACGCCACCAAGCAGATGCACTTCAGGCCCCAAGTGCTGTTCTGAGTCGGCCAGGGATTGCGTCATCATCCTTCTCCTGCACAAGCGTCCTTCTTGCCTGGGGACCAGTGGAAGCGGGATCAGGTAGCAGACCCTTATGCTGCTACTTCTTCCTGTACCTTCTCTGTCCTGACCTGATAATAAAAGTCAGAATCGTATTGGCTCTCCAGTGTAATTTTTGGACAGGGTTGAAATGTCGTGTTTTTGCAAAGTGAGTGCTGTGTCAGCTGGACGCAGGCCCTGCCCTTCTGAGAGTTGCTTTGTTGTCTCGGCTTGAAACTGATTTAGGGCTGTCAGAATAATGTGGGGAATTCAAGAGCGGCTTGTCTGCTCCAAACCTGGTTTAATTTTCAGAAGAACACCTTACCATATCATGGCGCTGGGACCTCTGTAAGGGGGCTTTGAAGCTTCTGGAGGAGCAGAGTTGAATGTCCCTCCCTGGAATGTGTTATGGCTCCCAAGGTGGTGACAGTTTGGGCACTTTCATTAAATCCAGGGAAAGTAAAAGGGCATGTCAGTGGCTTGCTGTCAAGGGTCTTCATTTCTAAATGTGATCCCAGAAAGAACGAGTGTGCTTCACCCTGAGACTCAGTTTCCAGTGCCGCCTTTAGAGTAGGAAGAAAATCAATGTAAAATGTGTAAATTGCATTTGAGAAACAAGAACGACCTCAGGATTCAGTCTCTGCAGAGATGCTCCGTTTAGTGGTTTAGGGGGAAGGCCATGATATATTGGAAATGAAAGTAAACGTGAAGTTCAGATCCATTGAGCTACCTTTCTGACTTTGGAAAAGTGACTTGGTCTTTGAAATCTGTAAAATGAGGTGTTTATTACCTCACAGGTTGTGCCGTTAATTAAATCAGCAACGGAGCCGTCCCTCGCTCAGTCCGCAGCACAAAGTAAGTGCTTCAAGTTCTCCCTGGTGGGGCAGGTGCCCCTCTGAGGAGGGGCATGTCTGGGCAGCGCAGTGGTCTTTCTGAGGAGTGGATTCAGGGATGCCTGGAGATCGTGTTTGCCCTTACCATGCACTCAGCAGCCCTCGCTAGCTGGAGACACATCTTTTTCCTTAAATTTTGGGTGCAGAATGGAATGAATTATATTTCATTAGTACGCGGGTTCACTATCTAAAAGTGGAGGGCTCCCTAGTTTAACTTTACTCCTTCATCCTGTCTAACATTCTCGTCACACAAGTACCCACCTTCTTGTCTTTGACATCTTTGAATCTATATCCTGAGAAAACTATACAGTGCTTGGCATGGGGTGTGTTTTTAATCTATACTTAGCTGAACGTACGGGACATTGTGCTATATTTCTTGTCAGTTTTGTTTTTCTTTGAGTATTTTTTCACTCGACTTGGTAAGCCTAATTCATCTTTTGACTGCTGGGAGGTGTCCATACTGTGTTCTCCACACAGAACTTCCCTCCCGCTGCAGCTGACCCCTCCTCCTCTCTAACCTCCAAGTCCCACACCAGCACTGCACTGTTTGAGTGCCTCGTTTATATTGGTGCCCTTTTAATTTTGAGGCATTTTTGTTGTTGTTGTTGTTGTTGCGGTACACGGGCTTCTCACTGCTGTGGCCTCTCCCATTGCGGAGCACAGGCTCCAGACGCGCAGGCTCAGCGGCCATGGCTCACGGGCCCAGCTGCTCCGCGGCACGTGGGATCTTCCCGAACCTGGGCACGAACCCGTGTTTCCTGCATCGGCAGGCGGACTCTCAACCACTGCGCCACCCGGGAAGCCCCTTGAGGCCTTTTTACCTGTGAGTGGCGATGAGGACAGCGTATTTGCTGACCTGAAAACATCCCATTTATGTATTATCTACTTCTTCCAGTCTTCAAGAGACTCGTTCTGAGTTAAGTTTGTGAAGCAATCCACTGTCACCTCTATCCACATCATAACTTTTAAAAATTCAGTTTATTTGCCTTTCTGGAGTAAAGCTCTACTTGGGAAAGAAGGCAAAGAAAAAAGATTTAAACAACTTCTCTAGTTGAAGAAACAAAACAGCATGAGAAATGAGCTTGTTTTGCCAGGGTGGACTTCTCTGTGGTTCAGGAAAGTAGGGAAATGTCTGATACTGGATTTCCTTGTCATTCTCTCCTTTGATGTGTGTCTATTTTTCATCCTCTGGGTGCACTGCGCCCCACTCTCTGACTTCTGTAGTTGGGATTCCTGGGGCTTCCTGGCCCGTTCCCACACAGCAATTTGCCACCAGATCTCCCCACTTTGGTCTTTTCAGGGCTGCATATTCTTGACGTGATGTCATGCCCATCACATTGGAGAAGAGGCAGAACCTGTCAAACTACCAGCTTAGAGCCTAAGGAGAAGCTCCCATCCTTAACTTCACACTTGATCATTTTTAATTTCACTACTTAAAATATATTGGAGACATAGTGCTTTTTTCTTTCTCCAATTATTTATTCACATTAAAAAAATTTTTTTTATTTTACATCTTTGTTGGAGTATAATTGCTATTCACATTTTTAAAATTAAATATTTATCCAAATTAACCCCAAAGTAAATTTTTATTAAATCCAAATTTTTAGTTTAATCCTTATCAATACTTGCTAACACCTATTATCTGTAAGATAGTTAGGTGTCTAAACTGACAGTAGATACCAAAGTAATCCTATTAAAGTTTCTGAATTAGGGCCAAGTTAGCACTGGCTGCTGTAGCTGGCTGAGTGACTTGTAAGGACTCTTTTCTCCTGGGAGTAATCTGAGGATGGGATGGACCTTGCAAGTTGATTCATCTGTCTTTGGTTGAGACATCAAGACTGGGGTCAAAAGCGAGAGAATATAATCTCGCTCCCTCTCTGTGTATTTTACCAAAGCCCCAGGGAGCTTTGCAGATTGGTTGCACTACCCATCCGCAGACTAGATGATGACTCGATGTATTCTTTCTGCTTTGTGGACTATGCATTGTGTTTTACAGAGTACAAAGTGCTTTATTGTGCCATGTTTTGTTTCTCCACTGTGAAGTGTAGGTAACATTCCTATTTCACACATGAGAAAATAGATTTAGGGAAGTTCAGTAACCTTTGTAGGGAGACAACAAAAAGAAGCCAGAGATTTCTGATCCAGCGTTCTTAACGTCACAACATGTTCATACAGAATGTTCAGCAGCGTCTCATCCTAAGGAGCACGCTCAGTGGGGCTGTAAACATCTATTCAAGTCCCTTCTATTTGCAGCGGCTGTGAAAGAACCTTGTTCTAAATTGAGAAACACATGGAATTTAATATGTCCTTTAATGTTACATACATGATACATACATAGTTAACATAAATGTTACCACATAAAATATCTTTTCTTGCCTAGAATGTGAATGAATTTGGCCCTTAACCAATTTTGATCATTTGTGAGTTCTTAATTTTAGGTTGCTTTCCTCTGTCTGAGATTTTTCAAAACTCTGTTAAGATTCCATTGGACATGATTAATTTGGAATTCACAATAATTCATCTGTAGGAGACCAGATAATTGCTGTGTTTCCAACTCTGCAAGCGGGCATTTTTGCAAGGGAATTGCTTGTAGTCCTAGAGAAATTTATAAGTGCATTGAAGAATACCTGTCATTTAATTTAGACTCATTTGCAGTTGGCACATTAATTATTAATGCCACTGAAACTGATGGAGATTAGGAAGATTTGATTAGCTTGTTAATGCTGCAAACATTTCAGTGTTAGAATAATAATTTATTGATTATTTGTGGGGCTGACTGTTCTGTAGATCTGTTCTTTCTTCCTGGGCACAGAGCTTCCCAGCCAGACTATATTTCCCAGCCTCCCTGGTAGCAAGGTGTGGTTATGTGACTAAATTAGGGCCAATGGATGTGAGCAGAGGTTGGATTCAATCTAAGTACAGATCATCTCCAACTTGGAGACAAGCAGCATTTTTACACTCTGCCTCTTTTTCCTCTGCCCACCTGGAGATGAGGTGTTGCCACTTTCACCCATGTTGCCACTCTCATCTCAGAGGACAGCAGAGTGATTGGGTGAAAGGAACCAGGGTCTCTAAATGGCATCATGGAGTAGAGCTGCCCTGCTGACCCAAGCTGGTTGGGCTATTATGTGAAATAAACTGAAGCCACTGTGTTGTGGAGTTTCTGCTACAGTAGCCTCGCTTATAATCTAATAGAGTAAAACCCCAGGGTAATGCTAATGTGACCTGTCATAATGCAACAGTGTTTGAGATGCAATTGTCAATTTCTGGTTCATAGCTTTCCTCTTGGTCTTGTTCTCAAACTGAGGTGGGCTAGATCCTTCTCTTTACACAGGATTGGGGGACAGTTAGGAAAAAAGTGCCTTACGATCATATGGGAATTTCTCAGGTCAGTATGTTCACTATGTCTCTTTTTTTATTCTTTCAGAGACAGTCAGAAACTGAAAATGAATATGTGTTATTAACCTTGTATGCAACTTTGCAACATGCTGTTAATTCTTTGACCCTGCTCCCATGGGGAGGCAGGGTCTATCTCCCCTTCCTTTGATGCTGGCCTGGCCTTAGTTGACTTGCTCATAACCAATAAAATGCAGCAGTAGTGACGCTGCGGATTCCACAGACAGTCACATAATGCAGTTCGGCTCCATCTTGCTTCCTTGGCCCCTGACCATGTAAGAAGTCTGACTCCCTCAAGGAGGTCAGGCTGTACAAAAGCCCAGGATATGGGGAAGGGTCACTGTAGGTGCTCTGGTTGACGGTCCCAGTTGAGGTTCCAGTCAGTGGCCAACACCCACTGCCAGCATCGGAGGTCACCATCTTGCACGCCCAGCCCAGTCGAATCTTCAGATGACGGCAGCGTCCACTGACATCTGACCACAACCATGCGACAGATCCTAACCAAAAACCGCCCAAATGAGATTTCCCCAAACCCCTGGCCCACGGAGGCCGTGAGCATAATAAAACAATTGTACACCACTGGGTTTACACAAGCAGTGGTGACTAGTACACTCTACCATTATACCATCACCTGTTTTGCACAGTTGGCATTTCGGTTTCCACTTGCCAACTTTTGGTGCAGTTTTCCTGTCAATATGACTTCAAGGGCAAGGACTTTACATACATTACTTATGTTACTTAATCTTTACAACATCCTTATCGAGTAGATATGATTATTATTCCCACTGTACAGCTCAGGAACCTCAGGCATAATTGGCCAGGGTCTTGCTGCTCTACATCACTATGCTATCATCTGTGCTGCTTGAGTCATAGAATTTCAGACTCTGGTGACACATTGAACTGACCCAGATCAATTTCCACCTCCCACCTCTTCCCTCCCATCTGGGTTACATACAAGAACCTGGATGCACGGGATGGTGTCATGTGACTCATCTGTGGAACACGTCAGTAATTGACAGCAAGGGAAAACAGTTGTCTCCATGCTGGGCTTGATACTCACTATACTACTCAGGAAAGTCAAACTTTTTTCAACTCCTTCAAACAACCTTTTAGTACAAACTATTTTCTGAGTAAACATGATGCATTTCTTTGGAGGAAGTGAATGCACCTATAGTTAGCATAGACCTACAAATATATTAAAAGTGTTTAACTATACTAAAACATCAAATCTGTATTTGTTAAAGAAATCTACAATTTTGATTCTATTGAATAAGACCTCTAAATCCAAGGCATTCATTATTATGTTACTCCATGGTATTCTATTATTAATGACCACATTTGGTATTGCATCAGCAAATACCATTTTCACCTTGGGTAATGTGTCTCAGACATGTTGTCCTGACCAAGATCATCCTTTTTCTAAATCCAGCAACTGCAAATGTGGAAAATAAGACTCTGTCTATAAAAGTGATGGATTTTAGTTTTTCTGAAGAGATTTGTATTATGCTTAGTACTGGTCGATGGGAATATGAAATTGACAGTAAATAGAAACTCTCATAACATTTATGCTTGAAGCATAACACTCCTTCCAAGATGTCCTTCCTATTGCTAATTCAATGAATGAAATCTATTTGGGTAATTTGGTAGTGTCTTCTTTTTATTCATCTTGAAGCATGGGGGAGCTTTTCATGATATAAACACAAAAATGTATAACGTAAAAATTCATAACAGTAAAAGCTAAAACAAAGAGCTTATTATGTGCCAGACAGTGCTGTGTGCACTTTTAGATGTGTTAGACCATTGTGTTCTCAAAACAACTATGCAAGGTAGGTAATATCCCCATTTATCCAAGTGGGGAGACTGAGGCACTGACACCCCTTTACACTCGACGAAAGCAGTGAAGACTCTAAAGAGCTTTTGGGTTTGTTGGGTGTCTTTATTGATATAAAATGTGTTAAGAATTAAGACTGAAAAAATTTAAATGTGAATCCTTTTAAAAATACTAAAATCACCACATATTAACATTAATACATTTTTAAGAAAATAAGTATAATTCCTTCAGATACTGCAATGTTAAGAGTGAATTTATTTTACCCCTTTTCAAATGTCTTTCACATCCAGCTTGAACAGACGACAATGGGATTTTCCTCTCTGCGTCTGCACTCAGTCTACTGTACGACACACATCACGTAGATGGTGCAAACTCCCTGTAACCTGATGGGAGAACAAGAGTGAAAAGGGAAAATAACATCTTAATATTATTATGAAAATAGCAACCCCCGTGAAAAGTTCTTGGTGACAGGCAGGGGTCCCTGGATCACATTTTGAGGACCGCTTCCCTACACTTTCCTGCCTTTCGGTGCACAGGGGAGATGTCTTTCCTTAAGAAGTAGTGTCCTCATGTAAACCCGGGCCTGGAGTGTAGTAGGAGTAGGACCTGTGTGGTCAGAGGCTGGGGTGCCATCCAGGTTCTCTACCTGGTGCTTCTTGACTTTCACTAAGTTACTTGTTTCTCTGTGTCTCATGGCTGGTCATGTATCCCTTCCAGGGGCATTATAGCCATTCCAAAAGCTAGGTGACAAAGTACCGAACAGGTGCTGACGCACAGAGAATGCCTTTATAAAGGGTAGCCTTTATTTCAGATTGGCCGGTGATGGCGAGGAAAGGAAGGAGAAGGATCACACATTCCTATTTCTAGAGAGGACCAACTCCACTCACGCCAAGCCCAGAAGTAGCCTCATGTCTGTTCAGGCCAGGTTTTGATGCCACATGATTTACAAAACATCATTCAGTGTTCAGAGCTCTGGGCATTTTTGGACAGATTGTGGGCTTTACCAAATGTTACTGGGCCAGCACCAAGCTAGGGATCATGCCGGTGCAATTTCATTCAATTCTCTCCACTCCATGACCAAGAAGCAGACATCTCAGGATCCAGAAAGATATTTGCTACTTTTTGCCTTTCAACCAGATTTACAGGATCCCAGGTTTGCAGCAGTGGCCTCTGACTTTCTGTCCATGCCTGTTGCCTGTAATTAAAAGGCTAAATGTTTATTATATTTGGGTGGGTGAGGGAGTTAGACATGCGAAGTATGTATGTGTGCCCATGTGTGTGTTTCAAAATGAACCCAATGGCAGTCACAGATGACTTAATGAATGCAGGAAAAAGTTTATATTTCATTTGTTGAAAATCCACCTTAGCCAGGAGCACAATTTCCTGAAGAATAAAGATAAGGTGAGATGATCTGTTATACATACCGATAAAACCCTTTACCTACTACACTCATAAAGATAGAAATTACACACAAGGCCACATTAAAAACATCTGTAAACAAGAGCCCAAACTGATTATTTCAGGTTCATAATCTCTAATTTACAGAATTTCAGGGAGAAATCGACCCTGAAGTTGTTTGAAGATAAAAGTTCTGGCTATGAATTAATGTTGAAAAATATGAAAGGATTACAGGTACTTGGAAGAAAACGTCTGAGGGATTCATCAGAATTTGAAACTGTACAAATATATGACAGAGCTTGGGGATCTTGAGAAACCACTTAACCATTGCTTTCTGTTGGATTTTATAATTTGCAGCTTCAAAGAAAAAATAATTTAAAATGATTTTTTAAGCCTCTACCTACATTATTATTCCGAGTTTAGAGGGAAATAAATTTCATTTATTTGGACATCGTACATGCCCAAAATGTAAGCACTCTGTTCCATTGATTCTTACTTAAATACATCTATACATTTGAAAGTATATTGCATGTCTTTAAGTTTGCCACTGTCAGCATCGTGGTATTAAAATGTCCCCTCCTCAACCGTGTCAAAATGCAGCAAGTATTTGTTAAAAGGCTAACTTTTTAAACTACTGATTTTTATTTAAGTAGATATGGCTGCTACAGTGAGTTGGGAGGACTTGATTTTTCTCCTTTAATCTCCCTTCCTTCCTTCCTTCCTTCCTTCCTTCCTTCCGTCTCTCCTTCCTTCCTTGCTGTCTTCCTTCCTCCGTTCTCTCTCTCTCTGTCTCTCTCTCTTTCTTTCTTGTTGTTATGTTACCCTTCAAAAGTGGATTTTAATGTTTCTGTGGACAGTAAAACACTGAAACTTCATTGCCTTCATTATTTAGAGTTCTTTTAGGAACAACAGTTACAATCACAACATTTAGCTGAACCCAGGGCTTCTCCCAAGATCCCTGGTAACGAGGATGTGACAGTAAACCTGGGCTCATGGATGCCTATCTAATTTCGTTACCATGGATACACCAACTCGACCACTCAAATCTGTGTTGTAGTGGATGCTGTGGTGTGCTGCCGAATCACCCCTCCAGGACTGAGGCACTCGTTCACCCACATGTCAGGAGAGCTGGCCTTTGATGCCTCGCTGATGAGCCCCTCTCCCGGAGCAGCCCTTAGCAGAAGGAAGCTGCCCTGCCCAAGGCCACACCCCCTCTGCATCCAGTGGCTGGTCCCCTTGCCTAGATCAGGATAACTCTGACAGCTTTCCCAGCTCCAGAGCTTTCCATGGGACTGCTTAAGGCCTTTATTGCAACTGCATCATAGTTCAACTTCTCCCTATGTGGATTCCTTTTTCTCTCACTTGCTTATAGGTATAGATCCCCAAAGCACTCCCCAGTAAAAAGCCCTGAATGTAAATCTCCATCTCAAAGTTTGTTTTCAGGAAAGAATAACTAAAAGCAATGGTGGCAGGAAAGGCCCAAGGAAGGAGGCTCTTACATGGGATCTGGTGCTGGGTCACCAGCTGGCTGCAGTCAATGAGGGCACCATCTCTGGGGGTGGGTGGAGTACTGTTAGCCCCCAGCACGCTGTAGCCCTGCAATTGTTAGTGGCGAGACAGCTGGGAGGGAATGCATAGATGGGTGCAGGATCTGGGCATCTGAGACATTCAAGGGAAGTGGTGATTGTAGGGACAGTGGAATTGGATGGTTGTTGCTGAGTGCTATAAAGTGACTTAGAGAAAGGCAGTGAAAGGCTGGAGTGATTAATCACCAATCTAAGTCGAAGTGTGAAAGCCAAAGGGCTATGGAAGCTTATAAAGAGATTCTCCCCTCTTGCAGCCAGAGGCAGAAAAAAATGCCAGAATTCAACCTTGGACTTAATTGGAAGGCCAGCAGAGCTCCAGAGAAGTTTGCGTTTTCAACGCCAGCAAGTCTGCTATGCCAAGGTCAAGGCCCTAACTGGGAGTAAATGAGATGCTGAGACTTGGGCTGCAGACATCTGTGTCCATGCACTATTAAATATCTCGAATCGTCAAATGCCCTTGAACCCTCTGGGCCTACTCTTCCCTATGAAAAACTATTGCTGCCCCCTTCTTCAGCAGCATAAGACAACATGCTCCCAACTCAGGGTCTGCCCCTAACTCCATCCCTCGACACTAGGGATGGAGTTAGGGGCACTATCTAGAATGCAGATCAGCAACTACAGCCTATGGGTCAAGTCCAGCCTGTAGTCTGCTTTTCTGGACATAAAGTTTTATTGAAACACAGCTATGCCCATTCAGTTACATATTGTCTATGGCTGCTTTCATGCCGCAGTGGGAGACTTGAATAGTTAGTTGCAACAGAGCCTAAAACATTTATTACTATTTACTGGCTCTTTATAGGGAGAGTTTGCTGACCTCTGAACTAGAGTCAAGTCATAATAAAACCCAACAGGAGAAGTGCTGGTCCTGATAAGGGAGTAAAGAGAAAATACACTAAAGAAGAAGGTCCTAGCCAACAAATACTAGCAGGAATGGAAGAGTACTTATGGGATTGAATTCTGAAGGGCCTGGATTAAGGAGGATGGATAAAGGAGAGTTTCTCCACATGAAAGAACTCTCCTGACATACAGGGTTTAACACTCTCTTGATTGGCTCTTGGAAGCTTAGGAAAACAATGACCACGCTAAGTGCAGGAGATATGTGAGCAATGCCTTGGCAGACACTGGAGAAAGAGATCAAAATTCTCCAAGAAGCAGGCACGCTAGGGTGGATATACTCTGTACGACTGGAAAATCCACCAGTTCACTGCGTTTCATAGGGGTACCCAGAGGACACTCCATTTACCAAAGCCGTAAGGAATGAGCTGGTGAGAGGGGCATCCTCTTCCCTGAGAATCTCAACGAGACTGTCCTCTGCAGGCAGGGCTGATGCTATAGAATATGCTGATGTAGAACTGGGATCCCTGAGAACAAAGAAGACGATAAGATCCCAGATGGATAGGGGTCGAGTGGCAGCACTGAAACACTGGAAGGAAAGAGAATGCAATTATAATGAGAGTGGCAAGGGGACCCTCACTCACAGAGAGCCATGGAGATGACCAGTAGAGCCTGGTGGTGTTAAGGGCAGGCAGAGGGGTAGCTAACAAGGATAAAGCTAACAAACCCCCCACTGAAAAGTCACAGCCAGTTTCCAGACCCGAGCCAGTCCTTCAACCCCTAAAATGTTGCCTAAAGGAAAGGTTGGTTTCCGGAAGGATCCTGCTATACCAAGGCAAGTGCCTATGGTAATAATTTCCCTGGTCTTTACCCAAAGGTCTGTGACCATTTCCTTGGATAACTCTGCAGTGGTTTCCCAGATATGTCAGGGACTCTTGGGCAAGACAATCTCCATTGATACTCAGAGATTTTTATGTTTCATCATGGCCCTTTACTAACCTTGGGTCTTATGAGGGGTAGGTAGTAAGATATCCAGGCCCAGCCTTGTTCACAGTGGGTTCTTTTGCTCCAGCGATCCATGGGGTGATCATTTGTTCAGTCTCTGAATGTATCAGTAAATGGAGGTCCTTAGTAGTTGACAGAATCTCTTCATTATTTCTTCTGTTTGTAGAGTGAGCTATTGTAGTGCAGAAGGCCACGTGGAGGACCCTGAGACTTTCCCACTACAGTTGAGAGAGTAAATAAAAAACAGTATCACATTCGGGGGAAACGGCAGGAATATCTGTCACCTCAACCACTCAACACTGCAAGGGTTTTGGTCGCATCATGCCCCATTGAATTCAACACTCTGCCCCATTTAAAACCAGGATCTTGATAATTGAGAACAGACTTAGTGTATCTATTACCACTGCTAAATATCCAAACTGCCAACACAGAATCCAACACTGAGGCCCCCATACAGCATCCTCCCCTGAGGAGACTAACCAGTTACTTGTTAGCAACTTGATTGCCTGGGATCCCTTTCAATCTGCAAGTGGCAATGAAGTATCTAGACCAGAACTGACACATATTCCAAGAAACTGCTTTGCCTTCCCTGCCTAAAAGATTCAGTCAGCCCTGCCATCCATGAGTTTATAGATTATTTGATAAACTGGCATGGGATTGTACATAATGTAACCCTGGACCAAGAATCCCATTTGAGAGCAACCAGGTCCTACCTACACCAAACCACACCACCCAGAAGCCTCCTGCCTAACAGAGACTTTGGAAAACACAGCTAAGGTGACAGCCTGGAGATGATGCCCTTTGAGGATGGGTTGGCATTAAATCAATGCCCGTTATATAATGCTGTGCTCCCAATGGGTGGAATTGATTGGTCCATAAAACAAGGATTGGAAGTAGGCCTGACCCACTTAAACATTATTCTCAATGACCTGATTGGGGAATTTGTGTTCCTTGTCACTGCACATTTAGTCTCTCGGGCCCTGGTTTTCAGAGAGAGAATACTTCCATCAAGGGACATGGCAAGAATTCCATTAAACTTGAAGCTACGGCTGCTGCCTAGTTATAGCCACATCCACACACAGTGATGTACTAGGCTGTTCCTTGGTACTCCCTCGCCAAAGTTTGAAGGCAAGTGAGCAAGTACCATAGCTATGGGTTGAATTTGGCCATTTAACACCACAGGCATGTCCTCCAGGTGACCTAGTGCTCAGAGCCC
The DNA here is from genome assembly GCF_005190385.1 of Monodon monoceros. Taxonomy (NCBI): domain Eukaryota; kingdom Metazoa; phylum Chordata; class Mammalia; order Artiodactyla; family Monodontidae; genus Monodon; species Monodon monoceros. The sequence goes on along the minus strand of NW_021703768.1, from coordinate 14,942,848 downwards.
TCAGGGATGAGAATCTGGGTCACCCCACCAGGTAAGCCACTCTGACTAGCTGTAGTGCTGTCTGAGGGTGTGGGGACTCTAAAAAGGAGAGTTGAAGAGGGAGATGGCGCTACCAGCTGTAGCGGCAGGGGCTACTGTAATACATCCCAATAACCTTCCGCTTCTAAGTTTCCCCAGAAAAAGAGATCATCCAGAATCACATGGAGATATTCTCAGATGGGACGAAATTACTCTACAAAGGAACTGGATTTGGAGGGCTCGAGGGGTGAACTGTAATGGGTCTAGGGGTCTCCCCTTCAGGACGAAAGCATTCATTGCCCAAGCAGTCAGAAGACTTGGCTCTGACCTCTGCAAAGGCACTCACCAGTGAGTCCCACTCAAGAATGGCCCTTGGCCAAAAGATGCTACCTTTTTCAAGGTTACAGCCAAGTTCCAGTGGCATCCGGAGATGGGCCTCTGTGAGGATACAAAGGCCTGGCACCCTTGCCTCCACTGGGGCCTATGAAGGGCCATGGCCACTTCCTGTCTCCCTGTGGTATTTGCTGAAGCTTCTTCTGCAACTGCATCCCAGCTCAGCTTCTCCCTGTGCCCCATCCTGTCTCCTTCAGCCCTCATGGCGGGTATCTGAGAGCACCTCCTCGCAAAAGCCCCTGCATGGGACCTTCCATCTCTGAAGCTGGTTCCCAAGACTGGGCTCTGGTTTAGGCATCTTACAAACGCATTTTGCCAGCTGTTGAAACTCTGGGGTGAAAACAGACCTGTGAGTGAGAGTAAAGAATTTTCCCTTCCAAATTGAAAATTGAAATATTTAGTAGTTTCATTCAGCAGAAAACGTTTTGCTGAACACAAAGGGCTTTGTTTCGATGGGAAGGCAATCTCCACATAACATCTCATCTTTCAATGAGCTTTTGGTGCTTCAATTATTTATTTTTTAATCAAGTTTTAATCCGCTGTTTGGGTAGATGTTTCTGAAGTATTTTTTAATGTAGTAAGTTTCAAAAAAAAAATTAGATCTCCATCTGTCATTATATAGAATGTGTGGACAGATGGTGAATGGAATTATTTTTAACCCCTGAATGCTATTAGCTTGCTTCACTGTCTCCCTGGAAGAGAAGGGCTGTTATGATTGTACTTTTCCTTCCTCCACTCACAATTAATTTTGCTTCACTTTGGAACCTTCAGCATCAGATTTTGGGAAAAAAGTCCAGTCATCTTTAAAGAAGATCACAGACAACTGATCTGCAAATTTATCTTCTCTTTCCATCTCCAAATTATTTCTTTGAAAAGAGAAAGACATGTTCACTGAGCATATCATAGATCTTTTTTTTTTTTTTTTTTTTTTTGAGGTACGCGGGCCTCTCGTTGTTGTGGCCTCTCCCATTGAGGAGCACAGACTCTGGACGCGCAGGCTCAGCGGCCATGGCTCATGGGCCCAGCCGCTCCGCGGCATATCATAGATCTTTTAATTCACCGAATTTCTTTCTCAACTTGATTGTTTTGATGCTCTTTCTGTTGAAATGGTGGTAGCATTAAGTGCCCAAAAGAACATAGAAGGTGATCGATCTTTTTTTTTTTAATTATCAATTTGAAAACTAATCAGATAATATTTGCAGTGATTCCATTTCAAATATAGATAAGAAATCAATATACAGTACATGGAGCAGGTTTTTATGAGAGTTTTTCCCTCCGATTATTTATTCCATGACTTTCTAGACCTTGGCATGTATGGGATTTCATTTCTATATGTTTTGCTGTCCTCTTAAACATCATTTTTTAGTGTTAAATTTTTTTGTATTAGAGAATTTCCCAAACATACACAAAGGTAGAGAGAATAGTATAATGAACACCCATGTACCCATTGCTCAGCTTCAACAGTTATCAACATTTTGCACATCTTGTATATTTACCCATCTCTACCTCCTCCTGCCTGTTTCCACCCCCCCCCTTTTTTTCCTGGAATATTGGAAGAAATACCAGACATTGCATCATTTTCCTCATAAACTATTTTATATGCATTTAAGTAGTAAGACTAAAAAAATATAGCCACCTGAATATTATTATACCCCCCAAATAACGATATCTTAAATATTCTAATACGCAATCTGTATTCAAATGTCCCCAGTTGTCTCAAATTTTTATTTTACAGTTGGTCTATTCAGATAATAAGTATCAATAACGTTCATAAACTGCATGGTTGTGTATCTCTTAATTATTTTAGTCTACGTGGTCCCCCCTCCCCTCTCATGTCTTTGAATTTGTTGGAGAAATCAGATTATTCATCCTTTATAGAATTGTGCCCATTTCTAGAATTGTATGATTGTATTTCTGTGATGTTTTTAACTTGTTCCTCTGTTCTCTGTATTTCCTGTAAACTGGTAGTGAGACCTGAGACATGATTTAATTAAAGTTCAAATGTTTTTTTGATCATAATAGTTTTCTTTTTTTGGAGGGGAGATAAAATCTTTTATTGTGCTTTGCCAGAATTTTGAATCAGTTCAGAAAGTAATACTTTTCTCTATTTTATTCTTTTTTAATTTTTATTTTACATTGGAGTATACTTGATTAACAATGTTGCGTTAGTTGCAGGTGTACAGCATAGTGATTCAGTTATACATATACATGTATCTATCCTTTTTCAATTTCTTTTCCCATTTAGGTCATAATATTTCTTATGCTGTGTACTTCCTGTAGAATCATATCAAGAGCTTATGAAGCCTGGTTGCCCCAGCTTCAGAAACGTCACCAATCCATCCAGGGGATGTCAGAATGTCCTGCGAGTTTCTTAAGAACATTTCACCTATAATTTTAAGATCCACTGACAACCATTGCTTAGATCCAGAGTTTCATTAAGGATTGAAATGCAAATCTCTTATTGCCATTCTTCTGCATTAGTTAGCCATAATTCTTCTATAAGGAATAATTTATTCTCATCAATTTTTTGGCTTCCCTGGAACAGAGTTTGTATAGGAAAGGCAGACCAATTCTTTATTCTTTCCATGTATTTATCAATTTCCGAGCAATGAGGTAGTGCCCTTATAACATCCAATGGCAACTAGTAAGTTGTTAAAGAAGTATCCTTAGGAACTCATGAATTTTATACATATAATATTTTAATTGAGTGTGATTATTATTCTTTTTATAGTCATACTGGGCTATTTTGGCTAATGGGATCTCTTACAGGTTGGCCTCCTTTTGACAGGATCTATTTAGTCTTTGATAGTTTCTTGCTTTTCTGCATTTCAAGACGTCCCAGGCTCATCTTGTACATTTCACATTCCATATAGATCCTCAAAAGGTAATTTACTGGGTCAAAAGGAATAACTGCTTTTTTTAAAAAAAATATGTATTTATTTTTGGCTGTGTAAAACACACCAGAAATAAAGTAACAAAGATAGCCCCCATTGTGTGTTTATCTGTATCATATAATTTCATCCATCGCATCTGCATTGATAAATATTAGTGAAGAAATAGAAGACAGTTTACCCATGTTATTTCTATCATAAAAAAAGAATTGTGTATTTCTGACTTAATTTAGCATTTTGTTATAGGATTCATAATGTAAGGTCTTTACTTTTACAATAGTGAAATAAAACAAAAAGGAAGATTAGTGTTCCAACCATCTTATAGCCAAGAAATTCTTCAAATTTATTTGAGTAATGCATCTGATGAAGTGAAATATGTTACTCATCAAAATTAACCTGTCTTTTACTTGAAATTTTACTTGAAAGAATAATATGAGGTTAAAATTGAATGAAAACTGAGTTTGAAAATGAACTTCAAGAATACAGGACATCCAGCTGGTAACTGTCTATCAACCCAGTTATTTGAGGAGAGGCATTTCTTGATACTAGTTTGGCTTATCTGTATATATATATTAACATCTTTATTGGAGTATAATTGCTTTACAATGATGTGTTAGTTTCTGCTTTATAACAAAGTGAATCAGCTATACATATCCCCTATCCCCATATCCCCTCCCTCTTGCGTCTCCCTCCCTCCCATACTCCCTATCCCACCCCTCTAGGTGGTCACAAACCCCCGAGCTGATCTCCCTGTGCTATGCAGCTACCTCCCACTAGCTATCTATTTTACTTTTGGTAGTATATATATGTCCATGCCGCTCTCTCACTTTGTTGCAGCTTACCCTTCCCCCTCCCCATGTCCTCAAGTCCATTCTCTAGTAGATCTGCGTCTTTATTCTCGTCTTACCCCTAGGTTCTTCATGACATTTTTTTTTTTTCTTAGCGGGCCACTCTTGATCGCGGTGCGCGGGCCTCTCACTATCGTGGCCTCTCTTGTTGCGGAGCACAGGCTCTAGAGCGCAGGCTCAGTAGTTGTGGCTCACGGGCCTAGTTGCTCCGCGGCCTGTGGGATCTTCCCAGACCAGGGCTCGAACCCGTGTCCCCTGCATTGGCAGGCAGATTCTCAACCACTGTGCCACCAGGGAAGCCCAGAATAACTGTTTTTAAGGTGGTTTAACATAGTAGAAAGTGGCTTCAGAAGTGGGTAGATCAGGGTTAGAATCCAAGCTGTATTCCTTACTAGCTCTGGGGACCTAGAAAAGGCTTTATCTCACAACTTGAGGATAATAAGAGCTCTTATAAGGAAGAGGAATTTATAATAACATACAGAACTATTTTTATTATAGTGTTAAGTGGAAAAAGCAGGATTCACAATTTTATAAAAAACACATAGAGAAACTATTGTGATCAAATATGCTAACATGTCAGTAGTGGTGTCTTTTGATGGTGGGACTACAGGTCATGTATTCTCTTCTTTATGCTTCGAACTATACTGTTTCACATAACTTAGAATGGAAAGAAATAAGATAACTTCGTTAAAAGAAAAATAAGCCTATGCAATAAATCCTATAGTGTGGATGAAAATTCATATGGGATATGATTTGTTGCATACATTTTTTGTATCTCTCATGGTCAATTTAACCCACTCGTCCATTAATAGAATTGAATGCAAATTCTATAATTAAGAAAAATACTGATGTACCTACACTCTGCCATCTGCTTTCTTTCTCTATGTCATGTCCTACTGATTTTAATAGACCAGGTCAAAGCTGAGTGTGTCCTGCTTTCAAGGATGACCTCTGAGGGCCTCATAATCTCTGCCTGCTTGCTCCCAGGGGACAGCTTGTAGGTTCTGGGTTGACAGCTGATGGCAGAGCAGTAAAAACAGGAAGTAAAATAAAATCTCCATTTGACATGCTTATAAATCAGTTTTCCTATGGCACAGAATTGTCAGTGTTGGTGCATATTGAAAATGGTCTTATTGATTAGAAAACTAAACCAACTGGTTCTTTATTCGTCTGAGGATTCAGATCGATTCAGAGTGACTTGTCAAGGATGAATTCATCTGTAATCCTTTAAACCTAGGGCAAATGATAAAAACTTGTGTGGAAGATATCTGCAGAGGTTTCTAATCTAGGATTCAATCTGCTTTTCAGGAATGATATTTTGCTCTTGTAGTTAAGGGTCATAATTTCTTCTTTTCAAATGGGTGATGAAATTCTACAGATCTGAGGTTTAAGGGAGGATGATAATATTAGGTAACATTTTTCTTTATAATTTTTTTCTATTTAAATATATCTTATTTCAAAGGAGAATTCTTGGGGCTTCCTTGGTGGCGCAGTGGTTGAGAGTCCGCCTGCCGATGCAGGGGACGCGGGTTCGTGCCCCGGTCCACGAAGATCCCACATGCCGCGGAGTGGCTGGGCCCGTGAGCCATGGCCGCTGAGCCTGTGCGTCCGGAGCCTGTGCTCCGCAACGGGAGAGGCCACAACAGTGAGAAGCCCGCGTACTGCAAAAAAAAAAGGAAAAGAGAATTCTTGATTTTAATCTTGAATCCGTGTAGGCTAAGTCTGACATCAGGGAAACTTGACTACCGTGGTCAGATCAATAGATTCTGAGCAGTGAATTGCCTTGGGCAGGTCTTTAGGTGGCTGTGTAAGAAGAAACATGTAAAATGAAGTGTCCTGGTAATTGGCAGTAACTGGGAAGGGTTGTTTTTTTCTCTTTTCTTTTCTTTTCCTCTATGTTCCCCTCATCAGTGAGCTGATTTAGATGCTGACCTGTAAAGGAGTCAAACCCAAGTATTTAGCATCCGGACTGTTGTCACGAAAAGTGTTGCTTCCTTCAACAACACATCTTTAGTGAGCCCTTGTTTCCTGATGCAGGTTCTCCGCTGAATGGTAGAAATGCATTGATGATGGAGATACAGTGCCTGCTCACAGAGACCTTACAGCCTAGTGAGCTGGACTGGACATACGCACACCTGGAAATAAGAGATCAGCATTGGCTACACCAGGTGTGATGTGTGTTGTGATGTGTGATAATACCCCAGGGTGCTCCAAGGAAACAAAACCCATGCACCTCTCAAATTTTAAGGAATTTGTGCAGGCGACTGTGGAAGGCCGTTGAGTCTGGCATCTTCAGGGCAGGATGGCGGGCTGGAGACCCAGGGGGAGTTGGTGGTGCAGTCTTAAGTCAAGTCTGAAGGCAGTCCTGAGGCAGAACTGCCTCTTCCTTTTTAGGGGGAATCTCAACCTTTTTCTCTTAAGGCCTTCAACTGATTGAATGAGGCCCACCTACTCACTCTTATGGCACAAATTCAAGATGCAAAATGGTACACAGTGAAAATGAACATCCCTCTCCCTCCTGACCTCAAGCCACCCTAGGAGCTTCCCCAGACACAGCAACTATTACCCATTGTTGATTTCCTTATAGAGGTATTCTATTCACCTATGAGCAAATGAGTATGGATATTTTAAAACAATATGCCAATAACATCTTGCTTTTTTCCTAGTTAACAAAATATCTTGGAGATTGTTCCACTTGAATTTAAAGCTGCCTTTATTTTTTTATAGCTATATACAATTCCATTGTATAAATATACTATAATTTATTTAGTCGGTCCCTCAACTAGATTGCTTCCAGTCCCATGCTAGTACAGACAATATGGCCACAAATATGCTTGTACATCCCCCTCCCTCCATTCTTTAGGATAAATTCCTAGAAGTAGAATTGCTAAGTGTAAGGGTACGTGCATTTGAAATTCTGAAATATTAGTAAATTTTCCTGCAGAGAGGCCCTGCCAGTTAACACACACCTACAACTGGTTCTTTTCAGCTCCAACTTACAGATGCACAAACATACTATCACAGGCATTATTTTCAAGGGTGGTGATGGATTTTGGCTTATCCATTCTCTCCTTTTTCCTCCTGCCCCTGGTCCATTCACCAGCATTTGGGAATCGGCTGCCTGGGTGTAGCCTGAGGAAAGGGAACAAAGTGAAGGGAATTGGCCCATGGAGACAGCAACACCAGAGCTTCACATGTTGACTGTTTGGCTTTGATCAGTTATAGAAATGTAGGTCTCCTCTTGGTGTCCACTCAGCTCATAGGTGTCAGGAGTAGAAGTTGAACTCATTCAAGTTCTTGTTCAAATCTTAGACTTACGGTTACCAAGGCTGGTAGGGGGGTGGAATGAGCAGGGAGATTGGGACTGACATATATACACTACTATATATAAAATAGATAACTAATGAGAACCTACTGTATAACATAGGGAACTCTACTCAATGCTCTGTGGTGACCTAAGTAGGAAGGAAATCTAAAAAGAGTGGATATATGTATACATATACCTGATTCACTTTGCTTCACAGTGGAAACTAACACAACACTGTAAAGCAACAATACTCCAGTAAAAATTATTTTAAAAATACATGGATTGTGAAAGAAAGAAAAGAAAAGAAATGGGGAAAAGAAGAATAATTGAAAGAAGTCCTTCTTATTTAAACTAAAATCAAATTCATTAAAGGGTATTTAGTCTTTGTTTATATCACCTCAAGTTGTAGAGAGAATGAAAGTATATTATTATGTTATAAGGAGTTATTCTGACACTGGAGACCACCAACATATGTTAGGCGATTTGTAAGTTCTCTATGAGAAAGTAAATATTTTTTTTTATTTCAAACACAATCTTTTTTTAAAAAAAATTTAATTAATTAATTTATTTTAATATCTTTATTGGAGTATAATTGCTTTACAATGGTGTGTTAGTTTCTGCTTTATAACAAAGTGATACATATACATGTATCCCCATATCTCTTCCCTCTTGTGTCTCCCTCCCTCCCACCCTCCCTATCCCACCCCTCTAGGTGGACACAAAGCACCAAGCTGATCTCCCTGTGCTATGCGGCTGCTTCCCACTAGCTATCTATTTTACATTTGGTAGTGTATATATGTCCATGCCTCTCTCTTGCTTTGTCACAGCTTACCCTTCCGCCTCCCCATATCCTCAAGTCCATTCTCTACAACTGCGTCTTTATTCCTGTCCTGCCCCTAGGTTCTTCATGACCATTTTTTTGGCTTGTTTTTTAGATTCCATGTATATGTGTTAGCATATGGTATTTGTTTTTCCCTTTCTGACTTACTTCACTCTGTATGACCGACTCTAGGTCCATCCACCTCGCTACAAATAACTCAATTTCGTTCCTTTTTATGGCTGAGTAATATTCCATTGTATATATGTGCCACATCTTCTTTATCCATTCATCTGTTGATGGACACTTAGGTTGCTTCCATGACCTGGCTATTGTAAATAGAGCTGCAATGAACATTGTGGTACATGACTCTTTTTGAATTATGGTTTTCTCAGGGTATATGTCCAGTAGTGGGATTGCTGGGTCGTATGGTAGTTCTATTTTTAGTTTTTGATGGAACCTCCATACTGTTCTCCACAGTGGCTGTATCAATTTACATTCCCACCAACAGTGCAAGAGGGTTCTCTTTTCTCCACACCCTCTCCAGCATTTACTGTTTGTAGATTTTTTGATGATGGCCATTCTGACCAGTGTGAGATGATATCTCATTGTAGTTTTGATTTGCATTTCTCTAATGATTAGTGATGTTGAGCATTCTTTCATGTGTTTGTTGGCTGTCTGTATATCTTCTTTAGAGAAATGTCTGTTTAGGTCTTCTGCCCATTTTTGGATTGGGTTTTTCACTTTTTTGTTATTGAGCTGCATGAGTTGCTTGTAAATTTTGGAGATTAATCGTTTGTCAGTTGCTTCATTTGCAACTATTTTCTCCCATTCTGAGGGTTGTCTTTTCGTCTTGTTTATGGTTTCCTTTGCTGTGCAAAGCTTTTAACTTTCATTAGGTCCCATTTGTTTATTTTTGTTTTTATTTCCACTTCTCTAGGAGGTGGGTCAAAAAGGATCTTGCTGTGATTTATGTCCTAGAGTGTTCTGCCTATGTTTTCCTCTAAGAGTTTGATAGTGCCTGGCCTTACATTTAGGTCTTTAATCCATTTTGATTTTACTTTTGTGTATGGTATTAGGGAGTGTTCTAATTTCATTCTTTTACATGTACCTGTCCAGTTTTCCCAGCACCACTTATTAAAGAGGCTGTCTTTTCTCCACTGTATATTCTTGCCTCCTTTATCAAAGATAAGGTGACCATATGTGCGTGGGTTTACTTCTGGGCTTTCTATCCTGTTCCACTGATCTATATTTCTGTTTTTGTGCCAGTACCACACTGTCTTGATTACTGTAGCTTTGTAGTATAGTCTGAAGTCAGGGAGCCTGATTCCTCCAGCTCCATTAAACACAATCTTTAAGGAAGAATATAAACATATAGGCTTTAAAAAATTATTTATTTATTCATTTATTTATTTAATGGCTGCATTGGGTCTTCGTTGCTGTGCACATGCTTTCTCTAGTTGCGGTGAGTGGGGGCTACTCTTTGTTGTGGTGCACGGGTTTCTCATTGGGGTGGCTTCTCTTGTTGTGGAGCATGGGCTCCAGCTGCACGGGCTTCAGTAGCTGTGGCCCAAGGTCTTCAGTAGCTGTGGGTCGTGGGCTCTAGAGCACAGGCTCAGTAGTTGTGGCGTGTAGGTTTAGTTGCTCCACGTCATGTGGGATCTTCCCGGCCTAGGGCTCGAACCCGTGTCCCTTGCATTAGCAGGTGGATTCTTAACCACTGCGCCACCAGAGAAGCCCCTAAACATATAGTCTTAAAAAAAAAAAAAAGTTCTTGTTCAACTCTTGAGTTCCTGGCATCATAGATACGTGACCATCCCTAAATGAGCTAATTCATCTGCATCATTTATGAGCGAATTCATATTCATCCTTTAAGAGCTGGTTCATGTGTGTCATTTATGAGCTGATCCATGTGCATTGTTTAGGACATGGTAAGCACTCAACAAACATTAGTTATTATCTAGTTATTATTGTCCTTCTGGTTCCTTAGGAGGTGGGTGTGGAATGGGCGTGGTGGGGGGCACTGGAGGAGACTGGAGGAGTCTGGATGCTGATGGGAATGAGGCTGGAGCACCACAGGAGGCTAGGATGCCCTCCTGGTCCTCCCAGCTGTGTAATTCAAGCAGCTCCAGCTTGATAGCAGTTTTTGAGTCATGGGGACAGAGGAGAATTTTTCTTAATTGATCGGGAGCTAATGAGAGCTGTATTTCTTTGAATCTGCCCATTGGATGAGAACAAACGTTAATTATCACTGGGCTGGAAAGGCCAGATACAATTTGCCGAAGAGAGGACATCTTCCCCCATCAGTTATAAAGCAGTGTGCAGAGGACCGGAGCACATTCAAACAGTGAAAATCCATCACCAGCTGTGGCATTAAATACAGAGCAAAAGCCCCATAAACGGGATCCATGTGCGAAGCAATTAAACGTGGGCTGACCCGGCAGCCACCTCTGTTAGAGCTTTCAAGGCTCAGCAACTTGTAAGATGACTGAAGAATAATAATGCGCTCGTTTTCTTTGTGGCCACAAAGAAGCCTGCAGAGGGGGAGCTGGTGTCTCCTAATTGCAGCAAGATTTGGATGGCGCTGTCACCTGGGTCCCCAGGGAGGGTGGGGCTGGCTCTCCCCTGATGCCTCCTGCCAGCTCCCTCTGCCACAAGGGACCCCATGGTCTGCTGGTGGCTGCAGTTAGGCACATTCGACACACTTGGCGGGAAACCTGGGCTCCAAGGAAGCAATAGAGATCCGGCTGCTGCTGCTTCTTTTTAATAGTAAATGCATCCTACCATTTCACGTTTCACAGCTCCCATCCCACCAAATGCCAGCTTCCCTACTCCAGTTTGGGAGCCCAGAGGGTGTTTCTAAGTCATGGGGGCTCAGTGAAGTTGGTGGATATCCTCAGTATGTTTCTGAGATGCTGTAGTCGGCTGGGTTTCTGGTAATAGCTAAGTCCCTCCATGTTATGCCAGTAATTTGAGGCACTGAGGACACCGCCTTAACCCAGGAAGGACAGGCCAGGATAAGGTCTAGGGGTGGAGGAAGGGTAAAGGAAGTGCTACGGGGTTTCTCTTTCTTCTCTTCATGACCATTTCCTTCAAGAGATGGGAACTTGAATCCCATTGGCTCCAACAGGGTGTCTCCAGAGCAGACCCAGGACCTGCTGGACCCTGGGCGTGTCCGGGTGTGTCCAGGTATGCAGCATCTTCTGGCTCACCCTGTCAGCTCCACCCTCCTGATCAAGGGGCCACTGCAGTCCCTGCTCCAAGGCCTTTCCAAGATCCTGCTCTTCTTCATGTCCCTGGGTTCCTGGGAAGATGGGGGCAGGTTGTCTCCTGTCACCTGGGCCCCCAAAGCATCGTTGCCTGTGGAGCCGAGACCGTGTGGCTCAGTGGTTAAGAGCTTGACCATCTGTGTTAGAATCTTGACTGCACGTCTTACTGTGTGTCTTTGAGGTAGCTGCTTACCCTCTCTGTGACTCGGTTTCCATATCTATAAAATCTGGACAATAGCTGTACCTACCTCAGGGATTGCTGTCAAAATTAAATGACATTATGTATGTAAAGTGAATGGAATGGTGCTTTCTGTGTAAGGAGCCCCCCGGTCCCTGAACATAGCTACCTCATGCTTTGACCTAAGACCTCCTTCTTGGGGCTCAAATCTAGCCCCAAGAAGGCTGGACTTGGGTGGGTGGGCAGATGTGGGAGGGCACTGCCATGTTGTCCCCATCTCATCCTCACCTCTTGCTTTTGCACCAGCAACTTTCCCCTCCTCGTTCTGGTACAAAAGAAATTCAAAAGCTCCCAGGTACGTCAGCATAGCAGCCTACCTGTGTGAACCAGTCTGGCCCTGTGAACAACATTGGATCATTTGGGGCATCCTCTGTAGGCCCACATACACACTCTGACAGTCCTTGGGACTTTCTCACCCATCTTGCCACTTAAAGCCCATGGGTCACATTTGAATTTCACTCCTAAGTGTGTTGCCATGATCACCAGGATGACTTAAGGTAAAGACGGGCATTTACAAATATTCTCACCCCTTAGTTTCTGCTGGACGCTGTCAGGCCAAACCAATATGTATCAGCTGTGCCTCCAAAAGATAGTTCCCTTCCTGAAGAACTACACAGCCCTCAATAGCAAGGGTTTCTCCTGGGCGCTGAGTGGTGTTACTACCCTTCCAGCGGCAGGAACTCCTTCTGAACTCCCTCTGTTAGGAGGGAACTGGGGGAAGTTTTGTTCTGTCTGTGCTCCTGGCTGGACCCGAGCTCCTGCATTTTGACCCCAGACATTTTCTAGCCCTGCTGGGCTTTTGGGGGATGGTGAACATGAGTTATTTGCCACTTTTTGTCTACGTGTGGATGTCAGTTATGATTTACATTTTTATTAAGCAATCTCGATTCTTATTCCCTTTCTTTTCATCTTCAAATGACTATTTTAACCCCTCTTTCATCTTTTCCTTTTGACTTATAATTGCTTTTCCCCATCCTTTTAAAAAATAGTTTTATTGAGGTACAATTGATAAACAAAGAACCGCACATAATTACTGTAGACAATTTGATAAGTTTGAACATCTGCGAAAGATCACCACGATTGAGACAATAGTCATATCCAATATCTCCCAAAGTTTCCTTGCGTTCCTCCAACCCCATCACCCAGTTCACCCAGTTTGCTTTACATGGCAAGAAAACTTAATCTTTTTTATTATGAGGTTCCCTCTCTTTCTACATTAAAATATTTACTGGCAATCGTTTGATAGTATTTGGACTTTCAGTGTTGTTCGAAAAATAAACGAAGGCACATGACAAATTTTAAGAGTTTATTTGAACAAACACCTATTTGAATCAGGCAACATCAAACCGGAAGTGGTTAGGAATGCTCCACTGACAGGAGCTGGGGAGAGATATTACACAGAAAAGGCGGAAACAAAGTGAGAAAATTATTGGTTGGCTGTAGCTTAGAACCAGAAGGCTGTTTGTGATTGGTTGTCTTTAGGTTTTGATTTCGAAACTTGAGGCACTTTCAGGCTTAGAATATGGTTTGCTTACATAGGCTGCCATGGCATTGGTGCCACCTCTGTCTAATGGCCTACTTGTTTAACTAATTTAAAGGTAGCGGTTGAATCAGATTGTTTATCAATTAAAATTGGACAATAATTTAACCATCTATATTTATTTAAAAAATAAAAATACCTTTTGTTTAAAAAAATAGAAGTTCATTGAAGGACTAAAATTACTGTTAACTAAGCACAATCTCTGCTTTAAGGAGGTGAGTCCCACAATTTGGAAACCAATGATTTAGGGATAACACACCTAACCCGTACCCGCCCCCCCGACTCTCTACCCCTCTCTCTCTCTGTCTCTCTCTCTCTCTCTTTCACACACACACACACACACACACACACACAGTAACTGGTAGACTGATATTAATCAGTGATTGTTTTTTCCAGCTCAGCTGAGGCTCTAGGGTAGAGATAAAAATATGGTCTATGGGGATCCCACTATTTGGACTGGCTGCTCGCACTAGCAACATGCCCCTGGGGGCTCCATTCGGTCACTCTGAGCCTGAGTTTCCGCATCTTTAAAATACACAAATTTGACTTCTTATTCTATAAGATCACTTCCAGTCCTTTCACCAGAAGAGCTCCAATTTGCAGTGGTCATTTATCCACAAGCAACAAAGGCAGGGACTTATTTGCATACAAATAGAATGCCAATCAGGAGATGCAGATAAAGGCCCTCACAATCTGGATGGGCTGTGAGGACACCATCCTTCTGGAGGTGCCCAGACAGGGCCAGTTCAGGCAAGAGAAATGAACCCAAGCTGGAGCAGCAGAGTGCTGTCAGTTATCGGAGGCTCCAGGCGCACAAAACGGTCTCTGACTCTCCAGTACTTAGCCTGGCGGGGAGGCCTTATTGCTCCAGCCCTGGAATTTGGAACCATTATCTACCAGAGCAGCGAGATTAAAAATAATGTCTGGGCCTGAAGGACAGCAGCTAGCAGTCCGCCACGTGATGACCTGATTGCTCGCAGAAAGGCGTCTTTGGCAGAGCAGAAGCCAGGAGACCAAGGTAGATGATTTGTGACCTCTAGCAGATCACCAGGGGCACTTCAGGAAAGTTCCTTCGACTCTCTGCAACTGAGTTTTAGTCTTCATTTTGAAAATAGTTATTATTCGACTTCTTCTTATCTCACTGTGCTGTTACAGGAATAAAATAGAATAACATGGCAACGGTGCTTTGGAAAATTAGAAATACGTTCCATGTAAAGCGTCAATTTTCAGGCAACCAGTATCAGCATGTATTATATGCACTATACTGTGAACGGTAGTAACAGCCAACATTTGTAAAGTACTTACTATGTGGCAGCATTGTTGTGGGTGTTTTAAATAAATCAATGTACTTAAATCTTACAACCTCTGAGATAGGTATCAGGATTATACCCATTTAAGAGATTAGAACATGGAGGTAAAGTGATTTGCTCAAGGTCACATCTAGTATGTGGCTGAGCTGAGGCTCCAACTCCCTCTAGAACCTGCCCTTTTAACAAGGTCGTATGCCCCTCAACAAAAATCATGGTAATGAGCCCCTTTAGAAATAAATACAATCTTTCATGTGATATACATTTCACTTATTTGAGATAATATTATAGTCTTGATATATATTTCAGTTAATATTATATAAATATATCCCATGTCTTTAAAAACTATTCCTAGACATAACTGAAGGGTGCATATCATTATATTGAAAGGAATTACTATAATCTGCTTAGCCTGTGGTTCAACATTTAGTTTTTTCCATTACAAATAATCTTAAAAGAAACATCTTTGTCTATAATTTGTGTCATTTCTCAAAAGTGGAGTTTTTGTGTTTAGAAAGCACATATGTGATTTTATTTAAAAATTATTTTATGCAAATTTTCAAGTATATCTAAAAGTAGGGAGAATGAGCTAATGAATCCTGGTTTCCCATCACCAGCTTCAACAGTCATCCACACCCAGAAAATCTTGTTTCATCTATCCCCTCCCCTCTCCATCCCATCCAAGTTATTTTGAAACGAGTCCCAGATGTTATTTCATATGCAGATATTTCAGTATGAATCTCTAAAGGACAAACATTTCCTTAAAAAATACCTGTACTGGGCTTCCCTGGTGGCGCAGTGGTTGAGAGTCCGCCTGCCGATGCAGGGGACACGGGTTCGTGCCCCGGTCCGGGAGGATCCCACATGCCGCGGAGGGGCTGGGCCCGTGAGCCATGGCCGCTGAGCCTGCGCGTTCAGAGCCTGTGCTCCGCAATGGGAGAGGCCACAGCAGTGAGAGGCCCGCGTACAGCAAAAAACAAACAAACAAACAAAACCTGTACTATCATTGTCACATCTAAAATTTTTAACAATAATTTTTTAATATTGTCAAACATCCTGTCAGTTCACATTTCCTTGATTGTTTTACATATTTGAATCAGTACCCAAGTTAGTTCCATACACCTGATTGGGTAATAAGTTTTTTAGATCTCTTTATAGCGGTCTACTCCTTCCCTCCCTTCCTCTCTCTCTGCTCTATTTTCTTCTGTTGGAGAAACTAGGTCCTTTTCCCTATAGAGTCCACAGAACTTAATATTGTTCTTTTCTGCCTCAGATCTCTTATAGGCTGGTAATTAGCTCTAGAAACTTGATCAGACTCCTATCTTCCCAGGTGGAATCTTCTTCCCAGCGCACCTCTCAAGTTGGAAGTTTCACTTTGACTGAACAAACCTGAGTTAGGTACTCGTACAGACCAGTCAAGCATGGTGACCAAAATGATGGAATTATTCTGATTGGTTGGCAGGGGAAGTGGGCACTCATCCAAACCACCTGAACTGCTAAAGGTGTGTGTGTGTGTGTGTGAATCCTCAAACAAAATCGGGGCTTTCAAATACAGATTATTGAACATGGTGTGATGGATGCTGTGATGGTTAATGTTATGTGTCAACTAGACTGGGCCGATGGAAGCCCAGAGAGCTGGTCAAACATTATTTCTGGGTGTGTCTGTCGAGGGTGTTTCTGGAAGAGATGAGCTTTTGAATCAGTAGACTGAGTGAAGAAGATCTGTCCTCAGCAGTGCGGGCGGGCATCATCCCATCCGCTAAGGGCTGAAAAAGAACAAAAAAGCAGAAGACGAATTTCCTCACTTTTCTAGAGCTGGGACATGCAGCCTTCTGGTTCTCAGCCTCCAGTCTCAGACTGAACTATTCCACCAGCTTTCCTGTTCTCCAGTTGCAGCTGGCAGACTGTGGGACTTCTCGACTTCTGTAAGTGTGTTAGCCAATTCCTGTAATAAATCTCCTCTAATATACACATCTCGATATGTCCTACTGGTTCCGCTTCTCTGGAGAACCCTGACTAATACAGATGCTAAAAGGCCGAAAACAGTAAGTGCTCACTACAGTTATTTTGGAGCCCAAACTGTAGATCTCGTGCCTGAGGGGTCAGCCCACCGCAGAGGAAGGTACCCATTTCTGATGCAGAGAAGGTGTGGGTCATGTAATCATTGCACATTTCAGCTAGTATGGACTTAAAGAAATTTTTGTCCAAGTCTGCCATTAGATAACAAAGGAAACTAGAATCCCACAGAGGCTAAGTGCCCTGCCCAAATCACACGGCTGGAACGTGGATCTTTGATTCCTTGGTCAGGGTCCCTTCCTCTGAACCATTGCCATTCTTATCTTAAGATATATAACACAGTCCTGCCAGGACTGACCAAGAATGAGGACAGTCTAGACCAGGAACTTAGAGCGTTCCCAATGCCATTTTCCTACTAATAATTTAGTCTATTAAGTAACTCTATACCTGCCAGGAAATTGTAGATAACTGAAAAAAAAAAAAAGAAAGCAAGTAAAGCATGTATGTTCATGTATGTATGTGAGTGTGGTTTTAGCTGATTTATTCACTAATTTTTCCACATATATTCTAACAGCTCAAATATCATTTATCTCTACATCTTCTCCCTTTCACCTCTAAATAATTGTGTCTATCGACCATCTTCATTTCAGCCCCATTTTCCTTTAAGGGGGCACGCATACCTTCCAAATTATTTCATTACAGAGGAATTCACCTTGATCCTCTTGTAGCCACTGGCCGGTCACCACCTGATGGAAAAACAGGCAGCATTCATTCTGTCTGGCTTTTTGATGCAATGAGCCACATTAATGAAAAAACCCACATATGTCTTTATCTCATGTCATCCTTCTCTTCTGTCCCGTGTTTATTCTTCTTTGGTGTCTCCCAGGATTTCTCAGGGATGTGAACACAAGGCAGACAAATCGTAGCATCACTCGGGTGTCTCTGGGTGGGTAAGGAGAGGGAGGTGGGAAGGACACTGTGGGTAGGATTTTTCACACGAATGTTTATTCAGCTCATTCACAGAAACACCTGATTGTATTGAGGAGCTCTGAGTGGGGAGGTGCTGATTTAAGGATTTCTTTCAAAGTTGAAACAAACCTTTGAATTGAGATAAGAAAATAAAAAGCAGTCCCTGACATGCGGGAGCTGGCCTGATGCTCACAGCTAGACCCTTTGTTCTGCTCATGTAAACAATCTCACACTGGGATCTCACACTGGACGTGCCAATGTCAGACAGAGTCACTCTGAGACCAAGATGAAGTGAGACCAGAAGGCCACTGTGCTCCCAGAAAACACCACACCTCCTCTCTCTCAGCTAAGATGAGTGAGTGTTGCTTCTTTACCAGTTATAGTTTATTCTTGCTCCAGTCCGCCCTCCCTGTAGTAAGCCTTTGAATATACCCAGCCATAGAACGCTCCTACTTTCTGACAGCACCCAGTCCAGACCAAACCCCTGTTTCCTTAGGACTTTCTTCCCTCCCTTTACCCACCTCTCCCTTCTCATAATTACCCAAGCAGAACCCAAAGTCTAGGATAGCTTCCTTCTACTGCTTCCTTACGGATGTGCACCGTGGTTCCTCCAGGCAAGCATCCTCCCTCCCTGCTACGAATAATAAACCCAAGTTCTTCAAGGGTGCTATTTCTGAGGTCTTTGCCGGAGGGCATTGACAGAGGGTCCATTTGTAAAACATATCACTAACTTTTATTAAATCATTGACAAATGACATTGAAAGAAAGATTTGAGAACATCCACTCTACTAGTTTTTGTTTTGTTTTACTTTGTTTTATTATCAACCACAGAGCTCTTGATTCAGAGACAGCCTTAGGTGATGTCCTAGCATGTAAAACAGATCAAAGGGGAATGCTTTCGCCTCAACATGGCAGCTCCTGAGCCCCATTGGCTTGAGTGCCCCCCACAGACACCTTAAGGCACCTCCACGTATCAGACGGACCCAGGTAGAAAATGACTTGTCTAGTCTAAACCCCTCATATTATAAATTAGCAGCAAAGACCCAAATATTGTACGTTCCTGAAAGTCACACTCCTGGATAAGGATACATCTTTGACCAAGATTCTATTTCCTAGGCCAGAGCCAGAATTCCATGATGGTTCTTTTTTGTTCACGGGAGGCCAGTGCTGGCTCACTTGTGCTAGTGACCTGTTCTGTGTTGTTCACGTGGACATCACAGTCTGACTCTTTCCCCATAGACTCCCACTGCATCAGCACTCTGGCCCCTAGCAAATGTCCAATACTTCTGCTCTTTCCCTTTCCTTCTTACTTGACCAATGACCGCCATGATTATCATGGTCGTGCCATGATTATAATATAGATTCCCTTTGATGCACACTTCCTAGGAAGAGCTCTATCCATTGGGAATGGGATTCCCAGTTAAAAGTGTTTGGTCCTTTTTGCTAAAGAGCTACCTGAACTCTAAATACGTGAATCCTTGAGGCAAGAGCACCAGTGAAGAAAGCAAGATGGGCTTGGGGCATTAGTGAACAGAAGACCAAGAATCATGGCCTCAGTGAATAGCTTGGACCACCTCATTAGGCATGGAGTCGATGAAGTGTGAGTTTCCTTTACACAGGGTCCTCACTTGTAGAGAAAGTAATGTCTCTTCTTGGCTGGTGCTCTGCTTGAGGATGTTGTAAAGATAGGTGGGTATTGGAAAGTGATTTAAACTCACTGAAAGAAAAGGGGTGCAGACATCCAGGGGGATCATGCAGAGAAGTAACTTCGGCGATGTTTGTTGCAATGCCCATCACGTTCAGAAGTGATGTCTGTTGTGGGTGGCTGGGATGTAACATGAAGTGAGAATCTTTTCTGTAGGTCCCAGCTCAGACAGGGCAAGGGTCAGCCCTAATGAGGGGGATGGGACTCAGGAAAAAAAAAAAGACCATAATGACTTTGCTCTGTATGTATGATGAGGATTCAGATGGAGATTGATGATCTGGCCAAAGGTTTTCCACCTGAATTTCGGCTGGTTCCATTACCTCAGGTCATATGTCTTTCTGGGTCAGGTGTGAAGTAAGTGACCCAGAAACACCAGGATTAGGGATTTGTAAATGGATTTCCTCACCAGACCACTTAGAACATAACCCTCAACAAAATTTATTGTAAAAATATCATTAATGAACATGCTGTTGCCTTTAAGCTTAAGGAATTACAACTATCACTGAGTGTTTACCAGTTGTTGGGGAATAGTAACCAGGGCTGGAACTAGGTGAGATGAATAAGGCACTCACCTTGGGCACAAAATTTAAGGCAGTGTCAACAAATTCAGTAATCAAGATAAATAACATTTAGATGCGATATTTAAAAAAATCAATTCAACAAACTCCATCCCTGCTGTTATTGACAGAAAAACGTTAGCATCTGACTGATGCCTGTGAGTGCTCTCCATACCTCAACGCCTTTCATTCTGTTCTACTTCTGTGCATTAACTCATTGTCTTTGTCAGCTCAGGCTGCCATAACAAAGCACCATAGACTAGGCACCTTAAACAACAGACACTTATTTCTCACAGTTCTGGAAGTAGAAGTTCCAAGATCAAGGTGCCAGAGTGGTTCTGGGGAGGACTCTCTTCCTGGCTTGGAGATGGCTGCCTTCTGGCTATGTCCTCACCTGGGAGAGGGGGAGACAGAGAGAGAGAGACAGAGAGAACTCTGGTCTCTCTTCCTCTTCTTATAAGGACACTAATCCCATCATTGGTACCTCGCGACCTCATCTCAACCTAATCACCTCTCAAAGACCCCACCTCTAAATACCATCACACTGGGACTTGGGGCTTCAACATATGAATGGGGAGGAGGGGAGATACAAACATTTAGTCCATAATACTCCTTGCATTCTTACACCAGTCCAAAGAGGAATTTACAATAATCCTAGATACGTGGAGACAGTAATTTTCAAAGTGGTACCAAGAGGGACCATCTGAGATTCAGGCAGGAGAATTCTTCCATCCTTCTCCTCATCTAGTCCTGGAGCCCTGGAACATTCGGTGTGGGCTCTTTACCCAACAGCCATCCTATCCCTGTCTCTGCCCCATGGCTTCTTATTTCCTGGCAGATCCATCTTTCCACCATGATATACACATGCCAGATACGTTTCTAAATTCTCTTGATGATTCTCTTGAAACTAGTCCTGGCTAAAGGGACCTAAGAGGAAAGGATGCTGTATGTATATGTGAGGGATCTTAAGAAATGTTGATTTCCTAATCAAAAGAGACCCATAGGAGGAACTACCAATATTTTTCACTGGATGTGGTCATGATGATAGGTGATGCCTGGCTCTGCAGCAGTGCTCTTGCAGTCCCACGGGTGGACATTCCAACACTGTGAAGTGCAGAGTAAAAGGGTGGAAAGAGCCTTATTGCTATCATTGAACTCCTGCACCAATCTGGGAATCACCCTTCCTCTGGCCTTCTTGTTTTATGACATAGATGTCCTTATTGTTCAAGCTACTTTCAGTTGAATAGGTAGGAGCCTGCATCTGAAGACATCCTGGTACTACACTCTTTGCCCCAGCTTCCACTGCACACTCAGGTTCCTTGCTGCTGTGCCCAAGGCAGCTCCCTTGTCACAAACACAGACCTAGTTCATAGTCCAGGAAAATTCCTTTTGGCACCAGGCTTAGGACTGCACAGACAGACACACAGACACACAGACACACACACACGGTGACTTGACTCGCTACCTTTCACTTCAGTGTGTGTGTGTGATGTATTTAAGTGCCCAGGGAATATTGATGAAAGCACAGAATCCACAGATATGAAGTGACAGTGGCGATGAGTGACTCTGAGTCAGGCGGGTCTGGGTAATGAGTGAGATGCTTCATAGCTGTGTGGGCGGCGTGTCCTTTTTATTCAGGGATTGTTCATGCCTTTCCTGAGGCTCTTGCCAAGGAAACATTTGTAGTTCCGGCACGAGCAGGAAAATCCAAGATAGGCTGGATTTGCTTTTAAGGGCTAAAGATGCCTGAAGAGGGGGCTCCTGATGAGGGATGGAAGGCATTTCTAATGGCATCAGGAAAGGGAAACTGGGTTTGCGTGACTGATTGGATGGATTCTTGATGCCCTGCCAAGGACAGAAGCCTTGGGAGGAAGTGGCCATGGGATCTTGGAGTAAGAGCTAAGCATGGGATCACTAAACATAGTCAGATTTGCACCCTGGACATTAGGAAATCAGATGTCTAAGTTCCAGGGGAAAGAATGCGTAAGAGGCTAATGTCGTCTTGGCTTATGGAAAAGCTGGGCTTGGATGAAGAGGACTGGACAGTCTGGGAAAGGCAGGGCTGGGCACAGGTGTGAGGTGGTGAAATGGGAAGAGATGGACTCAAGTCAATTCCAGGGGGAGGAAAACCACCATGGAGTTTTCTAGAACATTACTGGTCACCAAAATGCATGGCCACACAGAAAGCAGGCATTTGGGCCAATGCTCCTCACAGGGAAATAGAACTTGAATGCAGCCCAAGCCTGAGGACACATCAGAATTATTGGATGGAGAAGCTTCTGTAAAAAATGCATGCAGACCCTCTGAGTCCATCTGTTGGAGGAGGTCGCTGAAAGGACGTGGCCACTGGTTGACCCATGAGCTGGACTTGGGTCATCCGAGGCTCCTGACCACCTTCCCTGTCCTTGGAAGGTATGTTCTGTCCACCGTTCCCATAGTGGGAGCTGTCTTCAAGGACACAGCCTTGAGAGAGCAGTGTACAGGTGAGACCATCTGGGCTGTGCACGTGACTGCACCCAGTTAAGGCCTCTGTATAAAGGTTTACATTCTGGTGAGAATGTGTGGAGATCTACTGGTCTTGCAGATGCCCAAGACAAGCCTTGCATGTGAGTTCCATTTCTTATTAAACTCGCCACTTGCCAGTCTGGATGGGCTGCTTCTTTTTTCTGTCTCTCCTTGCCCTCAGCGTGGGGATCAGCTCACAGGTCAACACCACTCTCCTTCTGCCCCCGGGATTCCAATTCAGTAGTTTCACAGATTCTAATTTAATTGGTCCCTGGAATTTCTATTTTGAGGGAGATTTACAGGTGATTCTGAAGGTCAGACAGGTTGGGAACTTGAAGAATTCGCAGTAAAAGTGTGGACTCGAGGGTTTGGAGCAGGTGAGGGATATACTGAGGTGAAGCGGGCAGTCGGCCTTGGGGATTGGGGTCAAGGATATGAACTCCCCTCCCAAGAAATTACGGAATCACCCACCCTGGGCTGGACATCCGCAATCCTGGGGAAACCATTACATGTACCTGCCTTACGAGCTCTGTACTGGTGTCCCTATTGTATATCAGATGAAACTGAGGTGCAGAGAGGATAATAGATTTGCCCAACATCACAAGTCCATTAAATGGAGGAAACGGGAAGTGGACCCAGGATTTTCCTTCAAGCAGTGTCTGTGGGAGGGACCTGGCCACGTGCACACAAAAGACAGAAACTGGAGAGGAGAGAAGAAAGGAAAGAGGAAAACAGTGGACTTGATTAGAATGAGAGCCAGGAGGGGGAAGAGAGGAAGGTATTCCAAATGAGAGACAAACCTCTCATTTTCTGAAGTTGGCTTTGTTGATTCATCATTTCTTCATCACCATTTCCACAATTACAGCTCACCTCCTTCACTCATGACATTCCTCTGAGTCCTCACTTCCCAACTGTGGGAAACCCTCCTTCTTCCCCTAAACCTGACTGATTCCTTCTTCTCATTCCCTTTCCCACCATCCTCTTGTCACTTGGCGGGATGTCGTGTAATATAGCAGCTCTTCAGCTTTCTTTTTACAGAAGCTTCTCTCCTTCCCGATCCCCCAGGGCACAGAGAAAGTAGAGTGGACTGTCACCTTCTAGAAGGAGTTATGAGTCACTTGTGGGGTATTGGCTTCTTCTAGTTTGTAAATGATGCCTCTTCGGCAGCCAAATATAGAAATCACCCACTTGTCTGAAACAAACAAATCCAAAACAAATTAGTTTTTATGATGCTTTTTGGATATCCTGAAACAGTGTACTAAGAACCATGGAAACACGGCTCTAAAAGGGTCAAATACAGCATATCAATATATACTTAAAAGAGCCAGTGTGCCTTTTGAAGCATCTGCCTTTCTAGCCATGAGGACTCCAGGACAACTGGGCTCAGTGGCCTTTCAAAGGAAGGAGGAAAATGCCATTCGTTATGGATAGTTCAAGTGCACCTTAGAATCCTCTGTCATTCAGTTAGAGCATAGGAAAAATAAATGCTGTGTCTGGTCTTCTTTCTAGAGTTTACCATCAACAATAAGGTCTATGTTCTTTAGGTTTCTGTATAGACATTTTGGGCAGCAATGCATTAAGCCTTAAATTAAAATAGTAATTAAAATATTATGCAACGCATTCCTTTATTTATAACATACTAATTTATTGTAATGCAGTTTACTTTCCTCTGTGGCTGAGTGTAATGAGTTTCTTCCAGGAGAACCATAAAAGGCCTGCTCAGACAAAGGGTACTGTGCTGTTTTTAAATAAGCAATGTAGCTGTCAGCAGATGGTATGAAGATGGATGACTAATGTATTTTAACGCAGATAATTTATTAGATAATAGGGGTTTCTCCCCTCTAAATTTCCAGTAGGAGGAAATCATTGAGTTTTTCCATTTTATATTAAAGGCTTTATACAATTGGTCTTTCACTAAGCCTTGCAATGTATGATCCAATTCAATCACGTAACAAACACACTTAGGATGAAGCCCACTGCTGATGCTTCGCCCTCATCCTTTTATGTGGGCTTGAATCCCCACAAACCTCCTGAGAACAAGAACCAAATACAAGCCATATACTAACCAACGCACCTAGTAGAGTTTTACTAGTGTATAGTAAGTGCTCCATAAACGTTTGTTGGATGAACGATGTGTATGCTGTTGTTTTTATTGGAAACACTAACTCATAGATTCCTTCTGCTGAAGACATGGGTCCTGAGCTTGTTTCTCGGTGATGGATTGCTGTCCAATTCACACTGCTTCCTGCTCTCTGTGTTGTCTCTAGAGGTCAGGAAGGGGGCAGATGCAGAGCCAACTGTGGACTCAGGTCTCTGTGCTCACAGACATGGTTAACTCCTTTGCCTACTTGGGTTAAGAATAAATGAGCCCTGGGCTTCCGTGGTGGCGCAGTGGTTAAGAATCCGCCTGCCAATGCAGGGTACACGAGTTCGAGCCCTGATCCGGGAAGATCCCACATGCCGCGAGCAACTAAGCCCGTGTGCCACAACTACTGAGCCCACGTGCCACAACTACTGAAGCCCGAGCACCTAGAGCCCGTGCTCCACAACAAGAGAAGCCACCACAATGAGAAGCCCGCGCACCACAATGAAGAGTAGCCCCCGCTCACCGCAGCTAGAGAAAGCTCGCATGCAGAAACAAAGACCTACTCAAGGTGGCCAAGAGTTTAAGATGACCAGGGTGAAGCTCCATAGCAATTCTTCTTAAACATATATCTAACAGCAAAGAAAAGTAAGTTTAAGCAGAATTGTCTCTGGCAGAGACTGGGGCACGTAGCCCAAAGGGGTTTATGGAAAGGAAAGCTTTTCCTTGAAGTCTTATTTTATGAGACTCATTTAAAAAGTGGGTGCAAGTTCACATTGTAAACCATAAAGTATCTGTTATAATAAAATAAAACAAGGTAAACAAAGCAGAAGTTTCCTGCCCATCTTTGGTTTTTACTGAATTGAATATAATTTCTGGAAAAGTAGCCTGAGTTTCAACTGACATGACGCCACATTTTCAGCCATAGTTTGTGCAACCCTGGGTAAGTGTCTCTTCCTGAGAGGTTAAGCCACTTGTGTCACGTGGTGATCAATTTTCTGTGTTAAACTTGGCTAGTCCCTGGTACCCAGATTTTTGGCAAACATTATTTTAGATGCTTCTGTGAATTTATTTTTTTAGAAGAGGTTAATGTTCAAGTCAGTAGACTTTAAGTAAAGCCAATTACCCTCCATAATGTGGGTGGGTGGGCCTCATCCAATCAGTTGAAGGACTTCTCCCTGGGGGAAGAGGGAATTCTGCCAGCAGACTGCCTTTAGACTCAAATTGCAACTCTCCCCTGGGTCTCCAGCCTGCCCGCCTACCCTGCAGACTTTGAACCTGCCAGTCTCTACATTCAGGAAATCCAGTCCTTTAAAATAAATGTCTCTCTCTCTATGTACGTATATTATTGGTTTTGCTTCTCTGGAGAACCTGACTCATTTAAGTTGTGATAGGTCATGTGTGGATGGGAAGGGTAACTGATTCATTGGTCATCAGTCGAGGAAATAGGCCTCAATTCTTTTTCAGAGAAGAAAAATGACTACGGTATTCTCTATTTATGCTGGAATTTTTGAGGGCAAGCATTTCAAAGGTTTCCCTTAAGTAGTTGGTAATATCAGTGTCCCTGGAGATGTGTAATAGACTTAAGGAGGTCAGGGGAAGCATTTGGAGTCATTCTCAAGGCCAGTGGCCTTTGCAGTCTGTTCGGTTATCCTCAGGGTTAGGGATGGGCTAGAACAAAATACCTTTTGTTAGGATCGTTAGGATAAAACAAAATACCTTTTGAACTAGGATTCAAAAATGGTGATATTTGTGGATTTATAAAGTGGGTGTGTGTAGTACATTAATGCGTCCAGTTAATTAAAGGGCTGAAGTCTAGAGAGACAACAGAGGATTAACAATTCTGTCTGTTAGTCCCCATAAACATAACAGAGATTTCAACTAGTCACCACTGCAACTAAAGGAATTCATTGTGTGAACCCTAGACTAGATGGTTCTTGTTTACACATCTTTAGATGCCCCTCAGCCCCTTGCCCAGTGCCCTGTACAAGGAGATCATCAATAATAATGGTTGACGTACTGCCAGCTGCTTTCATTTGTACAAATTACTGAAAAGAAATGTGAGGTCTCTTGTCACAGTTCCTTTGTGTGTGCTGTATATACCGAGAGAGAGAAGCTACTATGATTTCAACATCCTGGAAATGCATTGAAACAGACACAGTTATCTCACTGCTCAGGCTGTTCTTCTACAAAAATAAAACCATAGTGAAAGTTCATTTAATTAGCAAAATGTGAATAGGAAAGACTTAGCTGGTGAAGACAGCAAATACAATAATCTAGAAGAGATAATGGGAAGGAGAAATAGAGCCATGGAAGATCCTTTGGAGGGAGGAGAATATTTCCAAACCAAGACTAGATAGGGGGGCTTACCCTGGTGGCGCAGTGGTTCAGAGTCCGCCTGCCAATGCAGGGGACGCGGGTTCGTGCCCCGGTCCGGGAAGATCCCACATGCCGCGGAGTGGCTGGGCCCGTGAGCCATGGCCGCTGAGCCTGCGCGTCCGGAGCCTGTGCTCCGCAACGGGAGAGACCACAACAGTGAGAGGCCCGCGTACCGCAAAAAAAAAAAAAAAAAAAAGACTAGATAGGGTAGCCAGTAGAATTTGGGAATAAAAGAGAAGTAGGGGTCTTAAATGACACCAAGGTTTTACTCAATGATATTGGTTATTACAGTGTGGGAGTGAGGATTGGAAGGCAATTCGGGAAGTGCATAGAGAGGGCTTCAGAGACATTCTACTTGCTGAGCCAATCTTGTTTATGATAGTATAATTTTTAAAATAATAAACGTGATAAATAAATATAAATTACAGTATTATTATTATTTTTTTTGCTGTACTCGGGCCTCTCACTGTTGTGGTCACTCCCGTTGTGGAGCACAGGCTCCGGACGCGCAGGCTCATTGGCCACGGCTCACGGGTCCAGCCGCTCCGCGGCATGTGGGATCTTCCCGGACCGGGGCATGAACCCGTGTCCCCTGCATCGGCAGGCGGACTCTCAACCACTGTGCCACCAAGGAAGCCCTACAGTATTTTTTATATGTTCACTCGATGTGATGTATTTTGTGTAATTATAAAATTTTTAAGATTGTCCATTGAAATATCCACTCAGACATTAATTAATTTATTCCCAATATACTCTGAATACACGTCATGAGAGAGGCACTGGGCTTAATGGATGGAAAATAGTCCTTGTCTTCGAGGAGCTCAAAATCCTCAAAGGAACAGAAGTTTTGCCACTAGGATTCTGGACTCTGCTCGGTAAGATGGGATTTCTTTAGGATGTGATGGCATCCAGGTGTGTGAGTGTTGTATAGTTCCTGGAGTTGAACTTTGGCACAGATCAGACCTTTCCTTCATCCACTGTGATCACCCATAGCGCCTAGCACTCCCTGGCACACACTATGTGCTTAACGATGTTTGTTGAAGGGAAAGAGGCCACACACCCACCGGAAATCACAGAAGTGCCTGGACAACAGTAAGACGTCCCTGTTGGCCGGTGTCCCCTGTAGCAGTCGGGTTACCTCTGTCCTTGAGTGCTTTTCTTTCCCTTGTTTCTCCTCCCTCCTGAAGTCATGAGAGGCTCTTTGTTCCCTCACTGCTCTCTGGGGCAACCATGCTGAGGACATGACAGTGGCCTCCTGAGAGATTAAGAAGACCGTGTCTTACTCTCCTCTTCTCCTCTCGATCCTCAGGCAATATTTTCTTTCCAAAATCCTCAGCTACCCTCCATATTCCAGCTCACTTAATTTTGCTTTCTTAGGGTTTCGTAGCCAATGAATGAATTTAGAAATCAGCCAGAGAGTGCAAACATTTGACACATAACAGGTATGGTCTTCATTTGAACAGTTCCCTGAGCCCAAATGTGAACTTGAGCTTCCAGGTTCATGTTCGAAGTCATTTTAATTCAAATATTCATTTTTGAGGTTATGCGGCTGAATTAGGAAAGGAGTGTCTTCTCCTTACATAGTGACCTTTGGGGATTAGTCAAGGTGACCCCATGACTAAATTGGTATCAGATTACAGATTAGGTCACATGTCCTTTTGAATCATCAGTCTGGAGGGGATGTAATTCTGATGTGAAAACATGGTTATGTAAGCAGCTCCTTTGCCTCTTTTCTGTTTAATCATCCCTGTTTTCTTTAGATCTGAATCATAAAGATGACATCATTAGGTAACACTTAACTTAGCTCTTGATTTCTGCTTTACTAAATATACACAACACCTTTTCTAACCTGCTGATTCCTTTCCTGGATTAGGAGAAGTAAGAATGAAGAATGAAGTAGAACTAAGAAGAATTAAATTAATGACTTAATTAACTACTGACTGACCCTCTACACCTAGCTTCCCCTTAGTAAATTTGCAGGTGGACCTCATGGGAGCAGGCGAACCATGCAGGTGAGAGAACATCCAACTGCAGGCGGACCATGCGATCAAGACAGCGTCCCAAGGAAGATGGGGAGAAGTCTGCAGGTCTAAACTCAATGCAAAGATGACCAAGAATCTGACCTCCTGCCTTAATGATTAACTGAGACTGTTTCCCGTTTTTCCCTTTAAAAATTGTCATGGCTGAGCAGAATCTTTGGAGTTGGTCTCTGGATATAAATTCACCATCTCCCCAGATTGCCGGTTTTTCGGAATAAAGCACCTTCCTTCTCTACCTAAGCTTGCCCTTCGATTTGATGTATTGGCTATTGAGCGGCAAGCAGCCGAGCCTGCATTCGCTAACAGAATTATTGTGGATTTTCCAGCCGTTTGGAAAACATGTTGATCCAGCAGGCTCTTGGACTTCAAGTTCTCATTAGCTTGTTTTTACTTGTGTCTGTAGCCAAGTTAAGAGTGACTTAAGCAAGAAATTTAGAGGGCATGATTTCATCCCTAGAGATCTACACCTGGCCTCGGCAGGGGCATTTGTAAATACATAGCCTACATTCACTTGACCTGCTCTAAGCGCATGGTTTATTTGAGAATGCATTTTGACACTTAAAAATCCTTTCCTTTCCCCCTTTCTTGAATGGATGGCCATTTTCCTCTCTTTTCTAGTCTTCAAATAGTGAAATTGGCAGAACACATCTGCATGAAATCCAGTTGCTCTACTGGAGGGACATACCACCTGCTGCCTTCAAGAAGAGAAGTTTCTATGATATGTGCACTGAAAACATTACTGTTGTTCTTTCTGTTTAATGATTTTATTATCCAAGTACGTGTTTCCTTAAATTAAAAAATTTTTGAGTACTTGCTATGTGCCAGACACTGCACTAGGGGTTTTATATATTTTAATTTCAATATTTTACTTGTATATTTCAATTTTTATCCTCAAAAATATCCTGTAACATATTATTTATCATGTTTTACAGAAGATGGGACAGAAACTCAGAGAGCTGGAGTAACAAAGTCACGTTCAGTGCTCAATCTGGTGTTCAAGTTCAGTCTGAATCCACAGACTGTTCATTCTTTGCCATGCTGGAGCCAATCAACTGTTCGCTCATTCGCTTGGCCTAATTCTGGTCTGATCTCAAAACCAATCAGTCCTCAGTCATACAACTTAGCCAGTTAGAGAGACATAGGCTCTGACCATTTAAGGAGAACAGCTAGCAATATTTGAGCATCTATATTTACTGGGCACTGTGCCATGCAGTTCCATATATCATGACAACCGGGTGGTGTACATTCGGGAGGGCTGGGAAAAAAGAAAAAAGAAAAAAAAGATAAGAGGTTTCCTCAATTGTGAAGACAAACGTGTAACTGTTGGTAGATCGGCAATAAAAAATTTTTAAATTGTCAAACCCTTTCCTCCGTGTTTCTGAATGTAAGCATTTCAGGGAGGGGCATCATGCTAAGAATAAAGCGTTCAGTCCTGTTCAGTTGGAATTGGAGCATCACCCTGAAAAATAACACGACTCTGGTGGTTTATGTCAGAGATCAGTAGAGATTTTTAAACAAGAAACCACTGGCGCTCAGGAACGATCATTTTCTTCCTGACCACTTTCAGTTAATAGAGTGAAAGTTAAAAGCATCAAAGTCATGCAAAAGCTTTTATGAAAATGTACATATCAAACAAATGGATCTTTAAAAAAATTCGAGAGCTGATGCACGCTAGTAATATTAGCTTCAATTATATTTAGCCTTTTGCAAATCGATGAGACGACTACTTCCATTTCCGCTCCCCCCCTCCCCCCATCCTTCTCTACCAGGAATGACTCATGGCTTAGTCTGGGGCCCAAACAGCAAATAAAGGGATCAACAAAAGAGCCAAAGGAAGATGGTGCCTCCCGCTCCTTTCCTCTCTAAGCGCTGACATAAAGGTCCCCCAAGGGAGCCTGAAATTGGTCAGGATGTAGAATTCTCTCTATCTGGCAAATTTCATTCTTTTATACTTATCGTCTTCCTCTCCCAGTTGTCATTCTCTGAGACTAAGTAAAAATAAATGTTAGCACCATTAGGAAGCTGAGATAATTCCGCGGCGTATACTAATTCTCCCAGGTCTGTCTGCAATGTGTTTCCAAAGGCCAAGACCAGCTCATTTCGTTTCTGGATCTTTAGAAAACACTATTTATAACATGAGTTGTCACCCCATTGGAGACACTTTCTGTAAGTGCTAATGAACCTTGCTGTGTTTATACAAGAGGCTATGACCTAGTAAATCAGAGGTTTCCCTTTGCATACCATAAGGTATTCCAGCCAGCCTGCAATACCTGCAGATTGGGTGAGAGAAGGAAAAAACAGGTTGCAGATGTCTGATAACTAACCACAGAGGCTTCTTAGTTTGTTTGAATCAGTCACTGGTCAGAGGAAATTATGTTGGTAACTTTCACGCAGTTACATTGGTAACAAATGAACACTCCCCATTGCTGTGTGCATTAATTTGTAGTGATGCCAGTCTACTTTCCTGCTGTTCCTTAATATCCATCTGGGTAATAACAATTTCCATCATGGAGCCGAAACAGTAGGGAGGCCTCTCTCACCCTTCTGGTAACTGACACTTTTTTTTTTTTTTTGCGGTACGCGGGCCTCTCACTGTTGTGGCCTTTCCCGTTGCGGAGCACAGGCTCCGGACGCGCAGGCTCAGCGGCCATGACTCACGGGCCCAGCTGCTCTGCGGCATGTGGGATCTTCCCAGACCGGGGCACGAACCCACATCCCTTGCGTCGGCAGGCGGACTCTCAACCACTGCGCCACCAGGGAAGCCCTATCCTTATCATATGTGATTCTTAACTGGTCATTAAAGCAAAGTCACTGGGACTTCCACTAGCCTATATGCGTTGGTCTCTTTCAAGTGACTGCATGTCCCTGAAACACAGAATCTGGGCTTCTGAAGTCTTCTGAAATCCAAACTTGCCTTTCTCCCCGACTCATGTGTATTATTACATTTTACCGTAATAATTCTTCCCTGGTCCAGGATTGGAGTGGAGCAGAGCTCGGCCCATCTGTTTTTGGTCGACTTCCACGGAGTTCTGGGTTCCATTGCACGAGGTCCTCCTACAGGACCAGAGGGAGAGCTGTAGGGAATTTCCTTCCGAGGCCACTTTGCCACATAACCCCTTCACATCACTGTAGGAAGTTTCCAGGGTTTCCAGGAACATCTTAAAGACTATTTGTTTCTCAGTTATTCCCACGTCTCGATGCTAAAATCCCTCTACCAAATGTGCTTACTTATCACCACATCATAATCTTCATTAAACTTCTCAAGTCACGGCCACGTCCTCAAGGTATCCAATTTTCCTGTCTTCACTCCCTGCCTCCCCTGTGCAAATTTACCGGTTGGTCTTCCTGCATATTTTCTGCCTCTTCCTAAACCATGCTTTTATTCCAGCTGTCTCTTCCTCCCATTGAAATAGTAAGTCTCTTCTGACAGCACTTAAAAATTTATAGCCAATTCCCTACCACTCCAAGTAAAGAGGTTAGGGCATCTAAAGCGGGGAAGCGTGGGTCAAAACCAATCATCTCCTTTAAGTCAGTGAATTATTGCCTGACACATCATATAGCATAGATTCCCCCGCATGAGGCTAAATGAATTATTTTCATTCCTCAAACTACAGTTTATCCACGTGCTGTTCAAAAACTACACCTGGCTGCCACTCAGAGGATGAAGCTTTTTTGAGTTTGGAAGCAAGGTGAGCCGCCTGTACTTAATACTTAAAATCAAATCCAAAATTATTGTAAGAATAACATTCTGTTCTCACTAAGAAATCTTG